>NC_059502.1:12184770-12496880 GCF_914767665.1 Harmonia axyridis | reverse complement strand
TTCCTCGAAGTTCCCAATATGTATTCATTCCGCCTGTTTATAACCCTCTAATTAATCTATGTACTGAAACATCATCAAACAGCGATCAAATTAAACTCATTCCTTCGATTATTATGCCTGTTGAAAATAAATGAAGTAATTCAGTCAATCCTCCCTTTCAAGCCGAATATCATATATTTTCAATCAAATAAGGAATCCATTGATTTGATTTCTATTTTCATCTCGTTTATGAAGGCAAATATTTCTCCATTCAGGCTCCTTACACTTTTGGATCCATGTTTTTATGAAGATCCCTTCATTATTAGTCCTGGTTTTTGTCAGGTTCTCTTTGATGTGAATTTTCATATCTTTGAGTTCCTTTCGTTTTTTCATTATTTCAGTTCCTTCTTCATTATTTGACAACTTGACGAAGAGGCTTTCCATCAGGCTTAAAATATCCTATTTTATAACATTCAGTTGCAGAATTGAGTTGAATAAACAACATCAACATATTTTTGTTGAGGTCTTCTAATTAATTATTTCCTTGAATTTCTTTGACACTACATATTTTCACATTTTGTCATGGCGTTCCAAAAAGTTGATTTTTTTCCTACCATTTACCTATTTCTTTCTGATGATGTTTTAGATCGTTTTTCAGCTCTGCTTCCAGTTTGAATTTGAAACGATGCTTATTAGATCTCAAATTTTTTGTATAAATCTTTTTTTCAAGGATATCAATGAGGACTGCTTTCACTCCCATTTTAATTTCTTCTTTCATTTCACTTTATTTTTGAAACTTTTCATAGAAAATTTAATTATTGTTCAGAAAAAATGGAGCTTGAGAATGTACTCAGGATTGAAGCTAAAAATAATTTTTTTGTGCTACCTTTTTTTTACAACTTATTCCTTCATCCTGTCGTAGATTCGATATCAGGATTTGATAAAGATAATAGGATCAGTGACTTGTCAAAAAATGATCGAAATTGGTAAAAAAGTTTGAATGTTATTCAAGAGTTTTTACCGACCGGTGTAATATATGACTCTTAAAAAAGCCACCTTAATGATATTTTTATAACGAATCAAGAAATGAACGAATCAGAAAGCTACCCTGTTTGCAACGAACAGAATTAATTTCAAATAAAAAAAATCGTTTCAATTGGAAATGGTGATCTGAATAAGGATGTTCCCATGGAACAGGCCACGTTCCAATGTAATGAAATAAATCAAAATTGTCCAAATAAATGGAAAGTTGTTCGCAGTGATTATGCCAATGGGGAAACTAATGCGATTACAGCTAAATAATTTGATTAGGCATTAAACAACTCCCTTTATAAATGTGAAACGTCAAAGAGTTGCATGTTTCATGGGGCAAAAATGATTCATCAGCCGAAAACATGAAACTTTGCTTTACATTTTCAACCTGTTTTTTTACAACCCTATGGAGGCTGATTCGAGCCAGGGCCGGACGAGTATTCCTGTGTAATATGATAGCTTGTGCTCTGTTTACCGTTACAAAGAGGTGTATTCGGTTTTCACTGTTCTATATATTGTTTCATCGAATACCGTTCGGAATTTGTTTATTATGGTGCATTAAAGTAGGAATGTTATATGGAAAGTTTCCACTAGTGTTTGACTGTAACAAATGGGAATTTTCGAATTCAACGAAATGAATTATATACCAACATACAGAAAATTGTATACAATTTTCGTTTGTTCGTGTTTTTACATTAAGGGTTTTTATCATGAAGCAATTTTCATGTGAATTAGGTTTTACGGAAAAGATTCACAATTTGAAAGTTGCAAAATAGTTTGGTGGAACAGAACCTAGCATTTTTCATCACATATTATTTATTGTGCAGCAGTGATTTTTTCGGTAGAAAAAACATTTCTAATCATGATCAAACTACCGATTATGGGATGCAGGATAATTGATAGTCAGAACCCAGATATTCAAATAAAAACAATATCCTATTGGGTATGGTAGATCAGAATTTGAGCGGATGAAGACACTTTCATGCATTGAGTGTCCAAAATTCGTTGTCTAGTGAGGGGATCTCATAATCCCGTTGATATGTTTAAAAGCAATTTCAAGAAAAATATTTTTTTTTTCTAATAAATAGGCATAAGAGCTTCAAAACTAATCTTCCATTCTCGACAAGGATTCACCCCTTAAACAACATGTAGAGAAAATTAGAAATAAAACTTTGTGTACGCAGTATTCTAGTACAGGGACTTTATAAATGATAGTAACATCGCAGTTGCCTTTGAGTAATTTTTTGCCTCCCTTCACCAAGAGTCCTAATTATACAGGGCGTTTCGAAATTGTAGGAACAAAGGAAAATGGAAGATTCCTGAGGTGATTTCAAGAAAAAAAGTCCCTTAAACTTGGGCCCACAAACGCTTTGTTTTCGATATACAGGATGTTTCTTTTTTGTGATGATTATCACTTTATCGAATCTTCATTAATTTTTACTACATATTGAGTTGATAAGAGCCTAAACTTCAATAAATTAATTTATCACAGCTTACTAACTGGATCTTCGTAATAATTTGAATTTTTCTGAGGATTACTAGAGAATTGTTTGACAAAATGACAAGGAAAAAAAATTGTAACTGATGTTTTTTTTCGAGGTATATAACTTTAAGTTGGCATTAATGTTGAAAATGGCGACCGATTTAACAGAATAGACTCACGCCTGAACAACGCTTGCAAATAGTGCAATTTCATTTCGAAAATAATGGTTCTGTGCGGAATACGTACCGCGCACTACGTCCATTATATTTTGTTTAGCGATGAAGCGCAGTTCTGGTTGAATGGCTACCTCAACAAACAAAACTGCAGCATTTGGAGTGGAGCTAATCCTCAAGTGTATGTCGAAACACCGTTACATCCAGAAAAACTGACTGTTTGGTGCGCTTTATGGGCTGGTGGAATCATTGGTCCGTACTTCTTCAAAAACGATGATGGCCAGAACGTTACGGTCAATGGTGATCGGTATAGAGCTATGATTACTAACTTTTTCATTCCTGAATTGAACAACCATGATGTCCAGGAGTTGTGATTCCCACAAGACGGCGCAACATGTCACACAGCTCGTGCCACAATCGATTTATTGAAAGACACGTTTGGTGACCGCCTAATTTCACGCTTTGGACCTGTGAATTGGCCTCCAAGATATTGTGATTTGACACCGCTAGACTACTTTCTGTGGGGCTATGTGAAGTCATTGGTCTATGCGGATAAGCCACACAACTCTGGACCATTTGGAAGACAACATTCGTCGTGTTATTGCCGATATACGGTCACAAATGTTGGAAAAAGTCATCGAAAATTGGACGTCTAGATTGGACTACATCCGAGCCAGCCGTGGCGGTCATATGCCAAAAATCATATTTAAAATGTAATGCCAAAAGATTATTTTACGGATAAATAAAATTCATGTCAATCGAATAATCCAATTTAAAGTTCTATAGCTCTAAGAAAACACCCTCTATATATCAATTCTGTGACTCGAATCGAAGAAGAAACAGTATTTATATTAATAATAATTAATATATTAACCACCAGTTTCTACAAATTTCGTCAAAACATTATATACAAATGATATTATGAATTTGAAATCCTTCAGTTTTACGGGTAATTTGTTGAAAATTTTTGTGCTGTTATATGAAGCAGCAAAATAAGAATAATCCAAAAAACTCCACCTTTAAATCTCAATTAAATAAGTCGTTTTAATCTCACCTTCCCAACCCCAAGTGGAGGGTAAGACGACGTTATCACTCACTGTCATCCCTGGCGCAATTGACCATTAAATTGTAACATTAATTCCAGTTGTGTATTATTGCGCAAATGGCCGAACGAACGGATGAATTCATTAAGCCGATGGCATAATTCATCGAAAAAAAAATGGGGTGTAGCAGGTGGAGTGGGGAGCTTTCGGACGAGCCGAGGAAAAATAGGAGCCCGTTCGGACGATAAATCTTGAAGGGCAAAAAGCGAATTTTTCGTATTTTGCTTAGCGGCGTCACGAGAAGCGCAAGCCTAAAGAGAAGGAATGTGATAAATCTACACGGTTTGTAAGCTTCAACAGCCTGAAACGAATGGCCTTACCGTCCCTGGCTCGGTGAACAATGCTGGACTTCGCGTTCGCTTCAGATTTATACTTTTTAACGCAAGTCACTATTTGCCGTAAAGGTCACTTCTACGTTGCCGGGGCCGGAATTTATTTTGGGCCAGACTGAGCCGTCTCCGTTAAAAATGCATTTTGTGAATGGACGGAGCCGGTCAAGGTGTTTTTTACTCTCTTTTTCTAGGTGAAACATTCGAGACTATTGTGGTGATTGAAGTGAATCGAATTGGGAATTTAGGACATACAAATGTTAAATTAATTATTCGATGTATTATGGTTTATTTTTGACTGATAATAATGATAGTACTCCTTTTCACCAAACAAGAAAAAATTCAATACTCAAAAATTGAATGAACAGTACTGAGATTCTTGTTTTACGATTGACACAAACAATTATTAAATATATAGGGTTTTCCAATGGGAATTCACACAATTCACCCCTGTACAGGGTGAGTCTTAAACTTGTATTTTGACTTGTTTCAATCGAAACACTTTTTTCTCAACCTTTTTCACCGATTTATTTTGTTTAAAAAGAAATATATTGTTGAAAATCCGTGAAAAAATGTTTTTCAGCTATATTTCACAAATCAGAAGAAAATGATTTTCAGAGAATAATTTTTCATTGGTGTGATAATTATTCCCCAAACACAAAATTTCATGAACATCTTACCAGTTTCCTCATTATGCCCATAACGTTCAATAAAATACCAGCAATTTGAAGAACCCAACTCTTAAAAGTAAGTTGAAAATTTGACTGTTTTGACAAATACAAGTATACCTCATATTTTCTCGTATAATGCACCGTTTTTGTATAATCTGTTCAAAAATTATCTTAAAATTAAAAAAAATGGGCACTTTTGCTGAATGTAACATTATTGAAAAAACCTACAGCAGATTTCCAAGCATACATGGTATATCTTATTGTTGGAATAACTTTGGTGTTCAGGTTTCTAGGGGTGACATAACTAGATCTCTAATCTTTCGACCTAGCTTTCGCAGATAACGGAATCACAATAATTATGGAATATTCTGCATTCGATTGGTGCCAATATGAAATTGAGTAATTTAAGAACAAGAATCATCTTAAGCCTTTCAGCCAAGACAATTTTTGTATTCACATTACAACAATTAGAAACTAGATCTAGATTCAGGAATCACATAAAAAGTAGTACACTAAGGGACTATTCAGCGCTGTAAAGTTTGAGTATTCATATTTGGTTTTCTTCGACTCAACGTGTTCCTCTTTTGAACACTTTTGGAATTTGAAATAAAATGGAGGAAATTAATAATAGAAATGATCTTAAGCATATACCATGCACTTTTTGTATTGTCATTATTTACAACAATTAGAAACTAGATCTCCAATCTTTCGAGCTAGGTTTCGCAGATAACGGCAATACAACAATTATGGCATATTCTGCATTCGATTGGTGCCAATAGGAAATTGAGTAATTTAGGAACAAGAATCATCTTAAGCCTTTCACACAAGTCAATTTTTGTATTCACATCATCTACAACAATTAGAAACTAGATCTCCAATCATTCGATCTAGGTTCTGGAATCACATAAAAAGTAGTACACTAAGGGACTATTCAGCGCTGTAAAGTTTGAGTATTCATATTTGGTTTTCTTCGACTCAACGTGGTCCTCTTTTAAACACTTTTGGAATTTGAAATGAAATGGAGGAAATTGATAATAGAAATGATCTTAAGCATATACCATGCACTTTTTGTATTGTCATTATTTATAACAATTAGAAACTAGATCTCCAATCTTTCGACCTAGGTTTCGCAGATAACGGCATATTCTGCATTCGATTGGTGCCAATATGGAATTGAGTAATTTAGGAACAAAAATCATCTTAATCCTTTTGCAGATACCGGAATCACAATAATTTAAATCATGGAATATTTTGCATTCGATTGGAGCCAATATGTAATTGAAGAAATTGAGAATAAAAACCATTTAAAGATTATCACCCATGTAACTATTTGTATTCACATTAGTAAGTTAGTAGAACAATTAAAACCGAGATTGAGATCTCGGTTTTAATTGTTAATCGAATGGTTTGAGAAACCATTCGATCATGGTCTCCCAGATAACAGAAACCCAATAACCGAACGAAAGGGCCTAAGAAACTGTCAAACGCAGTGATGAGGACAAATTATCGCCACGCGTCATCGAACGACCTGATAATCCGATACAGCGTTATGACGGGCGGGTCAGAGATCTGGTCCCGTTGAAAGGCGCGTCCCGACGCCAAGAGACCAGTCGGAAGTTTGGCTCGGACGATTTGTATTAGTCCAGAGCAAATGTTACGAGCCAGAAATTACAAAGAGGCGCTGCTACAATAGCCATGATAAACCCATTGTAAGAGCAAACAATAGTCCATCAACGTGGCAATGGCAGCCGACTTACGATGCAGGCAGTTAAGCCGGAATGGTCCTGCCGGAATCGCAAACTGTGTAAAGTTGTTGTAGATCCCCAGCTGTACCGAAACTTTTCTTATCAATATGCAGTCCCTTGCCGGGGACGATTTTACGCTCCAAAGAACGTGTTAATTGATTGAGCTTCAAGAAATTAAACTGTTTATTGTTGGATTCGGTTTCCTGCCGAAATCCGGAGCATCTGGGAATCCTCGGATGAATAATAAACATCTGGGGGGTGGGGACCCCCCCAAGTCTGTCTGGGACTGCGTATTGACGACGTTTCTTACGCATAAAAAGACAGGGCTATTGTGTTTAGAGTGAATAGGATCAAGGGGGATCAACTGAATATTTTTGCATATGGAGATTTCCTCAATCCAAAAATGAATTTCTAGAATCCTCAAAACATGTTGTGCTTTAATTTTATTCTCATCGAATAATCTGGAAAATCAAAAAAAAACTCATGAAAAGACAACAGAAAGTCTATTGAAATAAAATTATACAGTATTGGCGAAGATAAGTCTCGATAGAGTAAATGATAATAATGATATCTTGTAGCATCTGCCAATATTTTTCACCATGTGAGTTGCTATTAATTACTGAAGGACCTACTTGATTTTGTATGATATTACTTTACACTCTTTATTCATTTCTTGCTAACATATTGTTATTGAATTCTAAGATATCGACTTGTCAGCACTGTAGAGTTAATATTCCCTGAAATGTTGTTGAATTTCATAAGTATCCTTTCATCAGAATCGTCTTGATGGAGTTACTATAAGAATGGCATAATAAATCAAATTCTATGAGTAACAATTTGGTTGCCAATTGTCTGTAATTGAACAAAAAATTAAATCAGACAATAACTGCACTTAAATATTCATTTCTGCTATAAAATCATCTCTCGGCTAGGAGTGATTTCACATGTTTCTGAAACTCCTGTATTCCAAAACCTTCAGTCTAAAGCAGATGATTGAAAAGTTCAGCTCTACTGTGTGACGGAGACTGCTGAAATTCAGTTGTACGATGCCTTGGAAAACAAAGAGTTTCTTTATGTCTGGTACGATATTCAGTACATTTCAACATTGAATTAAAATTTTTATGTATATGCAGAGTACAGTGACAATTCTATAATTTACAAATAAGGGTCTACAGAACCCCCTTGGTTTAAGATTGAAAATGAGACGAATTTTTTTTTTTTGTGCCACAAAGACTGAATTGATGTCAGGCGATTTATCCCACAGAATCACATTGTAATTCAAGTGAGAGTACACTAGCGAATAGTATACTCCCAATAACGAATTCAAAGGCAAAATATTTTTTGAAACTCTCATTGCATAATAAGAACTTCATAACTTTCTACAAACATTATCAACATGATTCCTCAAATCAAGAGTGATATCGGCATGTAGACCAAGAAACCTCAAAGAGTCGGACGATTGCAAGACTCCAGAAGGGACATTTAAAATGAGTCGTCGACCTGAATCACGAGTTTGAAAATAAATTAGATCAGTTTTATTAACATTCAATTTGAAATATTTGCACTAACAACTCGCACCTCATCTTGACTCAGATTCTGTGATGTGATGAGAAATGAGGTATGATCCGTAAAGAGCAAAATCTTGATGGAAATATAAAGTGACGGGTAATATTCATTTATATGATTGGGTATACCATTTACAGATATAATGACTAATAAGGGACCTAGAACAGATCCCTGCGGGACACCCATCTTCACAGGATATCTACCGGAATCATGCTGATCCACATAAGGGCATCGACCAGTTAGGAAACTCTTGACCCACTCCAGAAAAATACCTCTGAATCCAAGACTATATAATTTGCCAATAATGAAATTGAACTTTAGGCAATCATTTGCCTGAGATTGGTCGAAGAACAAGCAACACAGATTCCATCGTGCAAGCAGCTGTGTCTCAGTTGATCTGCCATTTGAAATCCATGCTGAGAACTGGTGATCGCTGAAGTTTTGTTCAGAAATTTCTTCATTCTATTGTGGACAAAATTTCAATTATTTTTGATAGCGAACTAAGCAGAGATTTGGCCGATAGTTCGCAATGTTTTCTTTAACATTTTTTTTGTGTACCGGTATCACCTTAGTAATCTTTAGATTTGAAGGAAATTTACCGGAGGAAATTGACATGTTAACAATGTAGGCAAAGGGTTCTGACATCAATTCAGTAATCTTCTTGTACATTTTTCCATAATATACAATAAATTATGTGAAAAATTAAAATTTCAAAAAACCGTACAAAATAATCAGAACACTCCGTGACGCAGGAAAAACGATGAGTGTGTAAAAGTAGCAAAATTCCCAACCTTTATCTCACGGAACATTTTCACGCTATCCCCATCAAAAGAATATTTCACGCAGCCTCTTATTTTTTCTCCCTAACCCAGCATCTTTGCCCGATGTGACGTTTTCCCCGAGACGATCTAAATCGTCCGAAAACCTCGAACTGTACTTTTTGACGAAGACTAAAAGCCAAGTTTCATGTTTATAACAAAGGCCTTGTTCGGAGAGAGAGCCCCGGTAGGGCAGAATTGCCTCCAGAATCCGCAAAGAGGCTCGGGATCATTTAGCAGGCCTTTGAGGCATTAAGATCGTGCGTGGCCGATACTTTGAACATGTGCTAATTAATTACAGTTCCCTATCATTTTACGAGCGAACGGAGGAGGAGGAGCATTATACTTGCTCTCCTCTGTCCCGTTCACCCGGTTTATATAACCTACTGATGGAATTTAATTGTTACGCCAGGATCGGTTCCTGCTCAATTGGGATCGTACCCTTAAAATCAATTGGGATTTCTACATTTGGAGGGAATAATGGGGGAAATATCGAAAGTATGCTAACTGATAAAGAAACTGCAACACCCAGAAGAAGCTGTTTAAATTAAATTTTTGTTTTGATAAAACGTAGATAGTATAACAATGAGTAAATGATTGAGTTTGGAAGAAAAAACGAAGGGTTTACAATTCTTTTTAATAATGTGTTTGTCCACCGCGATTATCTATACACTCCCCAACAAGTCTTGGCATTGATGCAATAAGATGGTCTATTTCCGTTTATATACTTACTTACAGAGAAACTTCAACACCGAGAAGGAGCTGTTTAAATTTAATTTTTTTTTTGGTAAAACTTGATTCTATATTGTGGTAAATGATTGACATTTGGAGAAAATGTCAAATGAACAAAGGGTTCACAAGTTTTTTGAATAAATTTTTTAATAAGGTGTTTGTCTACCGCGATTATCTATACACTCCCCAACACGCCACGGCATTGATGCAATAAGATGGTCTATTTCCTCTTGAGCGTAGGGCAATACCAGCGCCTTCGCCATTTTGTATATTCGTCTTTATCACCATCATTTTGGTTTGTTTTTTTAATAATAGGCCGTTGGAATCATTTCACAGTTTACATTTTTGACTAAGCAAGATACAAAAATTGAATCTTTCCGTTTATATACTAACTGACAAAGAAACTGCAACACCCAGAAGGAGCTATTTTTTTTGGTAAAACTTAGATAGTTTAGCAAGGAGGAAATGATTGGAATTTGGAAAAAACGAAGGGTTTATAATTTTTTTTAATAATGTGTTTGTCCACCACGATTATCTATACATTCCCCAACACGTCTCGGCATTGATGCAAAAAGATGCTCTATTTATTCTTGAGGGATACTGTCCCAAGCTACCTGTACTTCATGTCTCAGAATCGCCAAAGTCCGTGGGGGTTGGGGTAAAATTCCAAACCTTCTACCTATGATGTCTCAAACATGCTCTATGGGCGAAAGTTCGTGGGATCTGAGTGGCCACGGGAAAAGATTCACATGGGTCGCTTCCAAAAATATTAAATTTACTCTGACAACATGAGGTCGGGCATTATTAAATATTGGATTCTCGAGGCGGTTAAGGGGGGGAGAACATATGGCTACACTATTTCTTGAAGGTAACGCAGCGCTGTCATGTCACCTTGAATAAAGACTAAAGGTGATCTACTTGCAAGTGCAATAGCATGTACATGACGCTCAACATCAAAATGAGGTTCACGTCTTTCTCTCAGAAGTCACCTAACCATTCTTAGGCCATCATGTGCACCCAAGGAGAATCGATATTCATCAGAAAAGATGACCTGATGCCATTCCACATTCCAATGTTGACGTTCTTTGCACCACTGTAATCATTGCAGACGATGTTCAACCGTCAGAAGTAACACAAGATAGGGTCGATAATGCTGTAGTCCAAAAGACCTTAACTGGCGGTAAACCGTTTGGACAGTTACAGGATGTCCTTGTTCTCCTAAACTCATCAGCCAAAGATTAAGTTGTCCAAATCGGTCTCTAATGGCCATAAGTCTTAGACGTCGATCTTGAACTTCATTTGTGCCCTTTCGACTTCCGACTCTTCTTCGATTGTGGGAATTATCAAACCACGCTTGACAACATCTCATAAGCCCCGGTGCACACATCCGACATTTGCAGTTGCGACACCGTTGCGGTGTCGTACGCTAGTGTGCATGCTCCCATTTGATTCTTTGTACCACAGCCCGCATGATGGCAGTTACGACGTCGCAACGGCACGGCGGGTAGTGTGCATGCTCCCATTTGATTCTTTGTACCACAGGCCGCAAGTACGACACAGCAACGGTGTCGTAACTGCAAAAGTCGTATGTGTGCACCGGGGCTAATAGTAATTGGATTTCTGTTCGTACGGTTAGCGATTTCTCGAAATGACAACCCTGCCTCCTGTAGACCAATAATTCGAACTCTTTCGAATTCACTTTTTGAAAAACAACTAAACGTCGACTTTGGATCCTCTCGAACAGCTGGTTTTTTGTAAAATTTAAAAAACTTGCAAAAAACGACTACAATATTTAAGTTGTCAGATATTGATCTCGAGAAAACAAACATTTGACCGTATCATTAAGGACGTAATATTTTAAAAAATTAAACGCATGGACTAGTTTTTTGGGAAATAATGGCACAGGACATTTTGTAATCGATGGTGATTTTAATGAGAAAAATATTTGCAGATGCAACAATACGTCGTTATACCAGCTGTACGGAACTCTCCGAACGATTTCGAAGAAATTTGGTTATACTCTGACCGTATTCAAATCTACTAGAATTTTTTTGTTAGGTAACTTGGTTCAAAATATGTATACGAAAGGCCTTAGAATTCCGAAAAACTTAGAAATGAATTAATTGTGAGTAGAAGACTTTAAGACGATCATTCAATTCCAAAAAAATTTTAAAGATTGCTGACAATTATTTTCGAATATTATATGTGATAGTTTTGTTTGCGAAAAGCTACTTTGATAGGAAAAGGAAGAGGCAAAGAACAAAAGAGCAATCCCCCTAGAACTAAGTAAAACGAAGAAGCATCCAACCGAGGACATTTCCTCGAAATCTCGGCAATATTAACAACTCACAAAAAAGGGCAAATTACCCGTTTACGTTCAGAATGAAAATAAGCTTAGACCGCAATTTAGAGTTATTCTCACGATATATCTTGAGCTTTTATATGGCACTGCACAAGCCATCTACCCGAACGGACTATAATGGAAAATAATTGCCATTTCTTTTGCTCGCAGTTGTATCCTGTGGGATGAAATTAACTGATGCGCATTATTTCTATTTCAGCTGTTCATCATTCCATTTTTCCCTACGCCCCTCCTTCGTCTCAATTTATCTGTTGAACTGTGCGAAGTTTGTTTTTCTTGAGGAGATATCCTGTTTCGCTTGGATTCAGTTGATCCTGACTAAATAATGACTGAGGATAATTCTCAAGAAATGTTGTAATCTGGTAAAGCTCGCAGCGATCTTGAACAGAGAAAAATAGTTTTTTAGCTTCCAGTCTAACCATGTCCGCCTATGAAAAAATATGAAGACTTTCAATTTTTTTGAATTCATTTTTTGGTTGATCAGACTAGAGTGACAGTGTTTCGAATATTTTTTACACCAAATATCTACTCGATAGATTTTGTTAATTTTGATGTTTCCAATAATGACCTTCCAAAATCACACAATTTTCATTTCCAATATCCGATAACAAATGTGACAAAGATTTACGCACAAAAAAGATACATGAATAGAGATATGCATTCTGTCAAGTGATCAACTACCACATAAAAATTAGTACCATGATTGAGTCTTCAGCGCTATCAATTTCTTGCTCGCTGGGCTTATAAAGGGTGATTTTTTCAAAGCTATAGAACTTTAAATTGTAATAAACGATGGATTATTCGATTGACATGAATTTTATTTATCCGCAAGATAATCTTGAGGCGTTACATTTCAAATATGATTTCTGGCATATGACCGCCAAGGCTGGTTCGGATGTAATCCAATCTGGACGTCCAATTTTCGATGACTTTTTCCAACATTTGTGGCCGTATATCGGCAATAACTCGGCGAATGTTGTCTTCTAGATGGTCAAGGGTTTGTGGCTTATCCGCATAGACCAATGACTTAACATGGCCCCACAGAAAGTAGTCTAGCGGTGTTAAATCACAAGATCTTAGAGGCCAATTCACAGGTCCAAAACGTGAAATTAGGCGGTCACCAAATGTGTCTTTCAATAAATCGATTGTGAAACGAGCTGTGTGACATGTTGCGCCGTCTTGTTGGAACCACAGCTCCTGGACATCAAGGTTGTTCAATTCAGGAATGAAAAAGTAATCATGGTTCTATACCGATCACCATTGACTGTAATGTTCTGGCCATCATCGTTTTTGAAGAAGTAAGGACCAATGATTCCACCAGCCCATAAAGCGCACCAAACAGTCAGTTTTTCTGGATGTAACGGTGTTTCGACATACACTTGAGGATTAGCTTCACTCCAAATGCTACAGTTTTGTTTGTTGACGTAGCCATTCAACTAGATGTGTGCTTCATCGCTAAACAAAATAAAATGGACGTAGTGCGCGATATGTATTTCGCACAAAACCATTATTTTCGAAATGAAATTGCACTATTTGCAAGCATTGTACAGAAGTGAGTAATCTATTCATGATGAATTGCCAAACCACACTGAGAATAAATCACTTGACTGCTGTTAAATCGGTAGCTATCTTGAACAGTAATGCCAACTTTAAGTTATATACTTCGAAAAAAAAAACATCCGTTATGTTAACCGTGAAATGGAGGAAGTGTTCTATGAACTTCGAGTACATATTTTTTCAAAGTTAATCTTCACAATTTGGGAGAGTTGTTCTGGTGGTAAACGACATCTAGTAACATCTTAAATAACTACCAAAATCTGAGTGAACTGGATACACTGACAGCTGGTGACGTTTTTTACGACACAATTCCTCAACACCCGGGGGAAACGAACCGAAAAATCAAGTACACAACAGCGACAGCAGTCAATTAAACCGACAACGAGGTGTTCATAGAGAACACTTCAAGATAAGCGTCGAGTCTTCATTCCACGTGAACTGAATGGAATCTCCTGGCCGGGCAGCAACAACAACACAAAGAACAAAACACCTTTTAGAAGGCGCCCGAGCACCCAATATTTCATTCTCTTCAAAACAAGACCGATCGATAAGAACCGATATCGGAAAATCACAAAATTATTGAAATGCATAGCTGGATGGCACCAAACATGTCCGAGGATTGCCTTTTATTTTTGCATGAACTGGCCTGAACATCTCAGCTTGTTGATGGTTTTCGATCGAGAAGAGTAAAATGAGTGCGGAAACTATCAATAACTGCACGAATTTCTTGCTCACTGGGCTGATATGTTGACCGTAAAATGGAGGAATTTTTCTAAATGGAGGAAGTGTTCTATGAACTTCGAGAACATATTTTTAATGTAAATCTTCACAATTTGAGAGCGTTGTTCTGGTGGTAAACGACAGCTAGTAACATCTTAAATAACTACCAAAATCTGAGTGAACTGGATACACTGACAGCTAGTGACGTTTTTTACGACACAATTCCTCAACACCCGGGGGAACGAACCGAAAAATCAAGTACACAACAGCTCGACAGCAGTCAATTAAACCGACAACGAGGTGTTCATAGAGAACACTTCAAGATAAGCGTCGAGTCTTCATTCCACGTGAACTGAATAGAATCTCCTGGCCGGGCAGCAACAACAACACAAAGAACAAAACACCTTTTAGAAGGCGCCCGAGCACCCAATATTTCATTCTCCGCAAAACAAGACCGACCGATAAGAACCTGTGTCTTTGTGAAGTGGCATTGTTCCCTTTACGTAGGCCGGCCGTGGCTCCCAACGCCATCCGTATTTATTCCCTTTTGTTATCGATAATTTATACTGTGCACTGAACGGTGCCCATAAATGCAATCAGTTAAGATAACCGAACCCGAAAGTGTTTCCTCGTTTAATTAAAACGGCACCTACGCGCAGGCGGATACCGTAATTAAAAACATCTCCGTTATGTGATGCCCCTGTTTCGCGCAGTACGGATTCGCTAAACGGTTGTTCTTTTTCTACATGACAATTTTTGAATTATTTGCCGTTCCGTTTTGCGGGCACCGCGTATTTCATTCTAGGATTAATCTGTTATTCCCGTCGAGTTCACTGCAGGTGATTTATTAACCTTCTGATGGGGGGGATGACCCCCTGGATCTTTCGATTTTTGCTTATGCGGATATGTTATTTACGAGCGCTTCTTTTTAGCTTAATTGACCAGTGTTAGTTATGATACTGCTTCGGTATTTCTTGAATATGAAGAAAACTGCCTTTCTTCAATGTGATTTTTCATTTCTTCTCCAGAAAGCGAAGCGATAATATAAGGCCAATTGAAAAGGCCCCGGTCTGATGCACATATGGCTGTGCTAGTATTGAATCCATATGATTTTTAGTTAGTACCAACCTTCAAACGATACGTGTCAAAAGTTGACAGCAGTCCGACCATTAGTTTGTGAGTTATTGCGTTGTGAGTGTAGCTACTTTTGTTATTTGAAAGAAGATGGCAAAAAAAGAATTTCGTGTGCTGATAAAATATTGCTTTTTAAAGGGAAAAAATACAGTTGAAGCAAAATCTTGGCTTGGTTAAGAGTTTCTGAAGTCTGCACCAGGAAGACGAAGACGGCGAACGCAGTGGACGCCCAAAAGAAGCTGTCACCGACGGATAAATCAAAAAAGTTCACTAAATGATTTTGAATGACCGTAAAGTGAAGTTGATCGAGATAGCAGACATTGTGAAGATATCATCTAAACGTGAGCATCATTTCATTCACGAATATTTCTACATGAAAAAGCTGTGTGCAAAATGGCTGCCGCGCGAGCTCACAATCGATCAAAATCAACAACGTTTTAATGATTCTGAGCAGTATTTGAAGTTGTATAAGTGGAATAAACCTGAATTTTTGCGTCGATATTGGACAATGGATGAAACATGGCTCCATCATTTCACTCCGGAGTCCAATCGACAGTCAGCTGAGTGGACTGCACACGATGAACCGAATCCAAAGCGAGAAAAAATACAACAGTCAGCTGACAAGGTTATGGCATCAGTATTTTGAGATGCGCAAGGTATAATATTCATTGATTACCCGCAAAAGGCCAGACCATCAACAGCGATTAATATATAGCGTTATTGGATCATTTTGAGGATGAAATCGTTAAAAACGGCCCCCTTCGAAAAAAACAATGTGCTGTTTCATCAAGACATTGCGCTGTTTCACAAATCAATGGCAAAATTGCACGAATTGCTTCTGCATCCACCGTATTCCCCAGATCTGGCCCTCAGCGCTTTTTTCCTATTCTCGGACCTCAAAAGAATGCTCGCTGGAAAGAAATTCAGCGCCAATGAAGAAGTAATCGCCGAAACTGAGGCCTATTTCGAAGCGAAAGTAAAATCGTACTACAAAAATGGTATCGAAAAAGGTGGAAGATCGCTATAATCGCTGTATAGACCTCGAAGGCAACTATGTTAAATGATAAAATCGAATTTTGCTAAAAAAAATGTGTTTTACTATGGTGGATTGGGGACTTTTTAAATGGCCTGTTATCTTAATTGAGATCGCAGAGTCTCACACGAGCAACAGAAATAAAAACATATTAAATAGTGCCTTACTTATTTGATGGCTTATAATCGATTCAAATTCCCGATATGATTTCTACATTTGTTATTTTCAAATCCCAAAGCTCGAAAAACTGGTAGTGCAAAATTGAATTTGTCCTATCGCTTGGCAGCATTCTTTTCGTATTCCCCCTTCAAACTAGGAATGTAACACAAAAACTTTCCTTATCTACTCAGATGCTCTGCTGTTGGTAATCCCAGAACCAGCAGACGGTCTGATTAACCCAATCGAATTTTATTCATCTCCAATCATCCTTTGATAAAGAAACCCAAGAGCGCGCCTCGCCTCTAAGATGAATCCGTCTTCAAAGTTCTCCTCCAAATTAGATAATTTGGCCAATTAAAGGATTGCATAGGAACTTCGGAAGTTTGTCGTCTAGAGGTAGGTTCCGTCTTGGCATCGATTTGTTTTTTTTTTATGTCTGGAAAGGAGTTCTGCATCTGATTCTGGTTGGAGTTGTGTAAAAATGAGGCAGGGATTTAGAGTTCGGTCTTAGCTTGGAAATATCTGGTTGAGATGTATTTAGATCACATTGATTTAAAATTGTTTTCGAAATAATTTCAAAATTCTTGAACAAAATCCAACTACTTGAGGAAATAAATAAAAATTTTTATTTCTGTTTCACCATTAGTATATTTTTAGAAATCACCTAAAAACACACTCTAAATTTTTTGAAGAAAAAAAATCAAACTAATCGTGGATGTTACGTTCCTTGCCTTTCTTCTTCTTTTATCTTGTTAAGTGAGGTTCTGATTATTTGAATTGAAATTAATCTGTTTCCTATTCAATATATTTTCCAACTTCTAAAATAGCAGGTAAATTACCATTGAAGAATTGAATTCGGTTATATTCCAATATGGCAATCGCTGACTCTCACAATTTGTGCAACTTATCCCATTGTTGGAAAACGGCTAATTCAACTATCAAGCAGCAGCGCAGCCCGTAAGTGCGACCATCCTCACTTCGCCATTGAAAGACAACATCCGTTTATTCAATATCGTTTCACGCAGATGTTTTGGTTGTTGCACTGTTCCACTGGACCATGAGTAACGGTGATCCTTACGTCACGAATGTATCTTCAAAAGGAAACATAGGAGGACACAAATTAAACTCTTCAAGCCTGAAGTTATTATTTTTTAAACTGTTTTTTTGTTTTGAAAAGATAATTCATGCCATTGTGTTGAAAAGATCCTTGATAGAAATTTCTCTAATTCTGTGGCAAATCTGTTCATTCTGCCATACCTTCTACAACAAAATTGTGCGAGAAATTATCAGGTTTTCACAGATTTCATAATTATATTCGCCAGCAGAAGAAATAAAAAATACTAAGACTTTTACAAAATGAATGGTACTTTTCATTTTGAAAAAAGTGGTTTCGGTAAATGTTACTCCAGAATATGTGATAGATAACACACAGATAAAAAAAATTGAGGCATCAACTAATAGTGAACAGGAGTTGAACAATAGATTAAAAAACAAAAATCCTTTCGCGCATAAAGCAACGCGTCGCATTTAACGTTAAACGATGCGTCCTTTTCAGAGCGTTAATCTCAAATGGATACGCGCAAAATGCCTTTTTCGTTTAAGCGATAATGTTGAGAAATCCATTAAAATAATTGCTCGTCCCTCGAATATACAGATCTATTCAGAAAGACTCTTCAGCAGAACGAGCTTTCCATATTGTCAGTATCTTTTCGGAGTGAAAAGGCTTAATACCTTAGAACAATATGGGTACGTCGCTTTTTGTAATTTCAAGAAAGCGCGTTTCTCTGTATGTGAGGATTTGTAGCTGAATTGTAGGAGACGACTGAAATGAAACCTTCTCCGGCAATTCTTTCATCCGGAGTCCAATTCGGAAGAGACAAGTTAATTGCGTTTCCATGATAGGAAAGCTTTTCCAGATTTCCCTACTGATAAATTTACCAACACTGACGTTTTTTACTTTATAACGGGAATTGGGAGCGTCGACTGAGTCTTACTTCCGGATTTCGCGTCTGATGGACTTTTTATTATTGAAAAGAGATCACGAAAGATTTGTTCGATATTCACTACTTCAGAATTATTTCAACATCAATTTCCCCTCTTTTTATATTTCTATGTTAGTTCATAGTTCAGGTTTCTGCTTCTTGATGAGTAGTCAAGCTATACTCAGTTCGAAGGAGATATCTAGTGAAAAGAGATTTAGGTGAAAAATAAAAAGTTTATTTGAGTGAACCTGAACTTACTTTTTTCCTGAGCACATTCAGTTGAGATTCTTAATCTATTGTGAAAAATCAGTTTAATTATATGTTATATAACAGATGAAATCGAGAAAAACTGAAACATATTAAGTGAAACGTTAAAGAGCCAAGAATTTATTACAACATGAGTTGATTATCGTTGATCCATTTACTGGAATATACAATGATTGTCTGCAACAGTAAACAACATTTGTATACATGGAATCCCGGAATATCCTGAAGAAGATTTAAATAAGCATGTTGAACAATTCCTGGAATCTGGAGTTGGAATAACGATATCAAACGAGAATATGTCTGCACGTAAAAAGGTTGAGAAACACAATCCGGAACTTCCAAAGAAATGAAAGCCAATTATTCTTAAGCTTGTAACCAGAAAGATCAAACAGCAAATAATGAAGAACTACAATAAGTTCTGGTGTGTTTTTACAACATATAGGAGAACATTTTCAATGGAATCAAAGGCTTCCTTGGGAATAAAAATGTTTGGACTTCGAATGGTGTTATATTACGCTGAAATAAAGGAAAAATACTATAAAATAGGGGAATTTGAGGATGTTGTTCGAGTTATCGCTTTATTGAAATATTATCCTTCATGGTGTTTTTTTGTTGAGGGGATATTGTAATTGTTTGATTTCTTTGAACGTTTTCTCAGGATTCTTTTCATCAGATTTTAATCTTTTGAATATAGTGTAGAAAATAATAAGAAAGATAATGAAGAAGTGACAGCTGCAGACAATGAAAGTAACTAAATCGGTATACGGTGGACTTTTTTAGCCAATAGAAACAACCAAATCTATACATTTTGGTTCCAGAGACGACCTGTAAGGCAATAAATACCCTGGCTCAAAATGAATTGCTGGAAACAACCATTGACTTTGGATATACTATAATAGAACAGTTAACAACAGAGAGTGTGCATTATTAACTAATTAGTAAGCAAGAAAGCTCGCGTTGCTGGTTTCGGATATGTATTCCGCTGTATTCAGTTACAGTTCATCAAATAAACCGAAACATCGAAACCAAATGAAAGAATGAAGATCATAATTCAACAACATCGCAATCGACATCGAATAGGCATAACCATAACATATAATGATGATTCTCCAACCGCCATTCTCGATAATGACATGAGTAGTTGCTTTGGAAACAACGTAATTTATCCACCCCCTCCCCTCTGTTTCTCCCAGAGTGGTTCCATATAATTACCGAACATTCAATAAATAACCCAAAATCCATTATTTGGATACCGAGCATACAGAGGAGAGTAAGTGGGTTATCCCGTTTGCGTATGAATATTTCAGTGAGTAAGCTATCAGTGATTCCCAACGTCTCTCCCATCTAATCCTCTTCGTTTATACTGGAGGTAGCTGTATCAACTAATTAATATTTGTCTAGATGAGTTTACGCGATGCCGGGATGATTAAGAGCCGGCAATAAATACACATGGAGTGGCTGCGCGGCTGACGGTGGATGAATTATGCCTATGGCTGAGTTGGAAAAAATCTTCACCAGCCACAACATCCATTCCATTCATCATTGGCTTCGTTTACGGTATCGATTCGAAGCTAACTGTTGAACGGCCACATCATAGAAGATATAATATTTAGAAGTCACACTTTCTTCCAAAACTTCAGGCATTTTATAAGGACTTTATAATATGAGGTGTAGTAAAAAGAGATCCATTAGTTCTGCATGAAGAACAAGGCTTTAGAAGCTCTAGTCCCTATTGGAAAAAATTGAGAAATTGAGAATAATTCACCAGCAAAATTGTTCGTCATGGACAGGAACAGATAATAATCGCTTGGTGCCAGGTCCGGATGCATAAGAGCTTCCCAATCAAGCTCCTGGAGCTTCTGTCGAGTCAATATCGATGTGTGTGGCCTGGTGTTATCCTGATGGAACACAATTCCTCTCCTATTGGCCAAAGCTGGCTGCTTCTGGGCGATTTTTTCCTTCAGACGAACCAATTGTTGACAGTTTAGTTCTGAGTCAACAGTTGTGCCATAGGGAAGCAGCTCATAGTAGATAATTCCCTGCCAATCCCACCAAACACACAGCAAAACCTTTCTGGCCGTCAATCCTTGCTTGGCTACTTTTTTCACCGGATCACCGCGTTTCGACCACGACCGTTTTCGCTTGACGTAGTCGTTAGTTATCTACTTTTCATCACCAAACGCTTCAAAAATGGAACCATATTGTTCTGGCAAAAATATAAACTGGGCGTTCAATATGTGCAAGCAGAAGGGCGAGGAATACAAGGACTCCAAAAGGAAGATGCTCTGGAATGTGACCGCAAAAGTAAGAGGAAGCAGCACCAAACGATTCCCAAGAAAAGAAGGGGGATGTCAGTGTATTTCAACAGTGACGAATACAAAAGTTTGTGTTGAAGACAGTGAAGTACCAGATTGATTGCAAAAAAACTAATTTTTCGTTTCCAATTTCGTGTAAGCTTGGCGCGGTGGAGAAGGTTGTAGATGTTTAATCTCATACATCGAGAGAAAAGTCTATAATGATGCTAAAACGGAAAAAAAATTTATAATCCGAGTTTATCAAAAACAACAAAAGTTTGGGAAAGAAATAGAATGAATCCTGAGTTGTATAAAAAATTGTATCTGTAGTTGAATGAAGGTCATATGAAGTAATAATTGAAAAAATGCGTGGAGAAGAATAAAATGAAGTAGTACCACAATACAACTAAGTTTCATGTTGAATTACGATAACATATCAGCTGCATCTGTCGATGCGCCATCAAATCCATCCAGTCATAACAACAAAAACATCTACAACTGCGTGTTCAACTGCAATTTGAAAGTGTAATTGATTCTCTATACATCTTTTTAGATTTATCAATTCGGTGTACGTATTTGATGTAAATGTTTATTATTCCAGGCAAGGTAATTCAGTTTGATGCATGGTTCCCAAGATGGATGTTTGTTTTTATATAGAGTGTTGTAATTCAATTTGTATCCTTGCCTTCATTAATAGTCTAATTGAACCCAATGAACTTTCCTTAAAAGGTTATTTTCCTTTTGAGTATTTTAATTAACTTTAAATTTTCTCTTCGTTATTCGAGTCCTGTAATTAATTTTGTAGTGTCACTCATTCAGATAGTATATTTCAACTCAATGTACGTCCTTAATATAAATATTTGTTATTTCAGGTAGTGCAAATTACATTTCGTCCTTGAAGTTTCAATCAGTTCGATTGAGTGTAATGTTGAGTTGTTAGGAAAACTGAGTAGAGATGGTGTTATTCACTCTATATCCTATTTCACTGCAACTCAGTTCTTAGTTATAGCTTTTCGCCCTATATTCTTGCCCATTTTTCTGGAAGAATAATTCTATTTAATGAATAGACACCTTCAAGATGATTCACAATGTAGATTTGTTCTTTTAGTTATCTGGTGTAGTTTTACTGAATCATAGTTGCTCTTTCAGGCAGTTCCATTGATTTTAATGCATCATCCTCAAGATAAAAGTTCGTCTTTGTTGAAATAGTTATTCACTCAGTATTCTGGTCTGACCTGCTGCTCTTGATGTTTGTTTCAAGTAATGGCATTAAACTCATAACTTTGGCTTTCAGGTTATTTAATTACATCCAAGGGATGTGTTCAATTGATTGTTTGCCTTTTGAGCAGTGACATTTGGTTTAAATTCTTGCTTTTTCAGGCGGTGTAATTCAACTCAGTACACGTCCTC
This sequence comes from Harmonia axyridis, assembly GCF_914767665.1. Lineage (NCBI taxonomy): Eukaryota > Metazoa > Arthropoda > Insecta > Coleoptera > Coccinellidae > Harmonia > Harmonia axyridis. The sequence continues at coordinate 12,474,331 of NC_059502.1, read as the reverse complement.
AATATACAGATATTTGCCTTTTCAGGAAGTCTAATTTACATTACATCCATCCCCTATCAGGTAGTCTGATTCAACGCAACCTACATCCTCAAGATAGATGTTTAATTAAAAGCGTACTCAACGTCGACAGGAAAACATCAGGGGTAAGATTGTCTAACAGACCGACCGAAGGGTAGGTAATATTACACCCAACCGTGAAATTCATAAAATTGAAGTTACTCGCAAAATTCAATTTTGAAAGTTCCTTGGGATCCGCCAAAGTAAACTTATAAATCATGCCTAGGCAAAACACCAAAACGTAAAAGTTTTCCAGGGCTCGATTATAACAGACATTGTAATTTCTTGTAAAGTGAGATTTATTCATATAATGCTGAAGTTCAGTTGTTCGTCGGCAATAAATCAGCCGGCCCGAAGAGGAATAGAGCAGTTACGGGATTGTGCTCCCTTGAATTATCGATAACCCGGGAGCGGGATCCAGATCTAAACGACGCTTCTCCACGCATAAAGCCAACCTGTAGTCGGCCCGAAATCCCAGTTCAACGACTGGATTTTCGCCACTGTTTATGCTGTATTTGAGGCTTCGTCGTTAATACATTCCCCGGATTCGGCACGGTTATTTTTACGACGCATCAGCGCGTGGTTGAATTTGTTGTTCGTGGTTGGCATGCCGAATTAATTCAATGACTTTTTCCGCATGGGTTTCTTCCGTATTTTTGCATAGCTTCCTGAATGAGAAGACCACAGTACAATTAAATAACATCAAAATATTTGGTGGCTAACAGAAAAACGGAAAAAGTACTTCCTCGGTGTAATGTTGGTGAGAGCGCTGGACTAGTGATTCGGAGGTTGCGGGTTCGAGTCCCGCACGAGGAGGTACTTTTTTTTTGAAAAATGGTCTGTTAATCATCAAATATTATGCTATTTTAATTAATTTCAGACATTACCAAATTTTTACAATTAAATAGCGTCGCAACCAGGTGAAGTTTTCACTTAGGCTACCGGAGTTTAAGGAAACACAGGCTTCTTAAGAATATGAAGGTATCAAAAAGAAAAATAACATTCGTGTGTTTTCGTTTGTGTTGAGTGAATGTATCAGTGAAAAAGATGAGGAAAATATGGTGATTTTAGGGATGTTGTTTTTTTTTAATACCTTCATATTCGTAAGAACAGAAAGAAAGAAAATATTGAATCCTTTCTGTGATAGTTGTTTACGTAACGAGTTGGGTATAACTGAAGTACGAATAAAATGAAAGTTTGACAAAGTTGTATAGAAAATGTTTTGTATAAAGAAAAAGTTTTGCAGGTTTGAATCTTGTAGATTACGATCTTCCATTATTCTTTGTTCAATATAGAGCAAACCTATTGGTATAAATACCATAGGTACTATTTCAAGGTTCACTGCGCATTGTCTCCATTTGCCTAGTCTAAAGGAATATACAGGGTGTTCCGAAGTTGGAAATACAATCGAAAATTACAGATTCCTCGGATCATTTTGAGTGAAAAAAATGACCATGGTGCCGAAAGAGCTTTGTTCTCGAAATAGAGAATGTTAAAGTCTCATTTTTATTGTTGTTTTCTCAAGATATTCAAGTTAAATTCGGCAAAGATATTTCCAATTGAAGATTTCATCATGTCATATGCAAATTTTGATTGCAAATCAAATATCAAAAATTTTTTTCGGAAACACTGTCCGCTTCCTTCCTCCAGAATTGTTCTTCAGTGGACCACTGGGAGATTAGATAAATGTGAAAAGTAGCTTTGGTCTAGTACTACACTTTTTGGTTTCTTGTAGTTTTGCCGTATCTGCGATTTCGAGAAAAAATTTCAAACAATTCTCTAGTAATCCTCAGGAAAATCCCAATTATTATAAAGATTCAGTTAGTAAGCAGTGATGAATGATTATAAGTTTTGGTAATCATTGACCCAATTTGTGGCGAAGATTAATAAATATTCGATGAATTGGTATGAAAATCACAAAAACGTAGGATTACAAAAAACACCCCGTATCTCGAAAACGAAGAGTTTGCGGGTCCATGTTTATAGGACTCTTTTTTTGTTAAAATTATCGAAGGAATCTCATATTTAACCTCACTCTTAGTTGATTCTGGAGCTGATATTTTTACAGTGAAAAACACCATATTTTCACAGGCTTGAAATTTAGTTTTTTCTCTGAAAGCTATATATTGAAGATTCAAGTGAAAAAAAAAAACGAATGTCAACAAAAAACAATAGACAACTCGTTAAGGATAATATCAAAATCGTGGTTGCGAATGATGTTGTTACTTTCGTTGATAGTGCACGTAATTTGGGGTTGATTATGGATGAGTCGCTGAGGTTTCGCGAGCATGTAGAGAATACGGTTGGTAGAGCTTATGGAGCGTTAAGAATCTTATATCCGCATAGATCGTATTTACCTATCTATACTAAAAAACTTCTGTGTGAGTCTGGTATTATCGAAGTTCAATTACTGCTCCCCTGTGTTTAGCTTCTGCTTGGACCAGGACTCTCTTGGTCGAATTCAACGGGTACAGAACAACTGTATAAGATTTATCTTCGGCATTAAAAAATTTGAACATGTATCTCATAAGCTGGTGGAGTTGGGTTGGCTTCCTATGAGACTTTGTTTCAACTATCATGCTCTCTGTACTTTTCATAAAATAGTTGTGGAGAGAAGACCACCTTATCTCTTCAATAAGTTGCAATACAGAGCTGATATTCACAATGTTAATATCAGACATAGAAATTTGCGCACATGTCCTCATCATAGAACCTCAACTTTTCAAAGAAGTTTTAGATACAACATCTGTGAATTGTACAATGTTATACCTTATGAATTGAAACAACTTAATGATCACAGATTCAAGAACAAAATCAGAGAATACCTCTCAGTTCCTCCTAGCTCACCTTCTATCTCCGAGAGGGTAAAAAAGGGAAATTATTTTTTTTTCAATTCTTTATGCTCTATTATTGTTTTTTTTATCAATGTTATTGGATGGATTGCACACAATGTATGTATGTATTTTTTTTTCTTTCATGTATCAACAAGGGTTAAGTGGTAGAACACCTATGGGTGAACTTCCCCTTGAGATTTCTATAAAGAAATAAAGGCCTTATTAAATTAAATTGAATTGAATAACACTTCTAGCTGTGTTATGACACGATGATCTAATCGAGATAGCAATTTAAGATTATTTTTTCTTTCCACGGTCCATACTGTCTCCAAAGACAACTAATCTTTTTTTAATTTGGCAAAAACAAATCCAATACTTCAATAAATCAAATCGAAAAGAATGCCTACCTAGCAATCGACTCCAATACCATTCATTTACCCTACAAAACATAAATTGCGAAGTTATAAGCGATCGAAATATCAGTTAGAATACCGATAGCAATCCTATCAGTTGATTGCTTTTTCTTCAGTCGTAAAATGGATCCATTTGCCCAGGTTGTAAACGACAATAAAATAATTGCGAGAGCGATGACTTGTTTTAAAATTCAATCTTACTGATCGGCTGTAAAATTCGATTTAAATATCTCTGCAATCACCATGGGAGTTTCTGTTAGATTGAAATATCGTTTTCCCATTGCCATTTGCATAGTGATCAACTTTCTTGTCACCCAAAACTCGAGTAGGCTCATTTCTCCGATTGCTGAAGCAATTTGTACTGATTTCAGGTCAGGAAATAATTATATTAGTGTGAGCTTACCCTCACTGTTGTAATCGGAAAAGCTGCAGGAGCTTATAAATGTATAATGAATTCTCTGCAATGCTGAGCTCCAATAGATAAGACGGACGAATGGAAACAGAACATGGAGGTTTTAGGTTATAATACCGTAGATTGAAATATAAAAATGCTCGAACAAGTGGATTTTAGTTCGAAAGAAATTAATTTTCGTTTCCATATGGATTTTTCCATATTCATTGAGTTGAATAGAAAAAATTAAAATTGAGGTAAATCCTCAGAATAATAAACATAGAAAGAGGGAGCATATGTCATTTCCAGTACTCAAATTTTGTCCCCAACTTGAACTATCAAATTTTACATGAAGCGCGCGGAAATGAAAACATATCAGTGGTATGATATTTCACTCAATTCGCGAGTTTTTCCACAAAGAACGCACTTCTTATGTCCCATAGTGAATCAACTTATCATATTAACTCAAAATATATTGAGATTAATACCAAATTATATCAGATATTCAGAAAACAAACTTCAAGCGCGCCAAACGACGTGAAACAACCAATGACACTAGGAGAGCAAAAGTTGCCAAAACTTGGATTTCAGCAGGTAGATACAGAAAACAGTAAATATTCTGTTTATTATGAATTCGACAATTAGAAAAAATATCGGATTCCAAATATTCAAACTTGCGTATTTAATCGGCAATCCCTCAAATGAATATATTTCATTCAATATAATATACATTCATATAGATATAGTAAATTGTGGATTTGAAAATATATCACAATCCGACAACGTAATCTAACCATGTTGGGGACATGTAAAAATTGCGTATATTTCCTCTATCTACATATGGGGTTTTCAATAGGAATGATGCAATTTGAGAATAAATAAATATATAGGAATTATCTCGCGAGACACTTTTTTTTTGTTCGAAAGCTTACAGACTTAGCAACTGATTTTTCATTTTTTTGTCACCCGAACTTCGGCATTGAGTGAAGTGTTATTATTCCGTCTTCATTGATTCACAAAGGCATATTTTATGGCGTTAAAGTTTAAAAATCACAAGTGTACTTTCATTCTCTTTTAGGAGTTTAAATCGTAGATTCAACATACAAATTTATTCAATACTGCAAGATTATATCAACATGTTCGTTGATTTGTGCTCGTAAACTCGATACACCACTCGTGATAAATTTACGTAATGCAGTAATTTTTTACATTCCCGGTTATAATGAAGGGATATTTGTTATAACGTAGAATAACACATTCGCTCAACATCATCTCGAGTATATTATTTATGATGAGAAGATAAACATTCCGAAAGAGAGTGAGCACAAACCTCGCCGTGTTCGAACGGCAAGAGAATTATGGAGGGAAATTTCGAACACGAGTGTTTCATTGTACCCCCCCCCACCTACTTAGTATGCATACATATTTCCCGGATGGTTCTGATGTTTTTATAAATGTATAAACGCATTCCTGTAAATTCACAATTTTTCAGTCCCATTAATTCGGTGTACTTTCCATGAAATTCGTTTATATTATGTTTTTGGGCTACGGGGCGAGCGGATATATATTATTAATTCAAAGAGGAAATGCGTGTACGCTTAATATCCCCGGAAGGAATTTTGTTTATTGCGCTCTCTGAGAATTTGAGTTCGATTCAAATTGGGCGTAGGGTCCCGTTGGAACATTTGAAGAGGCAGAAATGAGTGACGGGATAATTTCGACGAGAGAATTGTTGGATGATGGGAATAAGTGTCGACGTGTATTTCGACCTTTAGGCTCAAGCTTTGTTTACGCAACAAGTCACTTATTAGGTGTACAATTTTGCTTTTGCCGTTTTGAAACAGATGACTGTAGCGGTAAGTGGTAGTCGCAATAAATAGATCGTAGATGTCATACAATAAACTTAGTTATCAGTAAACATTAGTCGATTTGTGTCTGCATCATAAAGTTATTCTTGATTTTTACATGTCAGCTTACAGGCCAAATTCTCGTCATTTGCGGGTGGATTTAATTTTCTGCTTTAATATAGAGAAATCTATGGCTGAGGCTCATCGAATGCTTTAGAACATCTATGGTGAAGCCGCTATTAGTGAAAGAACGTGCCGAAAGTGTTTTCAATGATTCAAGAACGGTGATTTTGACGTCGAAGACGAGTATGGCGGTGACAAAGAGAAGGTTTTCGAAAATGTAGAATTAGACGCATTATTTGATCAAGATTCGTGTCAAACACAACAAGAATTGGGAGTTACGCAACAAGCCATTTGATAACGCCTGAAAGTGATAGGAAACAAGGAAATTGCGTGCTGTACGAGTTGAAGCGGAGAGATGTTGAACGGCGTTTGTTTGCTTGTGAACAGCTGCTTGTTAGGTAAAGACAAAAAGAATTTTTGCATCGCATTGTGACTGTAGCAAAAATAGGTTCATTATGATAATCTCAAGCACAGAAAATCATGGGGATATCCCAGCCATGCTTTCATGTCGATGGCCAAACCGAATATTCGTGGTTCCAAGGTCATGCTCAATATTTGGTGGGACCATCTCATCTCATTTAAAGACAAACGGCAGCAACACAACGAGAGACATGATAAAGTCATTTTACAGAATGACAATGCTCGACACCATGTAATAGTAATAGTAATAGTAATAGTAAATTTTATTCGCCATCAAGAAAGAATTACATGGCACGTCATATAAACACATTCAGCAATATTACATAATGATAAAAAAACATACTAATATAAATATAAACATCAGTTAACACAGTTTAACAAGTTAAAATTTCAATACATCAACACGCTGAAGACAACACAAGTCAGAACTCGAATCTCAAAAACTCGTCAACAGAATAAAATACGTTCTCCAACAACAAATTCTTGACATTTCTCTGAAGAGCTGACCTTGGCAAACTCTTCATAGATTGAGGAAGCTTGTTGTACAGTTTGATGCACCAGTAATTCACTGCAATTTGAGTGGATTTAGCTCTATGAAAATTGCTCCTGAACTCATCTCTGTGTCTGGTGTTGTACGAATGGCAATCGCTGACTTGAGTGAACCCATTTTTGTTTGAGTGAACAAATTTCAAGCACTCCAGAATGAAAACGGAGACAATGGTAAGTATCCTATGCTTCTTAAATAGTTCTCGACAGCTATGTGTTTTTGGTACACCACTCAAAATTCTTACTGCCTCCTTTTGTTTCAGGAAAATCCGATCAAGACCTGGACTATGCCCCCATATCAGTATCCCATATGTCGCCACAGAGTGAAAGTTGGAAAAATAAGTCAGCTTACAGACATTATCGGTAGAGATGGCCTTCATGCGCCTCATAGTAAAAAGGGCTGTCGACAGTTTCCTGGTAAGTAATGAGATATGCCCCTTCCAACAAAGATCATTCTCCAAGGTTATCCCAAGTAGGTTCAAACTACGTTTTTCTTTGTTGTTCAAATTGAAATTCAGTCTTTGAATTTTATCTCTATTCAATTTTAGACCATTAAAGGTAAACCAGTCCTCCGCAACTCGCAGGGTCTCATTACACACACGCTCCAGTTCTTCCCGTGAAGAAGTGTGAAGATGTTGCGAGTGTGGTCAAAACATACTTGGAAACAATGAAATGGGAATTTCGGAAAAAAAAACGGCGGAATCAAAATTGTACGCCTATGTGATAGGACAGGGTTTCTGTATGACTCATTCTTTCGTCGACACCATGTTTGCAGAACTTTCGAAAAAAAAAGTCAATCTTCTATGATATTGCGTCTGATTATCAGATGGTCATCATATTCTAAAAATGTATCACATGTTTATTCCAACGCATAGCATTCTTTATTAGTTGAATTAACAATATTATCAATAATACTTATTGTCTAGCGGCAATTGGTTTGAATGTAACACTCTGTAGTTTGTTACATTTTTCGATTAATAAAAATAAGAAATAATTTCTTTCATATTCTGTCTGCTAGACCACAAGTACCAAACATGTTTGGAAACAACTTATTTTCATTAATCTGAAAATGTAACAAACTACAGGGTGTTACATTCAAACCAATTGCCGCTAGACAATAAATATTTTTGATAATATTGTAAATTTAACTAATAAAGAATGTTACGCGTTACTTTATGAGCACACACAAAACAATTGTATTTTTGTCCACCCTGTACCAATTGAAATAAACATGTGATACATTTTTGGAATCAGCTCAGCTAGAGTAATCGGAAAATTGAGACAAAATGGGGGTGTTACATTTTAAAAAAATGTCGGTGACGTCATTACTCGAAAGCAATTCACCCTGTATATTAGATCATTATTTCTAAATACGGTAAATTAAAATGAAAAATCGACGTGTTTCACGATTATTTCTTAAAATGGTCTGTTTAGCTAAAAATGAATTTGTTCCATACTTTACGGACACAGTGTATGTACTTTCTTCGTGTTATAAACAGTTTACGAAGGAGGTTAGTACGTTCCACATTAATAAACCAGTTCCGAACTTAATTCGCGAACAATTTCCGAAGTGTCAATATTCTTTGCATTTTAATCGAAAATGTTAAACAGAAAACCACCCTCCATAACAACTCGCCTGCAACCAGACCGGAATTTGCTGAAAATTCCTGACCTGAACAAGGTGCCGATGAATATTCATGGTTTTGGCATTGGAAGTGGAGCACCGTGGATAATGCGCGAAATTATCATACAGAATTCCAGCGAAAAATAGTAGTTAACGAGTTTTCAGATTCAATTTTGCCCCCTCTCTCCGGCTGAATTAGATTATGGCGGATCTTCATCGGAGGCTGTATCAAGAGTCAAATTGGTTATCTGTTGCCGGTATGAATGCAGCTTGATGAAAATAAATTTTGAAAAGGTATAATCGCAAACTTTCTATTGGTCTATTGTATCGTTTGGAACTTTATATTGATTCATTGTGTCGTCTTGAGTCAGAGGGAAATTAAAGCCTTTTCTTGAATGTTGAAAATGGTGCCTATCACTTCTCTTCTTCTTCTTCTTCTTCAGCCCTCTTTTATTCAGTGTCGAACATATGCCGTTTACAGTTTTTTCCATGCTTCTCTGTCTTTTTCTGTTCTCATCCATTGTTTGCCGGCCACATCGACTATGTCGCCTATCCATCTTTTTCTCGGTCTTCCTATGCTTCTTTCCGCCTCTCGAGGTCTCCAACACGTCACTTTGTGTGACCATCTCTCCACACTCTGCCTTGTAATATGTGCCACCCACTGCCACTTATGTTTCGCTATTTTACTCATGATGTCAGTTACTACGTTCTTTTTTCATATTTCTGTCCCTCAAGCTTATTCCCAGCATAATTCTTTCCATGGCTTTGAGTTACTCTCAGTTGTTCTGCCATTTTTTTCGTTTTAAGTGTAGAGGATCTTTAAGGTGTCTATCTATACCTTCTGAAATTCATGGATTGTATTTGAGTCAAAATAAACGGTAATGATACCGTTTCAATAAAAATATCACAATGGAGCTGTAGTAGCTAAACATAAGAAATTGACATTTTTGTGTCTATTCCTACACAATAGAATATCTTTATTATATATTTGGTTTATTTTTGTCTTATTAAATACAAAAATTCCAAAACGTACTCTATTATCCACTGAATCTTCATAAGCGTTCAAGAGGGAACACCACCACGTGATTGCTCAGTTCAAAACGAAATTAGAGATATTTCTTTTTACATATCACCGATTTCACATGCATTGTTATCTTTAAATATTTTGAATTTGCTAATGGGAAAAAAATATAGTTTTGGTAACTTTTCTTTTCTCGAAAAAAAATAGTTGATATGGTATTCCTACAAAACACTGATGGTTTTCAAAGATATTCGAGAAAGATCCTACAAGAAACCATTACAGAAGAAACAAAACTCTGTTTTTGTAAAAATTTAGAATATGACTCGTAAAGTACCTACTTTATTCTTAATTTGATCAGTGAAATCAAGATTGCGATTTTTAGATCAACATGAACAAAATTTAGTTCGAATCGAATGTAAATGATTTCTCCGTGAATTGAAATCGAAAACGTTAGAGAACTGAAAAAATAGGACATAAGGTGACTATTTGAAATCAGACAATTGCAAAAATTATCTTTACTTTCAATGGTAAATTTCACAAATATACTTACAGTAAAGCAAAATTACACTAATGTTATTATGCAAATTATCAGAAGCTTTTGAGTGATTGTTGATCAATACACCTATTGCGCTCTTGGAGATCACAATTGATGCATGAACAAATGCTTGAAAGCTGTTGTGATCGCTTCAGTACTTCATTTTTTTTTCGGTGTCCTGTTCAAATTTTGTATGGTTCGGACGCTGCTATGAACACGAAATTCTGCACGAAACTTTAAATTGTTATTCTATAAGTACACGCAAAAGCACAACTCGATCGAGTCTGTTTCCACCAAAATATGAAGTATTTCTTTTCCATTCCCGACAAAAAATTCACAAAATATAGAGAACTCTTTGTTCAGGAAACGAAGGCTCAGAGAGAATTCACTTTTGAAATTTTTGACTTTCATTCAATTCTGTGAAGTTGTTGAATACCCATACTCACGAAATTTTCTGTCGTGGTGTAATGCCAGAAAGAAAAAATTAGGCAAAATTTAAAGAAATCGAACACTTGCGCCTTCGCCATTTTGTATATTCATCTTTATCATTTTAGTTTATTATAATTATTATAAATCCTTAAAATAATGATCCTTTCGAATCATTTCACAATTCAAGTTTTGGGCTAATCAAGATCCAAAAGAATATAATCTTTCCGTTCATATCTACCAAGATTGATCAAAATTTTTATCGTGTATTGCTATGATTACCTACATTATTTGTATTGAATACAATATTCTTCCCATTTCAGTATCGAAATGAGTTCATTACAGTGCTAAGAACAGTGCTCTAATGAATTCATTAAAGCATTGTTTTCAGTTATATTTTTCGTTTTGTGGTTGTCAATACTAACTATCCTATCAAATTTCAACACCAACAATTGTCAATATAATATAATTTGGGTATAGTGAAATGATTTGCAACATTATTCACAATTTCTCTCAATTCTGGTGGTGTTAAATCGATTTATTTTCAATAAATAATAATAATAAAAATTCATGAATTTGATGCGTAATTATAAGATATACCAAAATTCGAAACGTAAGAAACGTATGATTCAAATTCAAATTTCGTAATCTGTCAATTTTCGTAACAGTCACACCAACTGCCAAAATACAATACAAAAGTCACTAGGATGTTTAATCTGAATTTTTATTGAATTTCGTCTATATTTACAAAACTTGACTGAAATAGAGAACATATCGTCTAATACTCGTTGCAGAAGGCAATTCCAACATTCAAGCGTTCGAATTTCGCATCCGTGTTGGAACAGGAGCCCATTCTACAACTTGTTTTAGAATATACTATTGTATTTGCGATAATTTGAAACTGAAAGGAAATAATAAACTATTATGTAAAATATGCAGTTTTTTTCATAAGATTTATAGTTGATCCAATAAATAATCCCGATTACCAATGATCTTTAGCTCCGAAACTTGTCATCCCCATATTTCACAGGAGCTAAAAACTATACGTTGTACAAACTCCTACCCTACTAAATTACATCCTGAATAACTGATTAATTCAGATGAAACCTCGAGAGAAGTTCCTCATAAATTTTCAATTTCCCCCCATAAAGACAAGAATCTCGCGGCTTATCTTAGGCATATTGTTGCGAGATGGAACCACTTCTGTCCCTATTATGTTCTCGCCGTCGTGCTCATAAATAAACGCTTTTTTCCTGGGAAACAAATTCTCCCTGAGAATGTGTTCAGTGCCATTCTATTGTGGGATCTCGGGCTCTAGGAGACATTATCTAACGGAGACATTCCTAGGATTGTTATTGCCAACCGTTGAGACTCAATTGTGAAGTTTGGGGAACATCGTCGTTAAGTGAGAGTATGTAAATGCGCAATGTTCTGGTGTTGGTGCGGTTACATGTTTCTATTACGAATAATGTGAGAAATTTTCTTAAAATGCTTTCATCCCGGTTGATATTGTCCATGAGGCGCTTGGAGAAAAAACTATGCGGGTTTGACAAAAATTGAACAATTTTTTCCTTATACAATTTGGAGGTTTTGTTCTGGCGTTGAACGATCCATGATGCCATTTTTACATGTCCCGAACATGGTTATATTACGTTGTCGGATTGTGATATATTTTCAAATCCACAATTTTACTATATCGTTATGAATGTATATTATATTGAATGAAATATATTCATTTGAGTGATATCCGATCAAATATACAAAATTGAAAATTTGGAATCCGATATTTTTCCTATTTGTCTAATTTATAATAAGCGGAATATTTATTATTTTCTGTATCTACCTGCTGAAATCCAAGGTTGGCAACTTTTGCTATACTAATGTCATCGGTTGTTTCACGTCGTTTGGAGCGCTTGAAGTTTGTTTTCTGAATTTCTGATATAATGAGGTATTTATTTCAATATATTTTGAGTTAATATGAAACGCTGATTCACTATGGGACATAAGAAGTGAGTTCTTTGTGGAAAATCTCGCGAATTGAGTGAAATATCGTATCACTGATATGTTTTCATTTCCGCGCGCCTCTTGTCAAAGTTGATAGTTCATGTTGGGGACAGAATTTGCTTACTGAAAATGACATATGCTCCCTCTATCTATGTTTATTATTCTGAATATTTACCTCAATTCTCATATTTTCTATTCAATTCAATGAAAATGGAAAAAGCCATATGGAAAGGAAAATTAATTCCCTTCGAACTAAAATCCACTTGTTCGAGCATTTTTACATTTCAATCTACGGTATTATAACCTAAAACCTCCATGTTCTGTTTCCGTTCGTCCGTCTTATCTATTGGAGCTCAGCATTGCAGAGAATTCATTATACATTTATAAGCTCCTGCAGCTTTTTCGATTACAACAGAGAGGGTAAGCTCACACTATTATAATTATTTCCTGACCTGACATCAGTACAAATTGCTTCAGGCATCGGAGAAATGAGCCTACTCGAGTTTTGGGTGACAAGAAAGTTGATCACTATGCAAATGGCAATGGGAAAACGATATTTCAATCTAACAGAAACACCCATTGCAGAGATATTTAAATCGAATTTTACAGCCGATCAATAAGATTGAATTTTAAAACAAGTCATCGCTCTCGCAATTATTTTATTGTCGCTTACAACCTGGGCAAACAAATCCATTATACGACTGAAGAAAAAGCAATCAACTGATAGGATTGCTACCGGTATTCTAACTGATATTTCGAACTTCGCAATTTATGTTTCATGGGGTGAATGAATGGTATTGGACTCAATCAGAAGGCAGGCATTCTTTTCGATCTGATTTATTAAATTATTACAACAGAGAAGGTAAGCTCACATTAATATAAGTATTTCCTGATCTAAAATCAGTACAGATTCATTTCCGCGCGCTTCTTGTCAAAGTCGATAGTTCATGTTGGGGAGAAAATTTGTCTACTGAAAATGGCATATGCTCCCTCTTTCTATGTTTATAACATTGAGGGAAAACTCTTTATAAGTTGAGACTATTACGAGGATTTGCGGACACACAGACCGACAGACAAACACGAAACCAAAGTTGTTCAAAATACATTTTTCGAGTGAACATTTCGAATTTTCAAAAATAAATTTCTTATCCCGGAAGTGATCACAAAGCTTTGGTATACCTTATGTACACCCGCAAACAAATCTTCCATCGGGCAAATCCTTGAATCGTCCCCCTGTAATTTTGTTCTCCTAGTGGTACACCCACCATTCGAGTGTAATGCACGCCATTGAAGGAGAGTAGCAATATATCGGTTTCACCCTTGTTTGGGATCATCAGTACCGCATAACTCAACCCAAGATGACGAACAAACGAAATAGTATGCGGTAATGATGATCCCTAACAAGGGTGAAACCGGTATATCGCTACTCTCCTTCGATGGCGTGCATTCTCCTTGGGTAACTTTCAATTTTGATTCCTACGTAATATTGTGGAAATCTTCTGTTTGACAATGGTTATGTGGATGGCATTTTGCCGAAACATTAACCAGATAGATAAGATATTTACACACTTGGAAATAGTATTTCTTTTTCTTTTCTTCATTCATTACCAAGTGTCAGCCATTTTTATTTATTTATTGTATCATCGCTATTGGAAAACCCGTCATAAGTTGAGGCTATTATGAAGAGTTGCGGATACACAGAACGACAGATAGACACGAAACCAAAGTTGGTTACTGTTGCGTCAAGTGAATTTCAAGCAAACTTTACGGGCAGTTGAATATTCAGAAAGACGCATTTAGGTCGAGAAACCAACCCCTGCAGGTACAGCGAGGGCTAAAAATAGAACTGGAACATCCTTGGCGCCACATTGGCGCTACATATGGTCATCCTGAAGTCACATCTTAGGGCAAGGAATGAAGACGTGGACCAATCAGGGACTTGGATTGCGCTTTGGTATGCAAAATCCAAAGCGACACTTAACATCCCCAGAAAATAGAGGTATCATATTCAGTACGCTCGTAGCTGTTACCTTGTAAACACATAACTTGTATAGCCAAATTCAATATATTAGTTCAGAAATCCGGTGTTTCATTATCCCAATTTAATAGAATTACAGTTGATCGATTCAACCAAAAACAGTTACCTTCCGTATACCCGCAAACAAAAACTTCCATCGGGAAATCCTTAAATCGTCCCGCTGTAATTTTGTTCTCCTAATGGTACAGACACCATTCGAGTGGATCACCTCCTCCTCATCGAAAGATTTCCACCGAGGAGGGGAAAGCCGATAACGACTAACGCTGCGGAAAATCATTCGCGCTCGTAAATTGACTATGGCGCAGGATTAGCGTTAATCTTGCGAAACGGCCTTTATAAACACTATTTTCCTCCGGTTCTACCGTCTTTCAGGCGAAGATCCGATGCTTCGGATATGCATTAACTGTTGGAACCGATGGATATTGGTTCCGTGACTCCATCAACGATTGCTCGGAGTGAATGAGGCAAGATGTATGCCGGTTAGGTACGTCGGCCAGATATGGCGTATTGAGCTGATCGTCGAGCTCTCGGTGCAATTTGTTTGTTCGGTTACATCCGGGAAATGCTTTCGTGGAAGACGAGAGAAGGAATTCTAGGAGAATTTAATGGGCAAAAAAGGTGGTATTCTGATGATGGTCTTGTAGTAGAGATTTGTGAATATAATACTAATAGCAAAATAATCCTTCACAGGGAATGAGATATAACTCATATGAAAAAAATCTGTGAATAGATGTAACACAATGTTTACTATAAATAAATCTCAAAATTATGACAATATTGTGACAGAAGAACCTTCACTATCTAATATATATTTCTGATATAAACTTGTATATCCATTTCCCAGAAGAGGAAGAGAAAAAATCAATAGCTTTAATTGTCGAGATCGCTACCTCTGTAACATTTGCCAAGGTAACTATTCCTTTCCCTTAGCTCACAGCGTTCTCTGCTTATTTTGGACACACATCGTATAGGTATATAAAATTCATACGGGGCTATCTAAAACTGAAACTAGATACCCATACCAAATTTCATCCAATTTGGATGAAAACTGTGGAGAATAATGCGGTTACAAGGATTTGCTGAAACATATACCGACAGAAACTAAAATTGCTCAGAATGGCAAAATTGCAGAAATTGTCATCAAAAAAACTATCTAATGATGCAATAATATACTTAGTGTGCCATTTGAAATAAGGAAGTAGTAGTCTGTTTCCAGTATAACCGGAAGTTGTAGAGATCTGAAAATATTTTATGGAGAAAAATCATTGACTCAAACCCCAATATGCAAACTTTCAGCTCAAGATAAGTTTTCCATGAACGTCTAATATTAGGGCAATTGAAAAGTCCCCGGTCTGATGCACAGATGGTGCTAGTATTAAATCCATATGATTTTTATTCAGAACCAACCTTCAATCGATACGTGTCAAAATTTGACAGCAGTCCGATCATTAGTTTGTGAGATATTGCATTGTGAGTGTAGCTACTTTTGTTATTTGAAAAAAGATGGAAAAAAAAGAATTTCGTGTGCTGATGAAATAATGCTTTTTGAAGGGAAAAAAATTGAGTTGAAGCGAAATCTTGGCTTGATGAAGAGTTTTCGGGGTCTGTACCAGGAAAATCAACCATCATCGATTGGAATGCTAAGTTTAAACGTGGTGAAATGAGCACCGAAGACGGCGAACGCAGTGGACGCCCAAAAGAGGCTGTCATCGACGAAAAAATCAGAAAAGGTCACAAAATAATTCTGAATGACCGTAAAGTGAAGTGGATCGAGATAGCAGACATTGTGAAGATATCATTTGAATGTGTTAATCATATCATTCACGAATATTTGTACATGAGAAAGCTGTGTGCCAAATGGGTGCCGCACGAGCTCACAATCGATCAAAATCAACAACGTGTTCATTATTCTGAGCAGTGTTTGAAGCTGTTTAAGTGCAATAAACCTAAATTTTTGCGTCGAAATGTGACAATGAATGAAACATGGCTCCATCATTTCACTCCGGAGTCCAATCGACAGTTAGCTGAGTGGATTTCACACGATGAACCGAATGCAAAGCGAGGCAAAACACAACAGTTAGGTGGCAAGGTTATGGCATCAGTATTCTGGGATTCGCATGGTATAATATTCATTGATTATCTCCAAAAGGGCCAGACCATCAACAGCGGTTATTATATAGCGTTATTGGATCGTTTAAAGAATGAAATCGTTAAAAATTGGCCCCATTTGAAGAAAAAAAACGTGCCGTTTCATCAAGACAATGCGCCGTGTCACAAATCAATGAAAACAATACGGCAGAGTTGCATGAAATGGGCTTCGAATTGCTTCTGCATCCACCGTATTCGCCAGATCTGGCCCCCAGCGACTTTTTCCTGTTCTCAGACCTCAAAAGAATGCTCGCTGGAAAGAAATTTAGCGCCAATGCAGAAGTAATCGCCGAAACTGAGGCCAATTTTGAAGCGAAAGACAAATCGTACTACAAAAATGGTATCGAAATTTGGAAGATCGTTATAATCGCTGTATCCCCTCGAAGGCAACTATGTTGAATAATAAAATCGAACTATGCCAAAAGAATCTGTTTTATTATGGTACACCGGGGACTTGTCAATTTGCCTGTTATATAGGTCAAAATTGAACAACTTTTTTTATTTACGTATTTTTTATTGGTCCTTTCTTCATTTTTCCATGAAAATATTTTTTTCGTGTTTATATAGGGCTTATCTACAAATTAAAAGCAATTAAAAAATATAGGCAACATCCCTCTTAGTGAGTCGCACCTTATCGTTTGAGACAACTCCAGGTTCAAAATTCGAGAATCACGGACATTGTGACGAAAGGAGCTGTTCGAGGAGCGAGCGTTCGCAAAAAACTCAGTTTCTTGTCCTGGATCCGTCTCTGGACCTTCTCTCCCCGATATGGAAGCGCTCATAGCGCCAAGTGACTGAATATTTTATGCAGGTAGCCCCCAGTTTTCATAACCTTGTTTACAGAAAATATTGGGGAAATCAATCACCCGGTTTTGTTCCCGAGTCCCGCGTCGCAAATGTGGATCTTTACTTGCGAACCGACTAAATTAATATTTCCTTCTCGCCCGTTCTGAGGTGAGAAAGTTCGGTTATAAAATTCCTATGCAAAATGTCCTTTTGAATATTAAAATACCCGCCGTGGCAGGGAGGACCCCCAGGGGAGATATGGAAGTTTTTCGGGGATGTATGTTCCCTTCGGATGCTGAAAGAGGTACTTACCGGGAAGAAGTTGATTGATGTGGAAATGGGAACTTACCTGAAATAGAAAAAAAAATTATATGAAAAAAATTTTTTTTATGTACCGTATACAATTTGGATGTTTATGTCGAGAGACTCAGAATGAAATAAACTCTCAACTTTGTCAGTGAAATTTCATTTTTAAAGATTGTATACCTTCTAGAAAATTTTGAAATATTCGAGGAATTGTTAATATAAATAATATTGAATTCGATGCTCACTGAAAGCATCACGAGAACTGAAAGATTCAGAGAAAAAATCTTCAAGGACCCTCGATCGCAATTTTCGAAATAATAAGCCATCAGAAAGCAGATCATAGATAACTTAATTAGTTTTCGAGTTACAGGACGTTTCTAAAAAGTTACTGTGAATATTTCGTTTTTTCTCGTTCTTGATTTTGATCGACATATTCTAAAAATTCTATTCCGTATTCTTAAAAAAAGGTTATGTTTATACTTGCAGAAAATGAAGGAAAACTTTAGCTAGCATTCATCATATTCCGAATTCGAGTAAAACCTCAAAGCGCATGCTTTTCACATAAAAGTATTTGTTAGTCATAAACGTTTCCTTTTACTTAAAATAAAAAGGATATCCTTCAATAATTTTGAATGTGGTCAGTAAGTAGCAGACTCAGTCGAGTAGAGACCATTTGAAGCGATGACAGATGTTCTAGAACTGAGGGAGATCAAACACTACAAGCAGCGTTAACCAACACCTGTTCGTGATTACAATTATACCAGTTTGAAAAGAAAAATGTGCAATGGCTTGCCAACAGATTTTTGGGAATAAATGCTGAAACTCAAGAAGCTTCATCACTTGTCCGCAAAATGACAATATGTCTACGCTATCTCAATGACCCTGGGTATTAGAAGGGCCTTGTTCAAGAACTGGGTGTAAGTCACACAAAGTATCTCGTACAGTGACAGCTTTCTTTCCGCTTCATCGAACTTTAGTTGTTTGATATTGCTCTAAAAGAATTATCCATTGAAGCTTGTTGGTTGTGAGTCCTTCTGTTTCATTTGTTTCGTACTTTTCTATTGGTGTTTTATCTTGTTGGAAGAAGAAATTCGACAGTCTTGACACTACTAGATTGAGGTTTGATGGCTAATTCAGTATCTTCTTGTGTAGTAGAAGCTTCTCTTTTCCACAGCTGAGTGAATTCATTATTAATATCTATGTGAATTTCGCCTCCGATTCTTCCAATTGTAAGATTATGTGCCTTCCAAAGTCAGCAATAACTTTTTTGCCATTCCAACAGAATGATTGTTTTATTTGCAATTTTTTTCAAGTCATTTTGTTTCTTCAACCTTCCTTTCATATTTTTCATTTTCTTTGAAAAGCCTTTCGCATCCAATGCTTTACGAAATAACACCTCGTACTTGGTAACATTATTTTCTAATAGCCTTATCTTTATCTCAATGAAATAGGCAAGAATAACAAGGTCTTCTTTTTCTGGCTTTCCGGCCACTCGGGAATTGAAGGGAATGAAGAGGTCGACACATTTGCCAGGAAGGGAGCACAAACACCTTTCACTGGCCCGGAACCTTTCTGTGGTATAGGCGAATATACCTACAAGACAGAGGAGAAGGAAAAAACCGAAAGAAAAACATTCTGGCGGAATCTTCCTGAGTTGAATCACTGTGAGATCCAAAAAGTATCTGGATCTTAGCAAGACTATACTACACCTCCTCACTGGATTCCTTACTGGATTCCTCACAGGACATGTAGCCTCAGGAAACACTTCATGAGAACGGGTCAAGCAGAAAATGATGAGTGCAGATTGTGTGGGGAGGAGAAAAAAACTCCGGATCACCTGTCGACGGAATGCCTCGCCATCACTAGCCAACGTAAAATCTGCTTTGAAAAAAAATTTGAAGAAATGAGGAATTTCTGACAAGCTGTAAATCAAGTAATGACGAGAAAAGCTCTGATGGAGGGCACAACACAATAGACCATTAGGTAGCAATGCAATGGAACTCTCTTAATTAAACCTTAATCTTAATCGCTGCTTGACAGATACATCTTCTCTGATCGAAGTAGAATACTCAAATAACACCGTAAATGAACAAATCATCGTAAACATGTTGGAACTTGCCGCGGCACATAGAGGTCAACATCTCTTCATTAACTCTTGGAGGATATTCTTGCAAGTATAAGGTAATTATAACGAATACGAAAAAAGGAACTGCTGATACTGATATAGTATATCCAAAGTCACTTGAACTATCCCATAAAAACAGATGTCTCTTTGAAGTGGATACCGCCATACGCTATTTAGCGGTATATACCGGGTTTTGTTTTGTATTTTATTTTGTTAGGCAATAAATTGACTGTTCCCAAAGGAATTTCTGGAAACTTGGACAACCCTAGTACAATCGAAATATTCTGACTTCCTCTAAGTGACTTTGGATATACTATACCTCTTTCTTCAATTCAAAAACTTCTATCTCACAATGATATCCTTCAGTTTCATGAATATGAATCAAGTGATCAGTTATTAACCCAAAACCTGCAGCATTCCCTCTCCCCACTCCCCGAAAGTGCATCTGCCGGAACCTCAATACAACCCACTCCCTCACGATGCCACAGCGATACAATGGAATCAATTATTAGGCAGCTATGGATGTGCGGCTAACGCCGTCGAAGGCCCCGCTGTCACCGTATGACAACGGAGCCGTCTGACGGACTTGCGGCCGACAGTCCGACTGGCATGAGCGCAAACTACAGGTCGCCGTTGAAACTGCGGTTTGGGCAGCTGCGGTTCGAGGTCAATTAGTGGATTTCCACGGATCAGAGCCGGTCAGGCGAGGCGGTCGGTCCGCGTAGCGTTCCGTCTCTGCGAAATCCGCACACCTGGGATCTTGAATAATCCATGGCCTGCTGGGATTTCGTCGGGGAACTTATGTCAGTGCCGGGTGTTGGCCGGTAGGATGCTAGTTTTTGGATTTTGGGTGTTCTTTCACCGAAGAAATTGTTCTATAATTTCGTCACAATCTTCGAAATATTGATATTTCCGTGTTTAAAAATATATGTATACAGTATTGGCAAAGGTACTTCTCAGTAGAGATATCTTATAGCTCAAGAGAGCTATTGTCATTCCCATATTCAAGAAAAATAACTTGAATGATATCACTAACTACAGGCTCATTTCCATCCTCAGTGTCTTTGCCAAGGTTTTCGAGAGAATTGTCATTTTCAGATTAACGTGAAGTGAATTTGGGTGTCCCTCAGGGTTCAGTCCTGGGACCGCTTCTATTCTTAATTTTCATAAATGATCTGCCCCTCAATCTGAGGAAGACGATGAATCATGCAACAAATTGCCAGGATCTACTTCTTTTGATCAAAGTGCCGATGGCACCTCAGCAATAGTTACTGCGCAGAACTTTGACGACTTGCAGATATTGTGTAATCTATTAAGTCCAGTGGTTTGTTGATTGGTGTCGTTCTAATTCAACCATGATCAATATCGCTACAACTGAATACGTTCATTTCGCACTAAGAAGCAATGAACACAGATTGGTTGTACGCTATTTCAATGAAGTTGTTCTATCTGCAGAGCATACCAAGTTCCTTGACATCCACATCGATTCCCACTTGATTTGGAGTATTCATGTCGACGCTGTTTGTAAGAACTCAATAGCTCTAACTTTGCCATAGGTAGACTTGAAGAAAAAATATTTAAGACCCCCGATTTCTTGTTCCGAAATAAAAAAATATCAGAAAGCAGATCATAGATATCTGGATTGTTTACTAACAGTTTCGAATATTTTGCTGTATCTTGGTTCTGTTCAAAATATTCGAAAAATGTCATATAAACCGTTTTTTTTTAAAACGTTAAATAATTTCTATGATCATTGACGAGTATCATATAAACAATTTTTCATTTCTCAGAAACACCCTGTAACTCCAGAACGAAACAAAATATTCACGAGCTGGTTTCTGATATCTCATTATTTCGAAAACAGAAATTGGTTCTAAGTATTTCAGTTCCCGAGATGCTCTCAGTGAGCATCGAATTTGGGACACCCTGCGCTCTCCTCTCATCTAAAATTGACTGTTTGTCGAAGAGGGGAAAACATTGTTGCTCTCCAGTCTGATTTTTTTATATACTTCTTTCTAACACATTGTATATAGAATAACCATGTCAAGCTTCTTGAAGAATTTCGTGATGATAGTGTCATCACAACCATAGCGAATTCAAGCGAAATATCGAAAAAAAAAATACTTCAGTGGTAACAAACACGTCCGAGTAGCAATTTTGCGTGATTAAAAAATTTCAAGCATATTACAAAAATCAGAATAATACAAAATTGAAGAATGTTGAAGAAAAATTATAAACACGAAATCAGGAGCTTTTGAGCGCCAAGCGCTAATTGTGCCCTTGGAGACCATAAAACTGGATAAATGTACCTATGATGAGCGCTCGAAAGCTTTTGTGCTTTCCCCATTTTCATTTAATGGAATCTTGGAATTGAATATCTTGGATGGATCCCTATCAAGAATTTTGAATGTCAATAGTGGTAGTGACTCTCATTTTGTTGGTTTTGCAATTCTATACATGCATATGTTAAAAAATTCTTGTTTAGCGTTCGTTCCGATGTAAAAAACTCGTTAGAAGTTATGAGTAAGGGGCATTAAAAGGTGAGATCAAATTATTTGATACGTAATGGTTAGTTGTTATTATTGTTTTTAGCCTCGAATATAAAGCTCGTTCTTCTAGTATAGTAGAGTACATTTTTCCTGAGCAACATATTGGAAAATGCCCTTTTCTTGTAAATCACCACCATATCTCACTCTACCAATCGTGCTAATTAATTCTTATTGGACAAACTGATAATAACTGGTTATATTTCTTTCTATATCTCTAACTATATTTCCATAATATTCTGGAACGAACCCAATCTTCTAATTCGTCATGAACGGCAAAGCTTTGCCTTCGTTATGACAAATATGCAACATCGATCTCTCCGAACCAAGTTTTACGACATGAAGCCCGGGAATAAAAAAAAATTCCCTGTTTATTTCCGCACTTACCGGAGGTCTACGATTCCATCGCTTTCCTTACTCGAACTTACTGCAAGTACCCGTGTTTCCGGAAAATTTCCGCCATTTTATCGGAATCGGAGTCGAGGAGAAGCAAATATTCGCTTATCACGAACTGGAAGTTTTCTCCCGAAACGTTAACTCGGACGAGTTGTCATAAGTATATCTGGGAAAACTTCAAATACGTCGGAATTCTGCTCAGTTTTCGGCGCTCACTCTCGCCCTCTTATCGGGCACAGGCGGCCGCCATTGTGAACGATCGAAAAAAAGGACCTGCCGAAATGTAAATGACGAAAAAATAGGATGAGATATGGTATTTTGAAATGAACCACACGGCGCTGGTGTCAGATGTAGCTAGCAGATATGAAAAAGGGCCGTGCCAGAGGCCGGAAGATCCAGTCCGTCGACCTTCTTATGAATGCGGCGGAAACAGGAGTTCGATGGGGAGGCAGGCCAGGACTTGCCCATTTGCCCGAGAAAATTTTTTTTTGTGCCTTGGATTTTAGAGCTGATCTTTAACTATATTTAGAACGCTTAATCTTTACATGCAATCCGTTTTTCTTTTTCAGCTCTACTTTTTTAGATACATCAAGTTATCTGCCAAATTGGGTTTCTTTAATTATATTCATTCATGAGAGTTCTAAAATTCTTATATATTCATTAATGTAGAAACAATGATCTTATTGTCAGTCTGTAATTGAGTAAATTCCAGGTGAATCTATAATTAGTGGAACCATTGCTTATCAGGTACCTGAATTGATTTTTTTAATCCCCTAACTCGGGAAATTAAGCGAAAAAATCAAACTTACTCCCTTACATATGAAGTTGGGCTTAATGAAACAATTTGTGAAGACTCTTGGTAAGAAAGGGTCATGTTTAGGGGTAAAAATGCATCAGTTGAGCACAGAAAAAAACACAAAGCAAGGATATTTGATGGACTGCAAATAAGACAATTAATTAAGGATCTGCCTTCATAGATTCAATGAAACAAGTTGAATGAGAAGCTTGGACATCATTTGTTGCAGTTGTAGAAAATTTTCTAGGCAAACAAAACTACGTTGAAATGGTTAACAAAATGCTTGATAGTTTCAGATCCTTAAGGTGCAATATGAGTATTGAAATACACAATTTTCACAGACCGTTTTCCAGAAAATTTAGGAGACATAAGTGTGGAACAAGGAAGAAGTTTTCACCAAGATATGAAAGTTATGGAGGACCGCTTCCAAGGAAGATGGTACATGCTACTGATGGCAGATTACTGCTGGAGTTCCAGAAAGGACTGTTAAAAAAAACATTCAAGAAGATCGCGGAAAAGAAGCTTTCTAAATGTTGAGTGACTATTTTATTTCTTCAATGATTTTTTTTTTGTAAGTACGACATAATATTGTATTTGGTAAATAACTACTACTACTAGATAAAAATGTCGTATATGCTTTCGAGCTCCTAGGTAGAAATGAATGCGTTATTTGAATTCAGGACATCAAATTGATATAGAATCAGCTCAAACAACCTCGACACCAAAACAGCTGTTCATATGTGATAATTCTCGCGATTTCAACATCTGACAATGAAATGAACTGTACACTAGTGAATCAAGTGCTACCAAGCCAATAGAAGTCCGTTTTGTAACTCTTCCGATGAGAAGACAGCCTTTCAGCACTTGCAAAAGACTAACTCAATTTCTTCAAGCTGCCACATGACTTCAATTTTTCTGAACAATGTTAACGGACTTATTAGCCGGAATTGCAAATGACATCCCAATTTATTTCACAGAATTTGATTCGAGAGCAATGACAGTCTTCTTTTTACAAATGCTATTTTGGATATGTTCCGAATGATATTTAAAAAAAACGGAAATATTACGAAATACACTCATAATCTATGCTACCTGAAACGGATAGGAATAGAAGTTGAGTTATTGAAGTAACATTCATTTTACATTTGATCAGTTTTAATTGAAACTTTTTATATGGAAAACATTCCAATGTGACTTAAATCAGTACAAGCTAAGCGCGACAAAATGGCGAATGCGCTAACAATGACCAGCCAGTTTTATCCAATTCACCTCTGGTGAGTTTATTCAGAAGTATGCCTTTTTGGATTTTCCAAAATAATGAAAACAGGTCTTGTACCCCAGAAAGTCGATATTCTTCAACGTTTCTCCATGACCTATTCAAAACTATTTCTCATTACACTGAGAGATATCCATATTTTTTTATTAATAAAGCACTTATTTGGAGGTTATTTATAGGAGGATTTATATTGATATATTCATTAATAGTTTAATTATGCATTCGAATAAGTTTATTAATAAAGAATAAAATATTTGTTTACAAGGTATTTGATAATATTTAATATGTTTCGGTGATGAATAATTTATATGAACTTACGTTATCTCCACAAATAACATAAATTCAGTGTCAACAAATTTTCAACTGGTAGTTTCAATATTTGCTATTTATGAATAAACTCTTACAAGAATTCAATAATTTATTCACTAAGAATATAGGATTTATTAATAATTAACAAACTAACATAATTCTAGTGATCCAATTTGTAGAAAAGTTTAATGACACATCCCTCAAGAGAAGCGCATCTCCTTGAAGGATATGCCCTTGACCTTTTCCTTCGCTTTGAATTTCCTTTATAATCATAAAATCTGTGTTACTACGGGCTTATTGAACGCCGCTTAGCACATCTGTACTGAATTTTGGGTTTAGATCGTTCGTACCTGCTTAGTTATCAGTGATGTTGGCAGAACAGTAGTTAGAGTGAACAGATGCAATCAAGATGACAAGGGTTCAAATCCGGATACCCGCAATATGAACTCTAAAAAATTACCTAGGTTGGCAAACGGTTCTTCTCAGACCCTAACAATCGGATAATAGAAACAACCACAATAATTATCTGAGAAATACGTTAACCATTACTGAATTGAAATATTATTTTAATTCATCATGGATACATATCATATATAAATAAGGTTTATTAATTATTACTCTATGATATATTAACCTCAACTATATTTATTTCCTTTTAATGGATATTTCTTCAGCATCATCAATATAAGTTATGCGTAATAAATGAAGTGTAATGATAAATGATGATTATTGGTGGGATTTCAAAGAAATTATTTATTTCCATGAAACTAATATTTGTTTGTCCATATATCCAATAAATGATTTATTAACTATAATGCATTTTCGATAATATCAAATAAACACTTCTTTCAGTGTAGAGATAAACAATTATATACTTCGAACAAAAATGAACTTACAGGAATATGGATGAAAGCAGAATATGGTGCTGTTGAAAAAAAACTGATAAATATCCGTGACAAACAGTGTAAAAAAACGAACTTTTTCAGCTCCCTAGTCGTAGAATCGTATTTTTCCTCAAGAGGACAAGTATAATAGAATGGAATGCTTTTGTCGTTTCCCGGTGCAAGGAGGCTAATTCACAAATTCAATTACAACCGAGCAACGATAAGAAATTTGATTTCGACGTTTTTCAGACATCCGAAATGCAGTCCGCGTCATTCAATTAATGGAATCCCAGTCTCCGTTGTGTATTTTTTGAAATACAATAAAATTCAACGGTGTGGATACCGTATTTTCTGGATTTCCGTATCACCGGCGATAAAAAG
Organism: Harmonia axyridis; assembly: GCF_914767665.1. Taxonomy (NCBI): domain Eukaryota; kingdom Metazoa; phylum Arthropoda; class Insecta; order Coleoptera; family Coccinellidae; genus Harmonia; species Harmonia axyridis. The sequence continues at coordinate 12,448,099 of NC_059502.1, read as the reverse complement.
ACGGAAAGGAATAAAAATCCATGTCTATCTCCATTCTCTGCCGAGATGTTCTAGGAGGGTATGCTACTCCGGCCTTCTGAATCAATTCCTGTTATTTATATCGACTGCCCTTTTCTTTTCTCCTTTCACATCATTATTCGTCTTTGTGTTCCAGGAGGAAATGCTCGAAAGAACAGGAACTGGAGCAACTTCCACCCTCTTTGAATTTCCACCTCTCCAACTTCAACAATATTTTTTATTGTTCAATATCCTGTATCGAACGGAAACAAGTATTTTGTATTGGTATAATGCAAAATAGTTTTCCTCATCTCTTCATTCTGACGAAATGATAGAATGTTCTATTCGAAGAAACTGCGCTCAAAAAAGGGAACTCTTTGATGTCTATAGAAGAAAAAGTCCACCCAATGTTGTCTCTTGGGCTATATAGAGTTGTTCGGTGAAGATCTATGAGGTTTGAAGTTGACCAGTAATTGTGATATTTCTTAAGAAATCACTTTGAGATATGTGAGAGAGCTTGATCGCAATCAGAGGAATTAAAAAAAAAGCATCAAGTTCAGCTTTCAGTCCCTAGAATTGTAAATTGAGCGATATCTTATTCTCTTCAGAGGGTTCATAGAAAAGATAATAATTCCAAAAATCATTTCAAAGAAACCTCTGCACTTTGATCATTAAATCTTCTCTTCGAGGTAACGTATGTTGGTATGACATGAGTTGAGCAGAGGATTTTTTAGAAGAAGCCCCTCTATGAAGGAAATATTCCACCCAAGAATGTTATTTCCAAAAATCATTTCAAAGAAACCTCTGCACTATGATCATTAAATCTTCTCTTTGGGGTAACGTTTGTTGGTATGACAAGACTTGAGGAGAGGATTTTTTAGAAGAAGTCCCTCTATAAAGGAAACATTCAACCTTCTCTTCATGTCCATAGACATACGATGGGGTATATATACATATCGGTTTAAAACGTGCGACGACGTTGTCCGATGCCTAGAATACATTGCTTGCGATGGTAATAGATTGATCTAGAATCCATTGCTTGGGGTAATAGATTAATATACTACGCAAAGGGGGACACTGAATGGTAATGATATGTTTAGGAGATATATTCATGTTCTTTTCCGTTCTATAAAAAAAAATGAGTCTTCTTCCTTTAGTGACTCATCTGGTGAATATTGGCGCAAATCATGGCAAATTCGTCCCTCTTTTGGACGGTGTGAACTAACGTTTGGACATTCATACCTGTACAGTCTCTTATATTCTGCAAGCATTAGTGTTGCCCTCTTCCTTATCCTTGTCAATTCTATTTCCTCTTTATTGCAACCTCTCATTCGACACTTGAGCATCTTGCGAAAGACCTACATTTTGAATGCTTGGATTCATCTCAGAGTTACCAACTTGACTAGGGATTCATGGCTTGGTTTGATATTCAAGCTACTTGGCCCAAGCTCAAACTTGAGTAGCTTGAGCTTGCGTTGAAATCAACTCAAGTTCAAGTCAAGTAGTAGTTTTTCAATGTCGAGTCGAGTATTTATTTATTAAGCACTCGACTTAACATTGAAAAACTACTACTTGACTTGAACGTGAGTCAAGATCAAGCTACTTGAGCCAAGTAGCTTGAATATCAAGCCAAGCCGTGAATCCCTAGTCAAGTTGGTAACTCTGAAAGAACACAGTCCATGTAGTAGTCAACCATTCGATGACATAATTATGTCCGAAGGTGTGTTTCTCAGAAGTCATTCGCTCAAACGCTGATCTAGCAAACTCTATTCTTGTCTGTGTCTAGACTATCTCTTAACCGTTTGTTAACATTCACTTGTTCTAGTCATTGGCCCTCTAGAACCATGTTGGCTGTTATATTAGTGGTCTTCGAGATGTATGTCTTTTTCGAATTGATGATGTATGATGCTTTTGGCTAAATGAACTCTCTTAAAATATGGCGTAATCAATTAAGAGCATACAAACATTCCACCTTAACAACGGTTCAAAGGGAAGAAAGTTCGCTATTTTGTATAATAGAGATGGACGTGAAGTTGCGATAGAGAATTAAATCCTGTAATTTTGGGTGGCACTTGAAGATGCTAATGAAGGGCCACAGGGAGGATCTGCTGGTTGTAACTCGCTGAACTTCTGCAACGTCCGAATGAAATTCATTTAATTGGTGTCGGGAGTTTTGACACTAGTTTGCCGGATTTTCCGAGATTGCAAGAGACGATGAAACTTTAACGACTCCTGATAGCATTCAGAGCCAGACTCAAGGTATTACGTTCAAAGGGGCCCCAAACATTACCGAGCTGAATATTGCCTTGATAGATTTGTTACATACGTGACGTCCCCTTGTCTGAGACGCTTGGGGCGTTCTGCTGACCGCCATCTAGAACTTTTAGACAAATTTCCGCAAACATCTTGATATACCCGGATAGTTCCTTATTTCGAGTGCACTTTGAGAATGTCCGGTTAGAATGCCCTCAGTTGATTGCTGGCGTAAAACCGCATGTCCGAAACTTTGTTCCGCCCATATTAGTTGGAAATAGCGAAATCTGCCACATCCTATCCTAGAGCTTCTCCTAAGGAATCGCGTGATCAAAGAACATAGAATCATGTTACATACGCTACAGAGTGCACGATTTTTCTTGGAAAGGATACACCACGCGGAGAAATGCGATGAACCGTTCTATTCTTTCGTCACGTGATGTTTTTACGTTGGTGGACCTGCTCGGGACTGAACTCGAATCATGCCAGCGGGATTTGAACCCGGATTACTAAATTGGAAAAAAAATCCGGATATTCATAATTTCTCTGATTATCAAGATTCGGATGTAGTACTTCAGTTTTATCGAATAGTTTAATTTTGCTTCATCAATTTTGTAATTTGAATTTTTATTATAGGACCCTCTAGTTTTAGACCATAAAAAGAATTCGGTTCTCAAAGATATTTATAGAATGTTTTTTGTTATGATTTCACATTAACATCTGAGTTTTTTCGTCCTCCCTATATCACAATTTGGATCTTCGTAGGCCAATCAGTACTCTAAAACAAATAAGTTAGAATTTAATGAGATCTTTGGAAGGCTTCAATATATACTAACTAAAGAAACTGAAACACCCAGATGGAGCTATTTGAATAAAAAATATTTTTTTGTGAAACATAGATAGTATAGCAAGGAGTGAATGATTGAATTTGGAGAAAAAAAACGTGAAGGTTTTTTTTATATAAACAATGTTTGTTACTTAAATATCGATTTTTGCAAATTTTTTAAATTTTACAACAAACCTGCTGTTCGAGGAGATCCAAAGTCGATGTTCAGTTGTTCTTAAAATGCCTAGAGCACGTGTACACGAAATTCTACATTTCTGCAGTTCTTCGAGCAAACCCTTGAATTGTCAACTAGAAAAGGACCAGAAAGTTCATTCGAACGACAATTTCGATGTGAAATAATCAGGCAACGCATGTCAATAGATTTCAGATGAATTAATGTGATGGTTACAGGAGTTGCATCACGAATAATCAATAACTTCTCACGTTTCCCAAGTTGCTGATTTGATTCGAGACGTATGTAGATGGAAGCAGCGAAACCGTGATAACGATGTTGCAATAAGCAGTTATTGAAAGTCAGTAGCGTCCAAATCGGCTTGTTTGTGGAGTGAGATGATTTTCAGGGTAATGAAGCAATTTGGATAGGTACACCCTATGATGATTGAATTTTGTCTCAAAATACATATTCAAGTTATATCAAACTAGATCTTGTCTTGAAATTCGAATGCACAAAAATTCAATTCACGTTAGCATTATCTTGTTATATTCTGGTACTTACAACAACTCATACGTCATTCCATGAAATGAATACAAAAAACATGGATATAATTCGCTTCAGTAACATAATTGTATCTTCTTCTTCTTCTTACTGAGCCTCCATTCGTCCACTCCTGGACATAACCCTTTTCTAATTCCTCCAATGCTCTCTACCAATTTCCACCTGCCATCTTCTTAATGTCATCCTTCAATCGTAATGAAGGCTTTGTATCTCTGAGCCTCTACTACGTGATTTTCAGTGATCATCTCTCTTAACCCAGTGTTCCTACATGCTGTTGTTTACCATTCGTTCAAATAACGTGTGACGTCATCTATGACGTATGATCCCACTAATATAATACAAAAAGTAGTTCTCTTTGCACAATTTGGATATTGAACGTTGAAACATGAATTTGCTTCCAAATCCATCGAAGGAACAAGAGAATTGTACCAGATTCATATTCACAGTGAGTATAATGCATCGACACTACCTATGATGTTTTCTCGTTATAAGTCTGATTTCTTGCTGCTGAGTAAGTGAATGAATTCTTTCCGTAGATCAGGCTGCTAAATTATGTAGGTTGTATCCGATCGATTCAAACAGACACAACATGACACAAAATCTAGTTTTCGAACATCGAGAGCTACTATCCAACGATGAATATGAAAAAACATTCGCTTTCAATAACATCAACAGGAGAGAAGATATAACAATCGTTCATAGCGCCATTTTAGCAGCAAGAGATCACTCAGAATAATCCAAATTCGTGGGCATTGGTAGGCTTCATCCCCTATTCAAGGTAGAGATTTCGGAATGAAAGAACGTTGAAAAAATGTCATATTCATATTTCAAACCAATCGAGCTTCATTCCCAACATGAAAAATGCGAGTTAGAGAAGTGGATGATTACAGTAACATCATGACAATATCCCTGAGGCATGAAATGGCTACGGCTACGCAGAAACGTGAAGGCAACGTATATTGCCGTAGCCGCCGACTCTGGCTGCCTCGCTGTAGCAGGTGTTGTCTCGAGACACCGTCAAATTTAATATAATACTCACATTCGGTCCCCATTTGTACTCCGTAATCCGAATCTTTCTCTGTCGTCTCCCTTTCGCAATCCCCTCACGAGAATGTGTGTTAATCCCATATTCGGAGTATATTTTCTCATTTCGTTTGGCGTATCGGGAGGAAGGTCTCAACCAGAGGGTTATATCGACTTTTTTCTGTCTATGTGAATTACTCTGAGGTTAAACTGGGATGGTTAAATGCTGTTGTGCCAAGTAAGTGGCTTGAGAAATAATCAAATATTTCTATACACATGTAGGCATTGAAGAAAACAAGTTGATTATTAGGAAATTTGGTATTATTAGGTCCGCAACCAAGTTCACTGAAGAGTCTTACTGAAGATTCCATCAACGATACCTGATAAGTAGTCAAAACCCTAGTCGAAATAATGTGTTTATTATGCCTTCAAATTGGGAATTAGGATTGAGAGACCTTGGTCGTCCTCATCGGCAAACCTTTCGATGACGGGTTGATTAAGAAAATTAGCATCGAAAAAACCTTCATTACCATGCTGAATAGAAAAGAAGATTGGGAAAAGGAATCCACAATCCCAGTTCTTAAGCAGAATAACATAAAATGGTACACATATGGTTCCAGAACCATGACGGCGTCTGGCGCTGGAGTATTCTGGACTGGTACCAAATGCTCAATAACGCTAGGCCGCTGTCTTTTAGACAGATATACTTGAAAAAAAAAAAGGATGTGTAGAAATTAAGCTAGCCAGAAACTATCACAAATGTAATATAGCGATAAATTTTGATAGTCAGGATGCAATCAAAGCACTGAGCTCACATACCATTGATTCTAAGATGGTATTGGAGAGCCGAAGAGAACTCAATGACATAGGCAAGAATAACAAGGTCTTTTTAATCTGGGTTCCCGGCCACTCGGGAATTAGAGGGAATGAGGAGGTCAATACACTTGCTAGAATAGGAGCACAAACTCCTTCCATCGGCCCGGAACCTTTCTGTGGCTTACACAAATGTACCTACAAGAAGGAGTTCCAGGAGAAGGAAGAAACCGAAAGAGAAATACTCTGGCGAAATCTTCCTGGTTTGGCTTTCTCCAAAAGGTTTCTTCGAAACTTTGACTCTGCGAGATCCGAGAAGTATCTGGATCTTAGTGAAAATATGCTACATCCCCTAACTGGATTCCTCATAGGGTATTGTCGCCTTAGGAAACACACATAAAGGTTATTTTTTTTTGATTACCTCATGAGAATGGGTCTAACAGAAAATGACGAGTGTAGATTCTGTGGGGAGAAGGATGAAACTCCGGACCACCTGGTTACAGAATGCCTCGCCATCGCTAGCCAGAGTTCATCAGAACTCTGGAACTGGCTGGTGAGCTGTAAATCACGAGAATAGCTCTGGTGGAGGGCACAATAGACCATTAGGTCGCAGTGAAACAGAACCTCTTCTATTAAATTCAATCTAATGCTTTCGAATTGCTAGTTTATCCATAGAAAGAAGTATTTACGAAAAGTCAGTGACCAATGATATAATCTACTGAGAAGAGGTTATTTTCATTTTGGAAAGAGGAAAAGATACAGAGCATTATAGAAACTGATCTTTTTCGAGGAACTTGGGAAACGTCATTTAGGTACACCAGATTCCATTGGTAATATGGATTTCATCTATCGATAATGAAACAAATCGCTGAAAGCCATGATGAAATTGAAGGAATTGAGTTTCCAACTACTCAACGACAAAGATTATTCTCCAGATATGGTTCCCAGTAATAACTGGCATTTTGCAGGTCCCAAGAAAAAGAAGTTTTGCCATAATGAAGGCAAAGAAGAAGAGGAGTATCGAAGTAGATATATTGCTCTTGAACGAATGTTGACGAATAAAAACTTTCAAGGAAAAATGCGTGTCTACTGCTAAGGCTCTGGACCTATTGGAGTGGAATGTTACATTTGAAGATTTTGGGATTTAATCTCAAACTGATAAAGGATGGTTGGACGATCATAAGTATCCAGAAAAAATCTTCCTTAATCAAAGTTCGGACCTTTGGTTTAGGAATACGGGATTCTAACCATTGAACTAAGCAATTTGCTAAACAACATCCTCAAATTTAAATCCACCTCTTTGACGGTTAGCTCAATAATAGACAAAATTCCCAACATTGAACCTTCCAACATAAAATAATTTCGAATCATCACACGAATGCCTCACCCAATTGCAATATCGATCTGTTCGAAAAACCGCATTTGAATACGTCCCAATCTTACCTAACAATTCTCGTTACTGCCTTCCCAACCATTCCACGGGAATATTCTTCCACAAGCGAATGCTTACCCGAATACAGTCTACCAGTTCTGGTTTCACTCTTGCTCCAAGCCTGTATGTGACCTGAATCTGAGGCCTGGCTGTCGTTTTCTGTTCCGAAAGATTTCTTTCCGAGTGGAGTGGGAGAATAAAACTAGTTACGTTCGGAGAGCGTTCCCTTAAAAGGATCTGCCGTATAGAACTCGGTTTATTAAATTAGGGGTAATGCGATTCCAGTAGTCTATTTAAGAGTAGCTTGCTGCATTCAACTTGGTTATTTGTTCTATTAGAATCCTCGGCCTACGGCTATTTTTTTTATTATATTTTGACGGTTTCCGAACTAAATTCTGAGGTAAAGATCAAGTATTTTGTGTTTGACCCCAATTGATGTTCGATTGAAAAATGTATTTTGAGATCTTATGTCATATGAAATAATATCACCCAATCATGCCAACATTACAATGATAATTGCACTCAGTGCAATTGCAACAGGATTGAGTTTTACAACTTCATTCCAAATAAATTTCAAAGTATCTCCTTTTGGCAATGCGTATGTTCGAAGTATAAATGCGCTAATCAAAGAAAAGTTCTCAGAAATACAACATACAGTCACAAATATATTGGGTATTTGGGAAATATTAATGGATTTGTGCAGTGAACGAAAATATGAATTGAATGAACATAGGAGCTTAGAACAATTGAAGTTGATACTAAAAGATTGGGAGGTCAATATAAGAAAGAAAGACGGGAGCGAATATAAAGAAGCAACGATGAAGACAATATGGAACGTTTTGTGCAATCTCTTGCAGAAAAGTACTATAATGACTATAATATTATGATTGACCCGTTTAACGATATAGTATTTAAATCTGCCCACGATGCAATGGTAATAGATTATTTTCATTAGAGAACAACAACGAATCTAATGTTCAGTTGAATTTTTATAATCCTGAATTTTTTTGTCAAAAAGTTTTTCGCCGAATATCTCTCGAGCATTCACAAATACTCCTCATTTTATGACAAATTTCTCAAGCTATTCTAAAGCCCTCAGGTTTCGGCTTCGGGCTATTATCAAGTAACGAGCTTTCGATTGTCATCAAATTATCTCGTCTATCATCAATGTCCTAGGAATATTACTACTAATAATTTTCATTGATATTCACTAAGAGGACCGATTTAAAAGTAAAAACACTTTTAACCATTTTATTTATTATTTATTTCCATTAGTTGGTGTTTCGATATTGATGATTTGGTCACAAACATAATTTAAACATTAAAAAGTAATTCAAATAAACTGATTCAAATAGTTACATATAAGAACATACGATTATCGAACTCCATTATCTGTATCATTGTTTTTCAACAATATTCTTTTATTCTTATGGGGAACGATTATTTTGTGCTAACATCTCTATAGTTACTACAAAAGTACATTTTGACCTTCTGGACATCCTTGTTCTAGTTAATCTCATAAAACAAAAAAACGTGACGATACCTTATTTTTGTCTGAATTTTATAACATATGGGTAGAATAAAGTCAAGATACATTCTGCGATATTTCACATTCTTTGACACGTGTTGAGAACTTATTCAATAGGAACTTCGAAAAAAAAGAGGAGTTCCCATAGTTTGGTGACAATCAGGCGACACATAACTTCATGAAGTTGGTGGGTACAGGGTAGGGTCTAAAACTGGTGAATAATGCTTCCTCGAATTGGATGGTAACTCATCGGTTTGTTAAAGACATATTTAAGAGATATAGCAACAATTATTTCGGAAATGTAATTTTGAAAGGTTTTTTATATTTCTGAACGAATGCAACTGGTTCTAAACCCTAGTTTAATGAAATGATTCTTAGTCTTGAAGTAGTTTGTATCAATTCATTCCTGCATTAACTCTGTTGTATATATAGGGTGTTCCTAAATTGAAGGTACAAACAAAACTGACAGATTCCTCGGATCAGTCCTATAAACATGAACCTGCAAATGCTTTGTTGTCGAGATACTGGCTGTTAAAGTTTGATTTTTTCAAGTTCTTTTCTCAAAGCACCAGCTCTTCACTAGATTTTTAATTTGAATTTACCATAGATATTCAAATTTGAAGTTTTCATCATGTGATATGCTAATTTTTTTCCACTAGAATTCTCTTCTGGCGAGCCACAAGTAGTTCAGAAAAATGTTAAAAGAAACATTGGTCTAGAACTACAGTTTTTGTTCTCTTGTAGTTTTGTCGTATTTGCTACCGATTTCGAAAAACAAACAATTCACTAGTTATCCTCCGGAAATTTCAGATTATTATGAAGATTCAGTGAGAAGGTAAACTGTAATGAATAAATCAATTATAAGATTTGATACTCAATCTCCCAATCTGTAGCTAGAATTAATAATGATTCAATAAGTTCTAAAATCATCAATGACGTAGGAGTTCTGGAAACCCTGTATTATGGAAACAAAGCATTTGCGGACTCATGTTTTTAGTACTTTTTTTTTTAATTATCTCTGATTTTCCTTTGAACCTCTGATTTAGGAACACCCTGAACGTTATATGTATTATTGCTTATGTTTGACAGTTGATTTTGAGGGTAAATGTGAAAAGGACACCATCAATTTCAAAATCAATTTCTAAATTTCAAAATATCGGACACATCAGTCAATATTGAGTTAACTAACAACAGGTTATTGGCCCAGAACCAAATGATATTCAAAACAGCTGCTGATGTGAACTTAGCAGCTCAATATCTCGTCGACTCTTTTCACTCCCACATATCATTCGGTTCCTCTGGAAACAACCTTTCTCTTTAATTTAGTTAGTGTGAAGGCGAACCAAAATCCACTCTTGGGTCATGAATACTTTCCGCTATGCTCTACCGACCTAGTATGAATGAAACCTCAGACGAAAAAAACAGGCAATTTCAACGACATCACGAATACCTCCGTCCCAACACCGTAACCTGCGTAGGCGTTCCAAAACGTACATCTCAACGCTTTAGCCTTTTCATTACCCAACGTCTTCGCCCATCGCGGAGCAAGAGAAGTCAACAAATGCAATTCATTTAGATTTATTTCCGACCTTTCATCTCGTCGCGAAATCGAAACGGACAAACGAATTATTCTCCCCTTTCCCCTCCTGTCTTCAAATCCCTTCCGAGCACCGTCGACAGACGACCGTAAGACCCAGAAATTGTTTTCTTCATAATCCGCCAGGAAGAGAGAGAATGGGCTAAACCATTGTGTTTTTTCATCTCGATCCTGCGAGCGCATATTTCCCCGGAGAGAAGGGCCCAGCACCGGAATCCGAAAACTCGATTCATGGTCCCCTTTAACGTCTTCAGACGCTTAACGATGTCGACCAATTAGATCCGAGCTGTTGTCTTTTCCCGAAGACTGTCGGAATACTTCGTAATTGTCTGTGCTACGAATTAGCGAGCGAACTGAGCGTAGTCGGATGCTACATTTCATAGAAAAGAAATTGGCGAAAAAGGCGGACGTAGAATCTCTCGATGATTTTCCTAATTGGGTAGTTTCATTTCTGAGATTGCCTAATGAACGACGGAGTTCGACGATCAAACATTCAGGTGCTACACGAAGAAAAACAAAAAACTTGCTCGGCGTCACTGAGAGTAATGTGATTTCAAAAGAAATATGAAGACTTTTTTCGCCATTGATTTTTTTTTCGGGCCACCAAGTTATTTTTGTCCAGGAACTTCATTCTAATACTGACTTTTATCCATTGCTGAAAAGTACAACTGTCAGTTGAAACCTCGGTTGAATCTACCTATAAACATAGCAGGTAAATGCTACATTACATAGAAAACAAATTGGAAAAAAGGCGGACGTAGAATCTTGATGATTTTCCTAATTGGGTAGTTTCATTTTTGAGATTGCCTAAAGAACGGAGATCGATGATCAAACATTCAGGTGCTGGACGAAGAAAAACAAAAAACTTGTTCGACGTCACTGATAGTAATGGGATTTCAAAAGAAATATGAAGACTTTTTTCGCCATTGATTTTTTTTTTCGAGCCACCAAGTTATGTTTGTCCAGGAACTTTATTCTAATACTGAATTTCATCCATTGCTGAGGCTGGTTTCAGAGTCACGCTGACCGTCGGCGCTGACAGGCCAATATGTATGATTACTTATGAAGCGTTTTATAATAACGCCGACGGCTCAGCGCTGATCACCGTCAGCGCTGAGGCATCGAGCGCGTACGCGCAACGCGTCGGCATCGCTGACCAGGCCGCGCCGACGCGCTACCGAGCTCAGTTATCGTTACTGTGTCGTAAAACGCACGCGCTGACGGGGACAATCAACGCAACAATGAATCGCGATATTGATACTGGTCGTGTGATTGAAGTTGTGGTTGGGCATGACTGTACCTCACGACGTTCAGCGTGACTGTGAAACGAGTTGCTAGTTGCTATGCGCTGAGAGCTATGAGCGTTGGCTTCAGCGCTGACGGTCAGCGTGACTCTAAAACCAGCCTGAGAAGTACAAGTGTCGGTTGAAACCTCGGTTGGAGCTACCTATAAACATAGCAGGTAAATGCTAATGGAGATGTCATTGTTACATGACGGATCCAATGTCAGTAGATTATATTTCTGAAACGAATGTGTTTAACGTCGTGTATGTTAACGATGTTGTCATCTTCAGAAACTCAAGGTTTTTAAGTCAGTTACTAACTTGTAGCTATTTATGTGCTTTTTTTTAGCACATTTGAAGCTGTATATCCTCAATAACTTCACGGAGTCCATCTTCAAGATCTCTAATTTATTGATCATTCACGTGGCTCCAAAGAAAAAAGTCTAAAGGTGTTAAAACACAAGATCTCGGTGGCCAATAGCGATTACCCCCTCGAGAAATAACACTGCCAGAAAACTCTTACTACAACATTGTGATAAATTCGCTGCTAGTGTGACACGTGACACAATAATATCGGATTACTATCCAAATATCATAATTTCCTTAAATACATTCTTGTGAATTGGGCAACAAGGTTTCTCGAAGCAACGAACTAGACTGCTTGGCTATTGGATATCTCATGTTGAACAAAGTCCTGTCTTCGTAGGATCAAATTACACGTAAATCTGGCGCCCTTCACCTTAACTTCAAGCACAATAGTAAAGTTGATGGAAACTAAGGTTGTGGCAGCCAAAACTTCGATACACCCACTTCTCAACCCATATTATACTGATAAGGCAAGATTATATCAAGATCTGAGATTGTATTCATTACAATGAGGCGGCGTATCTAGAGAAAATTTTTCTTGCGACTCATCATTATGATATGAACACGACAGATAGGAGTAGTGTTGATGTTTTTTTAGAGGCAACTAATTCAGGTGAAGATAATCTACAATGGCCCAGTTGAACTGATGGAGGGAATATAAGCATTCAGCCATTGAAGTGCTCTATTTTTATTATACTGTCTGGTAACATCGACCGTAGAATTTACTAATGGACAACTAATATGTCATGTTGATTATATAACATAAAAATAAAGAAAGGTACATTTTGATTCCATGAGAATCAATTCGTTTCTATTCCATGTAATTCCAAACATCGCAAAGAATACAAGAGATTATGTACACTAAAAATATTGAACAGAAATTTTAATTTTTTTTAATGTTTTTAGTGCCGTATGATATTCAAATTATATTGAAGATTTGCAGATTTCAGTTAGTTTATTAGTCAATGTTGCCAAATTACGAACCAGAAACTGAATTCGAAGAACTGAATAATATAATATTTGTATCAGATTCATAAATGCAATTGATGTTATAAAAATTTAATTTTCTTTGATGAATAAGGTTGGAAATAATTTACAAACCCGATAAAAGAGGACTTAAAGATAACCAAAAAATTTAGCTTTCTTAGAAGCAGAACTACAATTGGGTCATAATTTAGCAAACGTTAAATATTATTCTAAGACACTCACCGTCAAAAACTGTTAGCGTAGCTTCTTTCGTCACAGCATCACCGACACCATTTTCAGCGACGCATTCATAAGTTGCATCATCACGACCAATTCGAACTGGTTCGATACGTAACAAAGAACCACCATCTTCTGGTAATTCCCTCACTTGATAACGTGTCTGGGATTCTGAAATATTTGTCTAGGTCAGACCTGAAGCGACTAAATTCAATTTTAAAATCTGCGATTAAAATTTCATCTTAATTCGAACAAAATTTTTAATGACTCAATTATATCTCAATGGATTCAATTATTTCTCAATGGTGAATGGCCATCATGTTGCCCATATCTAACTATGGTGGAATATTTCTACAAAAGGATCTTAGAAGACTGAATATGAGATATCTATGATAATATCCTTTCAAGAAGATTTTAAACATGTCTCATATAAATTAGGAGGCTGAATTTTTTTACCTGAAACTCTTTTCCCATTCTTCTTCCATTGGATGACTGGTGGGGGAACTCCTTTCGCTGCACAGTAAAATGCCGCTATTCCACCATGTTTGACTTGCAAATTTCTTGGTTTGGTTACGATTTCGGGAGGATCTGAAACAATAGTTTTGAATTAGATTCGTGAATTTGACAAAACAATGTTCTCTCTGCTTTTTATAGGAATTGAGGACCTTCGACAAAAATAACTTGAAGTCTGATATTTTCTTCTAAAATAATCGTTACACTACTCTGTTTTCCATGTATTTAATTGAAATAAGGATAATAGGAACTGAAAAAATTGATGTGTATTAACAACCAGTTAATGTGAATATACAATTTCAACGATACATGCAACGGGTGTGTTTTTAGCTGCATGAGATGCGATGAGATGTTTCGATGGATGTTGTCTATGGTTTGACAGTTGAGAATCTTAACCTGTGTTGACATTTCAGTTCAGTAATGTTTGGCAATTCATCATGAATCGTTTAACGCTAAAACAGCACTTTCAAATTGTGTATATTTAGTTAGAGCACTTACGGTCATCATAATCGGCCTAGTGAGCAAGCAATTCATGAAATCATTGATCGTTTTCGCACTAATTTTACTCTTTTACTAAAAAAAAAGTGCCTTCTGAAGAGGATATTCCTTCTGTAGTGCGAAGTGTTGAAGAAGACGTCGAAATATTTATACGTCGCCGTTCTCAACTGGTTGGCCTTTGTATTTCGACTACGTCGAAAATTTTACGTACTTTCACGTGCAAGAATTCAAACTAAATTTCTGTTTTATATTATTTTTCAAAGATCCCAAGGTCTTAAAAAACAGCCATTATTTATCAATATATTATGTACCATAAATAATATAAAATTGGCTAACTCCTGCACTTGGTAATGAATAAAGAAAATACAAAAAGAAAGAAAAAGAAGTACGATTTCCAAGTGTGTAATATTATACGATATTAATTATATATCTGGTGAATGTATCAATAGAATTGCCATCAACATAACCATTATCAAACAGAAGATTTTCACACTGTTTCATAGGAAACATAATCGAAAGTAAACCAAGGAGAATGCATGTCATCAAGGGAGAGTAGCGATATACCCGTTACACCCTTATTAGGGATCATCAGTACCGCACAACTCAACCCAAGATGACAAACAAACGAAATAGCAGGCACCTTATTGAACGCTGGCAGCGGACAAAAACCTAACTACTTCCTCCACGGGTACCTCGAAAAAGCATATTCCCACGTCAACTAGGAAAATCTTTTGTTTTTCAGCCTAAGCGACGTACAGTGCGAAATATAATGAATGATATAAAATTGGCTAACACCTGCACTTGGTAATGAATGAAGAAAATACAAAAAAAAAGAAAAAGAAGTACGATTTCCAAGTCTGTAATATCATGCGATATTAATTATTTATCTGGTTAATCATGTATCAATAAAATTGCCATCAACATAACCATTGTCAAACAGAAGATTTCCACTCTATTCATGTACCGTTGAAATTGTAAGCTGTTTAAGTCAGAAAGTTGATACAAGTTAGACAACTCGCCGTTTTAGCTGACAATAATTCCAGCAAACATCCCTCGATCGATATAAGCCAGAGAAAAAGGCAACGAGAATTCGAAAGTTATTCAAATCAGTGAACACTGCGAAATTCCTGAATAACAATGACACTTCCGCAAGAAAAATCGTAATACATGTACAAAGCCTTAGCATGCACGCCGGTATGAAATATTCAAAAAGGAGAGGTGAAAAATGGTTATTCTTCTCAACAATAACACATTCAGGCAGTCTTTCCTTACGTTTTCCTGGCCATTACGTGACGTTAATCAAAAGTACCCGGTTTTATGTAGTTCCTTTTCTTCCGAGTTGACGTGTCTAGAAATTCCAAACAGACATTGTTCTTCATAGCAAAGCAGTTGGGGCTGCGCTATAATTATGTAAAGTAGCAATGTCTTTAATTGCCTCCCTGTATTCAAAGTCAGGCGATACAGCGGGAGTCTCGGTAGTAAAATTCCAGGAAATATTTCGGAATTGCTTGGGAAATTAAAATTCATGCAACAATTATACCGTAACAGTAATCGAGAAACGTTACTTATACAATCAGATCAAGTTTGAAAGTAAAGAGACTCTATGGAAATTAATTTATCGAGAGCTTTGAAAAACTCCTAATATACTCACTGACAAAGAAACTGCAACATCCAGAAGGATCTGTTTAAATTTTGATTTTTATTTGGTAAAGCATAGATAGTACATCAAGGAGTAAATGATTGAAATTTCTAGAGAAACAACTTAGGGTGTACAATTTTATTCGATAAATTTGTTAATAATGTGTTTGTCCACCGCGATTATCTATACACTACCCAACACGTCTCGGCATTGATGCAATAAGATGGTCTATTTCTTCTTGAGGGATACTATTCCAAGCTACCTGTACTTCATGTCTCAGAGCCGCCAAAGTTTGTGGGGGCTGGGTTAATTTCCAAGTCTTCTAGCCATGATGTCCCAAACATGCTCTATGGGCGAAAGATCAGGGGATCTGGGCGGCCTTGGCAAAAAATTCACATAGGCAATATGAGGTTGGGCATTATCTTGCTGAAATATTGGATTCTCGAGCCGGTTAAGGTTAGGGAGATTATATGGCTCCACAATTTCTTGAAGGTAACGAAGCTGTGTCATGTTACCTCCAATAAAGACTAAAGTTGACCTACTTGCATGTGCAATAGCATCCCATACCATAACGCCAACTGTTCGGTGTACATGACGCTCAACATCAAACTGAGGTTCACGTCTTTCTCCCCGACGTTGTCAAAACCTTTTTCGGCCATCATGTGCACCCAATGAGAATCGAGATTCATCTGAAAAGACGACATGATGCCATTCCATATTCCAATGTTGACGTTCTCTGCACCAGTGTAATCGTTGACGGTGATGCTCAACCGTCAGAGGTAACACAAGATGGGGTCGATAATGCTTCAGTCTTAAGGACCTTATCCCGCGGTAAACCGTTCTGACAGTTACAGGTGGCCTTGTTCTCCTAACAACTCATCAGCCAAAGATCGAGTTGTCGCAAATCGGTCTCTAATGGCCATAAGTCTTAGACGTCGATCTTGAGCTTCATTTGTACCCCTTCGACGTCCGGTGCCTACTCATCTTCGATTTTGGGCAAAATCAAACCAGGCATAATAACATCTCATAATAGTATTTGGATTTCTGTTCGTAGGGCAAGCGATTTCTCGAAATGACAACCCCGCCTCCCGTAGACCAATAATTCGACCACTTCCAAATTCACTTAGCTGGCGATAAATTCCGCGTACATGTGCTCTAGGCATTTCAATAACAACTAAACATCGACTTTGGATCTCCTCGAACAGCTGGTTTGTTGTAAAATTTAAAAAACGACTACAATATTTAAGTAACAAAAATCACATGAAAAAACCTTCTTTTCTCCAAACTCAATCTTTTACTCCTTGTTATAATATCTATACCAAAAAAACATATAAATTCAAACAGCTCCTTCTGGGTCGCATTTTATTTGTCAGTTAGTAT
The DNA here is from genome assembly GCF_914767665.1 of Harmonia axyridis. Lineage (NCBI taxonomy): Eukaryota > Metazoa > Arthropoda > Insecta > Coleoptera > Coccinellidae > Harmonia > Harmonia axyridis. The sequence goes on along the minus strand of NC_059502.1, from coordinate 12,431,012 downwards.
ACAAAATAATGGAAAACTTTGAATCCAACAACATAGTTGGAAGTTCATCACAAAGTCTATAATGAAACATCAACGAATGAAAAAACATTTATTGTGTATCTTAAACAAAGCAGTATATAAATTTCATTCATTCTGATAACAACTGGGAGAATTCATTCCAAAGTTCTTCTTCAGAGAAATACAGATGACTGAAGGAGGCTTAATTAAACATTGGTCCAATTCAACGTTAACAAAGTAAAATTGAAGTAGACAAACTTGAAATAAGAGTGTTATTGTGTTTGTTCAGTGATGAAGAATCCTGAATTTTCATTCATTTCACAACGAACTATCCCCAACAAACAAAAACTGAACTTGAGCACAAAGGGACTTATAACTCATCTGACCATACCTAATTTCTATTCTCGACTAGATCTAGGATTTGGTAATTGACGAAAATTTTATCTTTATGGTGGTTATCGTTATATGCATTCTTTGTCATCAGATGCATCTGGCTCTTAATTTCGCAGATAGAAACTGATAAATGTTAAATTTTCTTCTGATCTCTTTGTTGAATACTGCTAGTATAACTGTCTCTCCAGATTTTTCTTCTTTGTGAACTTAGTTTCACTATTTTGTTTGTTTTCTTTTTTTCAAACTTTTCAATATTTCGGTCAAATCCGTTTTACTTTTGTTTCGTCTGCCAAAGTTTCCGATCTCTACCAAATGCCATCACATATTCAAAGAATTATTATGATTGTTTGAAGTGTTACCTCATCCACAGTAATGAAAGGCCATCAACGTTGGAGAAAAAACTCATCGTACAAATCGTGAATAGAAATATTCAATCGGTTACCTAAAGATTTAAAAAATAATAAATAGCTATAAACATTAAAAAGCACAAGACCAAAACGTTTTTGATGAACTCATAACCTAGTGGTGAATCTAGGTCATCTAGGCCTTCCAGAAAAGTTGTTTGTTGTGTATCCGAAGGCTGTTAGTTTCGGAGATACAGGATGATTAATGAAAATTGGCCTAAACTTCTGATATCCATAACTTGGAAATCAGCATTCCTATTTTGTTCAAATTATGTTCACTTTTTTTGAAGATTTGTATTACTAGGCATGTTGGATTGTTGTTGTTATTACGTTTTGTTGATATTCTTTTAGATATTTCATGATATTACCCAATTTTGGACATTTATCGAGAAATGTAGTCTCTTCTTTCCTGGTTATTTTGTTGCATGCTCTTTCTCATGATTTCTTTTATCTTTTTCATCCACTATAGGAACCATGGTCTACATGTGATGATGATTTCTATCAGTAACTCTATTTTATTGTTCTGATGTTCACAATATTCTTGTGTCTTCAAAAAGAAGAATCATCTTTTTGTAAAATGATCCAGTGAAAGAAATCTAATTGAAAACGATGGACTTTGCCTCGTACTAGTATTTCTCTTTCGAATCATACCATACTTATGTTAGATGAAAAGAACGGCAACTGCAATGTTATCTTTAGAAAGGTCCCACATTTTTAATTCTTCTGCAAAATCTCCGCTCGTGCAAATCTGGCCATTAAGAGAGACCTGCAAAATAGATTAATAAGGACGATAATTCGACTTGCAAATGAAGCTTTATGGTATTTCGGGTTGTGCTTCCGTCTTCGCTTCGAAACGAATTATTACAGGTGAATGGGACATTTTAGTAAAAAGCTTGTTTCGTAGGAATAGTTCGAAATCGATGAATATTCAACAGCCGGAGGTCGCAGTGTTCGAAGCCTTGCTGAGGTGTGTTGAAGGGGATTATGAAACACATATTGAATTTCATTTCGTTCGTGGAACAGTTGATGAGTTTTTGCGAAGCGAAACTTCGTAAATTTGAGGGTGGGAGTTTGAGGATTACCAACTCGCAATTCGAGGATTATTTCAACTTTGTTCATCATAAAGTATTAAAATGTTATTCATTTTGGATCATACGAAAATCTGAATTAATCTCTCAATGGATAGGTAAAGGATGGGTTTCAACAAACGAATATCCAATCTGCTCAAGTTTCACCAATTGGAATTGGTGTGGGTGTAAATGGGACATCTGCAGTGGACCGTTAGGCGAAATGCGCTTACTATTACCATCCTATTATGCTTTTCTTTTTCTTCTCTTCTTTCCCAACCCACATTTGTCCACTTGTGAACAAAGGTCTTACTCAAACATTTCCACGCCTCTCCATCTCTATCCTCGATCACCAAATGTTTTCTAGTCACTTCTTTATATCGTCAACCCACCGTTCTGTCGACGCCCTACTTCTGTTTGTTTGTCTGGGTCTCCATAGGTTGTTCTATGAGCTCATATGTTTCCAATCATTCTAACCACTTGACCAGCCCAATTCCACTTTATCTCAGCTACCTCCTGAATCACGTTCCTAACTTTGGTTTGCTTCCTTCCATTCTCATTTATAATTTTGTCACTTGAGGAGATATCCAACATCCATGTCTCTTTGTAATGATCTAAGCTTGTTTTTTCCAGATGCCAACCTTATTCTCTTATCTTGGTTATCCATATCTTGGTTGTCCTTGCCAAGCCTTATGGTATAACCAAGATGGACATACTCACTAACATATTCAATGACGTTATTTTGAATGCATATATTATTGCAATCCAGACTGAATATCTTTGCCTTCTTCAAGTTCATTTCAATTCCTACATTGGTCGTTTCGTTTGATCATTTTCTAGTTCTGTAGCATTGTCAGCTATGACAACTTTATCATCAACGAACTTGAGGTGGCTGAGTAGGATGCCATAAATGTTGATAGCTTTGGTGTCTCATTTTAATTTCTGGAAAACATCTTCCAGAACTTCGGAGAAATAGTATCTACCTGACACACTCCTCGCACTGTTCGAAGGTATCCAAGTTGCAGAGGACTCATTGATCTTGATCTCTATCGTTGCTCTCTCAAAGATGGTCTGGATTATCTTGTATCAACCCTGGAACTTTGCGAAGCTGTTATGACTGCTACAATTTGATTGTGCCAAAAGCGTTTTGGAAATCAACAAGGGCCAGGTGTATTCTATACATTTTTCGACGAGAGAACATTGTACCTTTTCTATTTCCGCTGTTCAGATGATACAGTTGGTTGAACTCATGGCAGGAAGACCCATTCCAAAATGTACCTCATACCGTCAGCTGCATGACAAGTTGCCCCAGAAACGTCCGTTATAAGATCCTTAATAACAGACCTTCCAGTTCTACTATTCCTCATTGATTTACACATGCGAACAACCAACAAGCGACCAACCAAACACGATTGTTATCATTCTGATTTTGTAATTTCCAAAGAGCTCCGTACTTAGAGCAATTAATCAACTTGAGGCAGGTAACTATTAGATTGTTAAACGATCTTATTGCGTGCTGAGAGGATAATTAGTTTCAGTTTCTTATCCCACTGTTAATTAATAAACCATATTCGAGATAAGGATTCCTCACGATCGGAAACTTATTATGTGGTATTGTTATCTGATACGCCAAGCTTGATACTTTGATGAGCGCGATCATCAAAAGGTATAGACTGTGTGAACTGGGTTTTAGTATACAGTGCATCCCATTTTGGGTGAGACAGCCAGGTTTCTCGCTTGTTATTTAAGATACAGCCTTGCGGTTTTCACGTTCCTGCCTACTTTTTCGTGAAACTCAAGTTGGTCTAATCAGATTTTGCATAACTGTTTCCGTTCAAGAGATACAGGGCGATTTTGGAAATTGATACTTTTCGGACCCCTCCTTTATCTCCGAAATTATTAGAAATAATGCTGAGCTGAAAACTATGTCTGAATCAGAATTCTACGTAGAATCCAGTAGCGTACTCAATATTTTTTTTCGGGGTATGGTTTTGAAGATTCAACACAAACCTATATTTTTTTTAATGGAACACCCTATATATCATTACTTCGTTGAATTCGTTATTTTTTTCCCTTCAAAATGATATATGATACTATGTAGGTAGGATGTTCAAAAATGTTAAAAAAAACACTAAAACGTCAAATAATGATGATTTTTTGTAAATGGGCCATGAATTTTCTATGTTTCAATAAGAGGATTATTACTTTTGATTTTTAAAAGTAGTAGGTCATTGATGACACAAACATCCATGTTGTTATTATGGCTACTATGCATTTGGGAGCATTGTTTTATCAAGTAGACATTAGAGGGAAAAAACCAATCTGATCTAGCTGTCATCGCTATAAATTATTGTTATCATTATTGATTCTTTTTTCCATGGGAAATCTATTGCCCATTAACAAAAAAATCATCATTATTTGATGTTTTAGTGTTTTTTTAACATTTCTGAACATCCTACCTACATAGTGTCATATATCATTTTGAAGGGAAAAAATAACGAATTCAACGAAGTAATGATACACATGGTGTTCCATTAAAAAAAACATAAGTTTGTGTTGAATCGTCAAAACCATACCCCGAAAAAAAATATTGAGTACGCCACTGGATTCTACGCAGAATTCTGATTCAGTCGTAGTTTTTACCTCAGCATTATTTCTACTAACTTCGGAGATAAAGAAGGGGTCCGAAAAGTATCAATTTCCAAAATCACCCTCTATCTTTTGAAAGGAAACAGTTATGCACAATTTGATTAGACCAACTTGAGTTTCACGAAAAAGTAGGACAGGAACGTGAAAACCGCAAGGCTCTATCTTAAATAACAAGCGAGAAACCTGGCTGTCTCACCCAAAATGGGATGCACTGTACATCAATCAATACTGAGACAGGTATAATATGCAAAAAAATTATGAGGTTTTTTGAATTGACAATATGGGGTTTGCCTTAGAACTTTAGATTAAGGGAGTCCATCTGCTAAAAACAATCTATCTTCACTGAGACCAGTTTGATCATCTGTTTAATACCCTGCTTCACAATTTTCAACAAGTTCGGTCACCATATAGACAAACTTATAGGAGCCTTGGCCTGTCATTTCATGACGATTTGAAACTGGTTTGTTCAAGTATGTATTTCCCGAGTTCACTAGTTTGCGCAGTATATGATTCTACGTTCGATTGAAAGAGCAAATTTTCGATTTGCTATGTCCATGTACCTACAGATGATCTTCACGCTCACAGTGACACGTCAGCGGTCCCAAAATAATTTAAAATTCAACTAGTGGCAGCTCATAGACTTTTTGTGTATTACAAAGAAAATTCCAAGGACTATCTCGTTTGTGCAAGTCTGGGTATCTTATCAGCTCCCATTGGTGAATTACTGCCTTGTTTTGCTTATTCCAAGCTCACAGAAAGGTACAGGTCGAGACCTTTGTTTCACTTCTGAGGGTTTCTGCTCCAAGAACACGGATGGCCTCAATTCTGGTTCATATAACCATATGCCATCTGATTTTGACCTTTCTGTACCAGATGACTTGTTGACAATAATCATTGTGAAGGGTGTTTTCGAAATCAAATATCCATTGCAATCAGAAGGTGTGGCCATGAGGTTTGAACCCAATCAATTCAATATGCCCAAGTTAAGTACAGTCCAGCAAACCAAGTATATAATCATTTAAGGAGCTCAATAAAAAATTTTGATGATGACTGATCAACCATATTATGTTGCCATTGAAACACTGCACGATGATCTAAATTGATCGAACGTTGATAATGTGATGGAAAAAGTCGATGTGGTTAATACTATGACAGGCTGGAATCACAAACAAATTCTCTTAAACAATCACTCGTGTAACAACCTAATAGAAGACTCAAGATGAAGATGAAGAAGTGTTTTTATTGGAAAAGTAGACACCGGTAAAAGGGGCGTATTAAAGCCTTCTTTCAACTAATTTACTTTATAGAGAATACAATGAATTTTGATGGCTGATAAATTCATTAAAACAAAAAAATAGGATGGAAACATATCTTTCAAACGATAAATTTCCGAAATTTGAAGTTGAATTTACGACTGATAAAAAAAGATTTGGTAGGGCAGCAATATTTCTGTTTTATTTTATTTTGGAATATTTTCAGAATCAGTGGGAATTGAAGTAGTTTGTTTCACATGAAAACTTGAAAAGAGGGATAATTCACATGTTTCATGAGAAAAATTTAAATTCTAGATATGTTTTCAAAGCATCACTAGGATTTGGACTAATCCCCACGTTATAGATAAAAAAATAAAAAACACCGAAATACTTCTTTGGCGGGAGTCCTCCCCTCCAAATATGATTTCAACAAAGATTCAATGTTATGGAATGAGCCGTGAAAATATGAATGAATGAAGCAGTAGGCGTGAAAGATAAAAATTGGACATACCGTTGGAGAATGGAAATATCCAAAAATTTCCCCTCGGCTGAATTTTCCATCAACTGAATTCGGAATGGTTGAAGAGGGGATTCTAAACAATCGAATAAACCGGAACGCAAATTTGATAAAAGTGTCAAAGTGCCAGTACAAAAGGGAATCTGATACATTTTGAATGGGAACCAAACTGCGTCGGCGGCCTACATTTTGAGTGGTTTGATGGCCGAACATCAAAGGTCAATAAATTAAAGAGCCAACAGACCAGGAATGACCAAACATCATAATGAAGGCTGGCGTATGAAGTCCTTTTGTAAATATGTTGGAAATAATGTAAACATCCGAGGAATGGGAAACAACACAGAGTAATAAAAAAACCTATTCTTTCAATAACGAATAAACGTTTTGTAGTTGATGCGGCAATGAATTCTCTGAAAATGAGCGTTTCTGTGTATCAGGAAATTTAATTTGGGTCTCAGTTGTTGGAAACGTTGATCCTGTCACATACGCTGTTACGTAGTAATCGAAGCTTTTTTAAGCTTCTTTACACTAAGGCTTCTTTTTTTTCAAAAAGAATCTATTATAAAATTTTTATTTCAGGTATGTTTGTATCTGCTTATATTCTTAAACTATTCATTGGAGGCATGAAATTTTGATGATTTCAGAAAGAAATCTAATATATTCTTACGCATTGTGCCTTAAGAATTTTAATTTGTATTTGATGGGATCTTATAGTAATAAACATAGCTAGAGGGAGATAATATCATTTTCAGTAAGCAAATTTTGTCCCCAACATGAACTATCAAATTTGACATGAAGCACGCGGAAATGAAAACATATCAGTGATACGATTTTTCACTCAATTCACAAGTTTCTCCACACAGAACGCACTTCTTATGTCCCATATTGAATCAACGTTTCATATTAACTCAAAATATTTTGGAATAAATACCTCAATATATCATAAATTCAGAAAACAAACTTCAAGCGCGCCAAACGACGTGAAACAACCGATGACACTATGAGAGCAAAAGTTGCCTAATTTTGGATTTCAGCAGGTAGATACAAAAAATAATAAATATTCTGCTCATTATAAATTCGACAATTAGGAAAAATATCGGATTCCAAATATTCAAATTCACATATTTAATTGAGAATCTCCCAAATAAATATATTTCATTGAATATAATATACATTCATAATGATATAGTAAAATTGTGGATTTGAAAATATATCACAATCCGACAACGTAATCTCATCATGTTCTGGACATGTGAAAATTGCGTATACTTCCTCTATCTATGTTTATTACTCTATGGATGAGATACAATTTACGTTTATCTAGAACTGAGCCAGTGGCGAAGTATGAGCTTCTATTATGGGTATAGGCACTCATACCTTAACTAGCCACCACAGAATAAAATATCATAGATATACAGGGTGAGCCAAGGTCGATGATACCCTGGACTTAAACGCAGAACGAAAAGTACGATTTTATTGAAATTTAGTTTCTTGGGTAGGAACCACTGCTCTATAGATCTGAAACATTTTCAGAACTACGGTGTTGCCTCTTATATCAACAAGTACTTTTTGACATAAGCGGCAATGCCGCAGCACTGATAATATTTTAGATCGATAGAGCAGTGGTTCCGACTTAAGAAACTAAATTAAAGTCTAGGATACTATCGACCGTGGCCCACCCTGTACATGACTCCTATAGGTATAAATTCGTTTAGAGCCCAATTTGATATTACGGCACTTCTATCACTGAAAAATATTGAATATTTCATCACTATAAAGTAATCATTGCGCACAATTAAGGTTTCGAAATGCAATTGGGAACGTAAATAGCGTTCTGAAATAATAGATGTCGCATATTGCAGTTTTCACCTGTCGCATTTCTATTCAGGTGGCCCCATAACTAACAGAAACACATTGCATTCATGCCATATATTTTACTTATTCAATAGTCGCATCAATTTCAAATAAAATTCCGAAAGGATCAATTTGCCATTGTGCATTGTTCTATGAACGTGCGCCATCCAACAACAGGCAATTATTTTTACACCCTACTAGGATTTTGATGCTGGAGGCAATAAATGAATTCGAATAAACGAAAGTATTCATTGGGAAAGAATGCACGAAATTCCAGAAATTGGGGCTAATGGAACAATTCATCATTTTTCAAATGGAAACTTCAATCAAAACAATTTTGAAGGTTTAGTTTTTTTTTGGTATGCTCTTGGCAGGTATTTAATATATCAGTCAATAACTGCTGCTCCTGAAGTTTTTATATTAGTTTTCAGTTCTTTGAAGTACCTATCTCAATGTATTATGATCTGGAAAATCAAAAGTGAAAAATTCTTTTTACCATTGTGGTGCCACTGAAATCTTTTTTAAAACTCTCTGCAGTTGAATTGAACTTTATTAGGAGTTAGTCGATGAGAAGATTTTTGGTCATATTGAAAGTTATTGAGCATCTTTGTGTATGAAAATTAGCTATTTTTTCTGGAAATAGTTCGAATAATGTGTGTGACAATCATTTTGAATTTACCCAGTAGCTAACACAACACGAAATAAATTCATCTTTCAAATCTGTAAAAAAAAATTGAGATACTAGTGATTGTACAAAAATATCTTTCTGGGTCAGGTAGACCTTGCATGAACGGAAAAGGAAATAAATGGAAAATATCAGACTTCTGTGGCAAATTTCACACAATAATCCGTTTTAACCTTCTGTAAACCAAGGAAACTTACGTGTTAAATATTGGATGTATGGAAGTTCCGAATAGTTTGCTGAAATAGAATTGTTGGAAATGTTAAATTGGTATGGATAATTCGCGAAAGGGACCTTCGAGGTAGAACCCATAAAACCTTTTTCCTCTTTACGCTATTTCCTTTCATTCGACGTTAAATGTATATGAATACATGAGCGAATACTAGTAGAATTCATTCCTTTGAAAATTGTCTAATAAAACCTTACATATTGTGATGTCACCTAGATATAATTGCATAAAAAGCCCTTGAAGGGAAAACACATATTAAAAATAAATAAATTGTGTACAATTGATAGAAATCATCATATTCATCAATTGACAACAATTTTAGTAATCGACAAAAAAAATGTGGTCGAACAAGAAGTTATAACACTTTTTCATCGAGTTTCATCATACTGATGAGGGCCGAATACCCAAAACATGTGTCTACATCTCTACATATATCTTAGCATCTCCTTGAGGGAAGTCCGATGTCCTTTTCATTTGTTTTTTGAATAATCCCCTTGATATCTTTTTACGCATGAAGTTATCCAGGGTTAGAACTATTTAGAGTTACATACAGGGATATCGAAAACCGTTAGAAAGACAGGGTGGCTTAAATTACAAGAATATTCAGAATATTATGTTTTGAATCATACTACGAAGGCGATATTTCATACCAGTCATAGAAAGAATAATTCTTTTTTTTCCACGTGAAATAGATGAAAAGTTGGATATTTGTATAATTCATTCCATAAGTGTCATCTATGTGCACGCGAATTTTCATCAAATAGTCTTCAGTGTAAAAAGCAAGAGTATAACTCACGAGTTCAGACATTCATTCGCGGTGTCATTTTGTCCAATGCGGTCGCATAGGTACGGACATAGACAAACGACACTTCCCCGATCGGAGATTATCGGGTCAGGTGTCAAACGGACATAATGCAACCACTAAATCACGTCCATAATTGCGGTCTCATCTGTCCATCCGGCATGCAAGAGGGACATTTTTACAGACGGGACGACAGTTAATTGATATATTGTCCTGAGGGGACACGGCATGGCTTAATCGGGACTCCCTGTTTCGAATAATCTTCGCGCAGGGAGGGATGCAGCGACCTCTATGAAAATGAAATATATTTTAGGGGTTTTATGGGAGTTTCCGAGTTTCGAACTGTATAACTTTTCATCAGATTAATATTCGGATACAATCGTTCTCAACTTAATTTGTCCATGTCCAGAAGTTAATTTCATCCTGAAATTAAGTCATTGGAAAATAACGGAGGGGAGAGGATTCCAGATAAAATGCAAATTTTATATATGGTTCATTATTTCCAGTAACGCAAATTAACGGGTTTTCCAATAGAAAGGATACAATTTGAAATGATTATAAAGGCAACACAGTATAATATTTTTTGACATTTTTTATTTCGTTTGTGTTCAGGAGGATATGCCATTTGATAATGGAAAGATGAACATTTCAAAAAAGTTTAAAACTTTGCGAGAAGCTTCGAATTTATATTTGAAATGATGATGATTGAAATAAGGTTTTTTTTTTCGATATTCTTTCTGAATTTTATAAGGTTCCAACAACGCAATCGAAGCTTGAAGCTTCAAACCATTGTTTCACATCTAATTGCAAATTTTCAAATTGATCGAATTTATACTTTTGAAATGAACTGAAATTCCAAATTTCAACGGCCATATCTACGGAACCCCTTGTCGGATTATGCCTATTGACGGACTTAACAGCAGCATTCGAGATCCAAACCTACCCCGAAAATTTCAAGTTTCTAATTCTCATCAATAAATTACTATCAGAGTAATTTCTCCCGATATATTTCGGACGTATATTCCTGGATCAACTGTAGCGTCGAATATCACATACTCTAATGGTTTTCCGATTATCCCTTTCCTGCAACCCCTGGAAAAAAAAAGGAACGAGCGGCATCAAAATGATATATGGAGGCTGACGCAGAGAGGACCTTTGACATGGTTTTGAATTTATTATTAAAGTCCCGGATTCCCTTTTTTCAACCCCTCATCTTATATTCTATCAAATTTTATCTGCGAAATTCCGAACGGCCAACCCCTCACTTTTATACTCGCATATTTTTCACCTAATACAGTGTAAATTTCCTCAAAGCGATCGCATTCATCAGGTGTATCGCATAACCTCAAAATTATATGTGGGTAGAGAAAAGATATATCACAAAAGATTATTTTAGGGAGATGGCTTTCTGGAAAGATTGAAAAGCTTCAGCCGGGGCGATAATTCATCCAGAATTTAAATTATAAGGGTCGTAAAAACGTTTAAACATGTAAATCATTTATTATTCACGTGATATATCAGTCTGGGAAAAATGAAATATGGCAGGTTATTTATCAATTTATTCGTTGGTAATTACTGCATAACGGTAACGCCCTGGCGTTACAAATATGATGGTCAATTTTCATCAGTTTTATGGGGTCAACTCCACTAAATAGTTCTAATCGATATTTCGACCATTACAACTGTAATTATTTTTATCCGAGTTCGACTTTTTGAAACACAACAAATTTAACTGAAGTCTGAAATTTGTAACTTTGATACGAAAATGTGAATTGGTGACGGAATTTTTTATATGGCTGCAATTTTCGGAAAAAAAAATAGCACATCGTTTATTGGCAAGATAATCAACCATATATTATTTCGATACAATATATGTAATCTTCGGGTTTAAAAATAATATATTTCCATCCAAAAACAAGATAATTCTCGAAAAAATAGCTCTACAGATTATACATTTTCTACATAAGGTTGAGATCTGATGAGCAAAATTTGTTCAATGGCTTCGGTGTTGTATGTGAAATGTTATATCTTCCAATATAACTCAAAAAATACTGATTCTACCGTATTGGAGTACTTATATGTAAAATGACGAAATATGAACATCTTCAAATTCTTTGAAGAACTGAGTTGAAAATTTGACATGAAAGAATTGTAATGAATCATTCCTAATTGAAAATTGTTATGGTTTATGGATTTCCTAACAATTCCAACGAAAAATTAATTATAATTCATGAAATGTGAAATTTAGTTATCCAAACATCGAATTTCAGTTTCTTCCTGTATTTTCCGGAAAACACTGACTACTCCACACAGTTGAAAATTGCGGTTTTTCCACATTTAAGGTTCTTCCTCGTTAACTCTTAAAATTTTCAGTTCAGGTAAAGGGTTTGCTCATGTAACCCCCACTATATTTCTACGTAAAATCGACTGAAATAATAAAAAAATATAGGTTCTTATTTGAAAATCTTGAGTTTTGATGAATTTGAGTTTTCCAAGTTCATGATCTTCTTATGAACACCCTGTACATTTGTACAATGTACATTTGTACATTGGTCCAAACCACAAACAGTCTTATAATACTACGTATTCTCAGGATCGAATAAGAAAATAATTTTCAAGAAAGAAGCTTCTCTGCCGATTAATTCAAAAAAATGTGAGTCTTCATCGCTATCATTTTTGTGATAAGAATCCCATTAACTCATGAACCGTTGAGTTTTTATCCAAGGTATGGCATATTGCTTAAATTGTCATAAAAATGCTATCTACTTATGCAATAACATACTGGTTGTCCTTTTGAAATAAGGAAGTTGTATTATGTTTCCGGTATAACCGAAAGATGTAGAGATCTGAAGATGTTTCAGGGAGAAAGATCATTGTCTCAATCCCGAAAATCCAAATTTTCAGCAAAATTACAAAATTACGATTAGTTTTCCATAAATGTCTAATAGGCTTTCGCGGTGTTGTATGCTAATTTTGAATGCAAAACTACAGGGTGAGATTTTTCTGGGCCAGTGCTTGTTTCATTCACCCAGAACTTTTGTTGGTGGACTACTAGTAATTAAGAAAAATGTAAAAAAAAATTTTGTTCCAGTTCTTCCAAATCCAAATTATTATAAATACCCAGTTAGTAGGTTGTGATGAATAAGTTAATAATAAGTTTTGGTATTTTTTTACCCAATAAGTGAGGAGATTCATAAAGATTCGATTCACTTAAAAGTAGCACTCAAAGAAACAACCTGTATCTCGAGAAAAAAGCATTTGCATGTTTTTTTTTAAATCATCCAAAAAATCTTCAATTTTCTTTTTTACGTCCAATTTAAGAACACCCTCTATAAACTTGTTAAAAAATATAAATGTATTGAGTATTGTGATGGGTATTTGGTTGACTTGATCGATACTCTAATTTCCATCATTTTATTATTTAAATAACAATTTTTTCGCAACACAAAAGTTTTTTTAGATTTTTTAAAGGTTTTTCGAAATGTATGAAATCTGAAGAAGCTACTGTGTCTTTATTCACATAATGAAATAGTTGGATTTAGAATAACATTTCGTGTTTTCCAAATCCATTCCATCAAACCAAAGCTGAATTTTTGATGAATGTTAAAATCGGAAATAATAAACCCAACAGGCCGCAATTCGATGGCCCCAAACAAGACCAAGCGAGAAACAAGTTATCAACCTTCCACATCCGTTCAGTCAAAACCGCAAACAAAGAAGAAATTTAGTCACTCGCACCGGAGTTAATAGGAACGTCACCCTCTCTCATTTCGCAACACACGTGTATATATACACATATACGGACGCTCGGATGGTGGTAGAACGTATATACCCCCAACTCCCACTCGCGCGCAACACCGACCCATCCCCGTGACGCTACAGACAAAAGCGGAAGCGGCAAAAAACAGCTTGACAATTTTATGTCGTCGGTCCGGCCTCCGAAGGACCATAAAACCGGAAAAGCCTGAAAACCACCCGTTTTTAAAAGCGATTTTTAATACGAAACACTGTTCACATCACAATTCGACCCTGCGCCACACCTGGAGTTTTATTACCCCGCTGCTGCTCCCCATTTTTTCCGAACATGCTTCCGGTCGAGAATTTGCATTTCGGGCGAGTCTCTGAATTATAACAATTATAACGATCGTACCGGAATGTTCCGACATCGGAAATGATTTTATTTTATACGGATGTAGATATGTCGGGATTTATACTGGTGATGGCGGCAGAGATCGGAGTATATTCGACTGGATTTTTTGGTATTTTCGGTATTTTCGATGGCACACATTAGAAATCGATCAGCGAGAAGAATGAACGGAATTCAGGAATGTTTGTGAATTTTTCAAATGATATCAGACGGAAATAATTTCAACGTATATTAAAAATAAATAAATTTGACAAATCCATTTTGTGAATAACTACTCACGATTAAACCTTAAAATAAGAACCATTGTTAGAGGCAGCATTATCTCATTTTCAGTAAGCAAATTTTGTCTCCAACATGAACTATCAAATTCGACATGGAGCGCGTGGAAATGAAAATATATCAGTGAAACGATATTTCACTCAATTCGCGAGTTTCTCCACAAAGAACGCACTTCTTATGTCCCATAGTGAAACAACGTTTCATATTAACTCAAAATATATTGGAATGAATACCTAAATATATCAGAAATTCAGAAACTAAACTTCAAGCGCGCCAAACGACGTGAAACAACCGATGACACTAGGAGAGCAAAAGTTGCCAAATCTTGTATTTCAGCAGGTAGATACAGAAAAAAATTAATATTCGGCTCATTATAAATTCGACAATTGGGAAAAATATCGGATTCCAATTTGCATATTTAATCGGGAATCACTTAAATAAATATATTTCATTCGATATAATACACATTCATAACGATTCAGTAAAATTGTGGATTTGAAAATATATCACAATCCGATAACGTGTTCTAACCATGTTGGGGACATGTAAAAGTTGCATATACTCCCCCCATGTTTATTACTCTATGGAATAAACCAAGAGAACATCGAGGAAGATAAATATTAAGGCCACGGAATAGACGTAGAAAGAGACAACTAAAAAGATGAACTACAGCGGAGAATATGCTCATTCTGGGCAGCATATGGTAAATTAAATTTTGTTCTCAAATGCGGACTCCAACTGCTTCAAAAGACAAGTCTTTGATAAAGGTGTGCTTCCGTTATTACTTATAGTGTCGAAACTCTGACACTGACGAAGAAAAACATCCAGAAAAAGGATGGTGAGATCGATGTTAAGGATCACTTCAAGGAGTATCATTACTAATCAGTGACATGACGCTGTAGAAAAAATTCCAATAACCTGATCATGTGACATCCTGTACGGGCGATGAACTAGGAAAATTCTTGACGACCAAGACAGGAAACATTTAGAAATAGAGGAAGACCATCCAGAAGATGGACGGACGACATAAAAAGAGTCGTAGAAAGCTGGACCAGAACAGCCAATGATAAAAATGAATACCACACAAAAGAGGTCCAATGGTGGACCAATTAAGCTTTTGAAGATAAATATTAACAACAATTATTGTTTCGGCAACACTGTGACTTCTTCGGGTAAATTTTACATTTCCACTGACCAGAAGAAAGAAGGACTCCAGGAGATCTATGTTGGCAACATGATTTGCTTTTCGTCCATCTATACCACCATGTCTTTGCGCCTATAACACAGTCTTTTTTTGTCTGGGCTTAGATGTTCTATGGTATTACAGCACTCTCAGGTTACCAAAGAGATTCGTCATGGTTTCTTGCTGGAACTTTGATATTCTCTTCTAACAAGATGAAATTCCATATTGCAAACAATTAATAGTCAATAACAGGAACGAGGAAAACCTTCTAAAGGGAAACCTTCACATCAATTCTATAGGGATCGGAAAAACTTTTCTCCCTCTCTCCTTGCGAAAGTTCCATAGGTGTAGCGACATCAATTACAGAATGGAGAAGTATCCTTGAAACTCGAATGAAGGAGAGATAACATCATTTTCAATTAAGTCACTCTGCGCAGGGTCCCACCTGGTCTCCGGGTCTCGACACAAATTGGAAAATATATTTTCGCAATTTTTGATCTGAATGGAGTCAATCAGGGTGGAACTTTTCACGCTACGGCGCCCTGCCGAACGTGCACGATAATAAACGATGCGAGATCCCGATATATTAATCGTATTATTGTGCCTGACGGCAAGACGATATACCGATTTATCGCGGGGAAAGGCAAGAAAATATGAATCCCGAGAAAACAGTGGCGGTCCGGGAATATTTAAAGTATTGCATACGACGTGTTACCTGCTGATGGTTTGATCAAACTTTTATGTCTTCTTGATTATAAATAACTGAAATAATGTATCTGCATTAACTATCATAGCTCTATGTTTTCATGGGAAACCATTTTTTCTAATGAAATGTTCAAAAAATTAAAAAAACCACGCGAATATGAAATATTATAATAATAAAATATAATCATTTTGTGCAGCAAAATGGTCGAATATCATTGTCAGAACGACGATGATTATGCATGAAATTTCTGTGGATAACCTTCAGCAAAATAAAGTTCAATGAGAACTCAAAATATTAGTCAAATATAAGTTCGGAGGAATTGCTGTTTTGTAGTTTTTTATCAGTTTCTTTTCATTAGACATCAATGCTGAAATATCTACATAGACGTACAACTTTGCTTCCGCCTTTTCTTCCGAAATTCGAGGATTTATTGTGAAAAACTGCTTATACATTTATGTATCAAAGTATTGTCCATCGTTGGCCACTATTTTTTCCCATCTTTCAAACAACGTACGAATCCCGCGTTGTAAAGACTGGTCATATTTTGAAGTGATCCACGAATCGATCCAATTTTTTACTTCTTCATAAGACCGGAAGTGCTGGTCTGCCAGGCCGTGTGCCATTGATCGAAACAAGTGATAGTCCGAGAGCAACGTCTGAAGAATACGGCGAGTGGGGATTTCCCATTTCAACGCCTCCAAGTATGTTTTGACCACTTTCGCAACATGGGGTCGAGCATTTTCATACTGTGAAACACTTCATCATGTCTCTCGTTGTATTGGGGCGATTTGTCTTTCGAAGCTTGGCTCAAACGCATTAATTGCGTTCGATAACGATCGCCTGCGATTATTTCACTACACCGAGCTGGTCATACCAAATACTGAGTATGTCCTTGGAATCATGAATATTCGGTTTGGCCGTCGACGTGGAAGCATGGCCGAGATATCCCCATGATTTTTTGTGCTTGGAATTATTTTAATGAACCCATATTTCGTCTCCAGTCACAATGCGATGCAGAAATCCCTTTCGTTTTTGCCTTGCAAGATACTGTTCACAAGCAAACAAACGCCGTTTAACATCTCTCGGTTTCAACTCGTACGGCACCCAATTTCCTTATTTCTGAATCAATCCCATGACTTGCAGGTATTCAGAAATTGCTTGTTGCGTCATTCCCAACGATCCTGCCAATTCTTGCGGCGTTTGACACGAGTCTTGATCAAGTAATGCCTCCAATTCTGCATCTTCGAAAACCTTCTCTCTTCCACCTGGTCTTCGACGTCAAAATCATCCTTCTTTAAGTGTTGAAAGCACTCTCGGCACGTTCTTTCACTAATAGCGGCCTCGCCATAAGTATTTGAGAGCATTCGTATTGATCTATCAAGTATTGATGAGCCTCACCCTCAAATTTCTTCATATTGAAGCAAAAAGTTAAAACTTCCCTCAAATGACGAGAAAAATCAATATTAACAAAGGAAAATGAAAGATTTGCTGTTTGCTACAGTTTGTAACATTTATTTGTGAACAAAAACAAATTCATCGAAGTTAATGATTTCAGACGAAGCAATCTGGAGCAACCAGCTGCCTTCATCGTTTACCAGCATAGGTGGATGTCATAATATACCCGATTTATTGCCTATTCTAGGTATTATAGTCTTTTAAAAAAAATAGTAGAAGAATAAACAATTCTGACAAAGCCAGTAGAAATACATATAATTCCACATTATAATTAAATTTTTATGTCTTAGGTCGGCACTGCCTGCCCTGACGTGCCGCCGCTGCGGGGAAAGCATCCTGCCAGCCATCGAGACGGCTGACAAATGAAGTAAGGTGAATTGTTAATCGGGCCGAAAGGCTGGAAGGAAATCATGAATAACGCTCACGATTTATGGGGATTTTTCGGGTGGAGAGCAATAAACTTCGATGAACACATAGGAAGACTTTTTCTTATTATTTCGTGTGTGAAATTGACGCAGATCTTGGAGCTTGGTGAGGGAGAGGCGAGGATTTTGGCATCGCTAAAGGATTTCTCTCTCCGGGTTCACACGATTTGTTCTTTTGATATTGTTCGAGTTTACACCTCATTTGTTTCTTGCGATCGTCTGTTTGGTGAGGAATTATATTTGAATAAGCATGAAGTGTCGATATAGGAAAATATTTCGCAGTGGAAATGAGGGGCGGACTCGCGGATTTTTATGTGAATCATAAATTTTAAAGGCTGAAAAAGACGAACAAATGGAAATCAGGAAAGGTTTGGATTGCCAATACCGTGGTTACGTTTGTTAAAATACGACTAAGGTTAAAAATGACAGTTATGGGGGTTCCATCATAATAAAATTTTGATTTTGGATGTAACATGCCAATTTCAAACTTCATGGGAAATACTTGAAACCTCATTATGTTTTAAATCAGAGCTCGATCTATAAACAAACGTTTTCATTTAAGAGGTCTATGACAAATATTTTAGTAGATATAACTATTCTTGTGAAGAGATTAAATTTTTACTGATTTGTCCCCAATTTAGCGTTCAAATTTTCATAAACTGTGAGGTATATACGAAGAACCGCAAGCGGTGTGAGGATCAACGATCCATAATCAGCCGATTTTTGAACTGAAAATTTTTTGAACGAAAAATTTTGTGGGCTTAGCTTGTTATCCTTAATTTTCAATGATGAGTTGTTTTAGTGGTAGGAGGATGAATTTTCGGGAATATTATACTCTTTCAGGTAGCCAACGTATCGTGAATTTTATTGACATCATCAGAGCGCTGTGAAAAAATTAAGGTGAAATTAGATTTGTACAAACTATGGAAACAGGACGCTGGATAATCTTGCACAAAAATAAACAGCAATCTAAGCTGTTAGAGAATTTTGTATTTGCATGATCCCTATTATCAAACGAAATTATACGCTCTATTAGTGTGACGTCACACCCCGCCATTTTTGGTTCTCCTGTCAGTGTTCGGAATCCAAACAAATAAATTGTCATTCAAACGACAACGTACTAATTTGACAATTTGTTTGTTTGGATTCCGAACACTGACAGGAGTACTAAAATGGCGGTGTGTGAAGTCATCACTAATAGAGCGTATTACGCACTTACTTTCGGAGATGCATCAGTGGTAAGTAACGAAGAAGATCAGGGTTCGAATCCACTGTGTCCCGATTTTTTTTCTATTCAGTTAACCAACTTCAAATAATTTGAAATATTCTATTAGCAAATGAACTATAAAATCTGCAATTTTTTTTAAGTGTTCACCATAAACCTCCAGACGTCAGTGAAGTCGTTAACCGTGACAATGTAACTGTAATTTTCCCCATACGTCAAACATTAATACCAGCGTGAAATAACAGATCCCAGATTGGTCGGGAACAATGGCAGTATAAACAACACGGTAATTTATTCCGCATTGCATTCACCACTATTATGAATTGTTCGGTGGGTTATTCTACGAACTCCGAGGGCTTGAGAACAGAACCGAGCTTTTCGAGTTGTAAATTCGGAAAACAAAGCTCGCTGGCTTATCAACTCTTCACTACCCCTAACAAACAGCACGTTTGCCGGTGTTTGTTGAAGGTAAGCAACTAAGAATACTTTCATTTATTATTCTTTTCAGGTAAGGTTGTGAGTTGAGGGATTAAATGGGGTAATTTTTCGAGCGCTGTGAAGCAGAGAAGGGTAGTTTTCTGCTCTCTCGATCACATTCAGATCGAATGTTAAATGCATTTTGATTATGCAAACAAATTTTGTTTTCGAGAGTCTAAACAACTATGTTATACTTTTAGAGAGAGGATGTTTGGAAAATTCAATTTTTCTGCCGGTGGCAGTCTAAATTTTACTTTTTCCCTCACCCGAAGAGAGGATTCTTGTTATGGCAACAATAATTTAGTCATCTGCAATAATCTTGAATATTTCCCTCCTGTCAAAAATTCTATGTATCTGGAGAACAATTATCGAAAATTACAGCGAATATTTCCCTCCTGTCAAAAATTCTATGTATATGGAGAACAATTATCGAAAATTACAGCGATAATTGCATTGTAGGAAGCGAAACAGCACTGCGATAATTGTCCTGTTCATAGATGCATAGTTTCTATGCATCTTACACAGTTCGAATCTATGGCAATTCCATTCTACATCAGTTTGACAAGTGATGTAACAGTTTATTCCGGAAATATTCCCCCGAATTACACTCGTGCATCAAAATGACCGGATAATTTCGCATTCCAGCGTGTTTTCTTTGAAAAACTGCATTCGGTCATTTTCATTTTTGGAGAAAGAGCCCTCCACCTTCGGTGTCGGGCTCTTTCTCCAAAAATGAAAATGAACTCATGCAGTTTTTATGACAACACGTTGTCATGCAAAATTATCGGTAATTTTGATGCACTTGTGCAATTACTTACGAAAACATATTTCAATATTCTTCTTGTGTTGTTTGTGGTTCTGATGATATGATCAGCTTTTTCTTCACGGAGCTTGAAAGTGTAATTTCATATGTTCACAAGTTTTTATGTCTGAGGATCAATATGTCAACATAGGAGTCCCCCAGGGAAGCAGTCTGGGGCCTCTTCTGTTCCTGATGATCTAGACCTCTTGCTGTTCGTTGATGATGCGGAGATCTTAGTTCGAGTATTGAGCAAACTCAATTAACTTTCAATTCAGTGCAGCACTGGTGCACTCAAAATAAAGCCCATCTGAACGTCTCTAAAACTGATCGTACTGCCAGGGGTCTCTGTTGAGCTGGGAGTGTCGTAACACCATAAGGAACTGGCCAGAGGCAATAAGGTGACTCGACTATGGGTACCAGGGCACTGTGGTGTTGAAGGAAATGAAAAAGCCGATGAATTTGTAAAAAGTGCACCAAAGTTCACACCTGCACACAAGGCTGGACTTAGCCTTTCTGTGGGCTAGGAAAAGACCAATATAAGGCAGCGGTCCAGCAATGGGAGTTGAATAACAAGATGACCAACTGGAGAAACATTTCTGGACTCATCAGGCCAAGAAATTCGTGATGATTTCATCTACATACGCCAAAAAGCTTTTGAATCGGTCACGAGCCGAGCTTCGGGTGATGGTGAGACTGCTGTCACGGCACTGTTGGTGCAAATATTATTTGTGTCATATGGGAAAGACAGCAGATGGGATTCGCAGGCTCTGTGGATCAAAAGCAGAAACAGCTGAACACATGGTATACGAGTGTCCAGAGCTGGTTGGTCTGAGAACCATTCATATGGGGAAGCTGAGAGGTGAAGGTCAAGGCCCCTAAGGACGTTGTCAGTTTTATCAACGCCATTCACGACCTCCTTGGGTTTCCATGAATGAGTAGAACAAAAGATCTACATGATCGCAGTTCCCGGAAGGCTTACCGAGCCACAACGACCCCAGTTCAAATACAAATAATAATAATAATATGTTATTCATTGAAATAATATTGATATAATGAAAAAAATGTGTTTATTTATATTCTTTTCAAGACTTGAGGAGAAAGGAAAGCTCACTTATTTTTCAAGAATTGAAAAAAAATGTAATATTCGATGACATGTAGTTAATACAAGTCAACTGAATTCTGGAACACGAAAAGCACAAATATGAACCTATTTTTAACCAAATTAAACAGTGAAGGAGGGATGAATTGACCTGGTTCAACTGAAAAGTACTATGTGACAACCACAATTACAGCCAACCAAGATACCAATGCATAAATTCAGCTGAAACAAACGTCTGTATACAATTTGTAACGTTTCTTTTCAAATGAGAAGGAAATATCACTATTATTTCAATCACGGAACGAGAAATCGGTAGCTTATCATTATACACGAACAATCAATTTAAGTTATCGCGGTAACAAGTCGTGGAAAATAAAGAACACTGGTATTGATTAGGTTAGGTTTGCTTCCAACTGCTACCTTGACCTTGACATCATGTGAATTATTTTAATAGAAGTTTATTCATTGCTGAATATCATACAAGGGAATTTTGAATATGGAAGCATAAATTTACAAATTGATGAAAACATGGTTCTTTCATCGAGATAGCTTTGAATTATAATTCGGGAATTTCATTAATCTTAATGCTAATCTAGCTGAACTGCGATGGTAAATTCCATCTTAATGACAAAAAAAAAAAGACTCAGAGTGTCGGAAAAACATTAGTTGTTGCTACATTTGATTCATTTTTTTTCTATAAAAACTAATAGGTACTGTAGGTATTGTTTTGTATACTGGAAATGTTCTTATTGTGTCTGTGTTTATACTTGAGTATGATCTGTACGTTGTATATTCTTGATGAAGACTTTACAATAACGTAGAAACCGGGTGGTCTTCTTTTCGAAGATTGTCTTGTTAAATAGGAGAATATATATATGCTTTAAAATAATAAAACTATCAAATAGTACCTTCAATGTTCAAATATTCACACCTATCGTAGCGTAAATTTGAAATACTAATAAACGGAAATAACAAGTGAACTAATACGTAAATGAGATTATCAATTTCAAATATCAGTATTATACTTGTACATGAAGATCTCTAATGGATTTCATTACCAATAATATCGTGCAATGTGAATAATAAATTATATAATTCTCTATTCGGTATTGTTAATATATTGGACATGATTATGTTCGCGTAATTATATTTGGGATGAAAGATTTTGATTATAATCTCGGAAGGTCTATTAACTAAATTGAATCTATTAAAATGTGTAGGTTTTCGCCTATAGATTCGCCTAATTATCTGAAATTGTCAATATTCGTTTTTTTTTAATTTTTTTCTTGAAATGAACTACTGGATTTTGATTCGATTTATGTGAGCGAATATTTTCAGAAATAAAAACAATTCCAAATATATCTAGTGTATGAATGCGCCCCTTATATGATAAAGGTATAAAAGTTGACGTTAAAAAATAATGAATTTTTTTTTTGAAAAATCAATCAAGAAACGCATTGTAAAGCTATAGAACTTTAAATTGCAATAAAATAATGATGGATTATTCGATTGATATGAATTTTATTTATCTGCAAGATAATCTTGTGGCATTACATTTTAAATATGATTTCTGGCATATGGCTGGCTAGAATGTAGTTCAATCTGGACGTCCAATTTTCGATGACTTTTTCCAACATTTGTGGCCGTATATCGGCAATAACACGGTGAATGTTGTCTTCCAAATGATCAAGGGTTTATGGCTTATCCGCATAGACCAATGACTTCACATAGCCCCACAGAAAGTAGTCTAGCGGTGTTAAATCAAAAGATCTTGGAGGCCAATTCACAGGTCTAAAACGTGAAATTAGGCGGTCCCAAACGTGTCTTTCAATAAATCAATTGTGGCACGAGCTGTGTGAAATGTTGGGCCGTCTTGTTGGAACCACAGCTCCTGGACATTATGGTTGTTTAATTCAGGAATGAAAAAGTTAGTAATCATGGCTCTATATCGATCACCATTGATTGTAACGTTCTGGCCATCATCGTTTTTGAAGAAGTACGGACCAATGATTCCACCAGCCCATAAAGCGCACCAAACAGTCAGGTTTTCTGGATGTAACGGTGTTTCGACATACAATTGAGGATTAGCTTCACTCCAAATGCGGCAGTTTTGTTTGTTGACGTTGCCATTCAACCAGAAGTGCACTTCATCGCTAATAGACGTAGTGCGCGATACGTATTCCGCACAGAACCATTATGTTCGAAATAAAATTGCACTATTTGCAAGCGTTGTTCAGGCGTGAGTCTATTTATGCTGAATTGCCAAACCAAACTGAGAATAAACCACTTGACAGCTGTTAAATCGGTCGCAATCTTGAACAGTAATGCCAACTTGAAGTTATATACCTCGAAAAAAACACCCTATATATTAGCTGCAGATTAATAGTATTACCTATCGAAAGGATTGTTTTTTATTGAGGTTATCTTTAAATTTGTGGAAGGTTCATCTGTGTCATATAAATTATTCCATTTTTCAAATATAGGTGAAACGACTAACTTGAGGGTCTCATAGTTCATAACTGCAAAAAACACTGAAATATCAATTTTCCTGTATTCAACAAGGATCGGTATTAAAAATACCTAAATCCGGATCTTAACAACCAAGGCTTGGCGCCACTAAGTTAAATAGTTCATTTCAACTTCGTACGAACTCACTAACCTGTTTCGACCTGAGATTGCATTTTTTCTACCGCCCTCAGGACGATGCGTTTGTTCTCGAAGTTGCAATGTCAAGATGTCTTGAAGCGCGGCATCATTAATCTTTTAGCAGTATTCTGCAGGAGCAGACGCTGATCCCGTAATCTGTGTCTTGCAGGATTTATCTTTCTTTGTCTGTCTATCTTTCCATCTGTCGTTAAGACGAGTTTCGAACGCCGTGTTTCCTTTTTCTTTCCCTAGAAGCGAATGGAAACATGTCGCAAGTTTCGACCACTTCTATCGTCGATTGTATTCGGTGATATGTATGGAGTTAAAGTTTTTCCGTGTGGAAATTCGGAGCCATGGAAATAATAGATGCATTGGAAATTGCAAACCTGTGAAGTTGAGGGGAAATTCGATTTTTTTTTGTTGGCACAATGAGATATCATTGATACAAGAAAAAGAGTTGAGAGATTATTAGGGCAATTGGAAAGTCCTCGGTTTGATGCAGAGATGGCGGTGCTAGTATTAAATCCATATGATGTTTAGTTAGTACCAACCTTCAAACGATACGGGTCAAAATTTTACAGCAGTCCGACCATTAGTTTGTGAGATATTGCGTTGTGAGTGTAGCTACTGTTGTTATTTGAGAAAATATGGAAAAAAATTCGTGTGCTGATAACATATTGCTTTTTGAAGGGAAAAAATACAGTTGAAGCAAAATCTCGGCTTGATGAAGAGTTTCCGAGTTCGGCACAAGGAATATCAACCATCATTGATTGGTATGCTGAGTTTAAACGTGGTGAAATGAGCACCGAAGAAGGCGTATGCAGTGGACGCCCGAAAGAGGCTGTCACCGACGAAAAATTAACCGTTAAGTTGAGTTGATCGAGCTTTGTGCAAAATGGGTGCCGCGCGAGCTCACAATCGATCGAAAGCAATAACCTATTAATGATTCTGAGCAGTGTTTGAAGGTGTTTAAGTGCAATAAACCTGAATTTTTACGTCGATATGTGACAATGGATGAAACATGGCCCCATCATTTCTCTCCGGAGTCCAATCGACAGTTAGCTGAGTGGACTCCACACAATGAACCGAATCCAAAGCGAGGAAAAACAAAACAGTCAGATGACAAGATTATGGCATCAGTATTCTGAGATGCGCAGGGTATACTATTCATTGATTACCTCCAAAAGGGCCAGACCATCAACAGCGATTATTATATAGTGTTATTGAATCGTTTGAAGGATGAAATCGTTGAAAAAGTATCCCATTTGAAGGAAAAAAAGTTGCTGTTTCATCAAAACAATGAACCGTGTCACAAATCAATGGAGACAATGGCAAAATTGCATGAATTGGGCTTCGAATTGCTTCTGCATCTACCGTATTCGCCAGAATACGGATTGAAGATTGCATAAACTGGTATCATCATATATTATGATCACAACAAGTTGGACTACAAGAAGCACCCTATATCTCGAAAGCAACGCGTTTGTAGGCTCATGTTTATAGGACTTTTTTTGTTGATCATCCAAAGAATTTCTCATTTTCCTTCATACCTACTAATTGGGGATACCCCGAATTAGGTTGTTCTCTTGAATTCAGAATTTCTCATTTTCCTTTATACCTACTATTTAGGAACACTCTGATGACGTAACTTTTTGAATAATTTTTTTAAATTTTCTATGCTTCTGTTTATGTGCTAGACATGAAATTTTGCACGAGGCTTCAAATTGTCATTTTACGTCTGGATGTATCTCGATCGAATATACAGTTTTGATATTTTGAACTAAATGATACGTATAGCGAATTGACCATATTCACCGTCGCCATATTGTTGTGCGACAATACCAACTACCCAGTGTTCCCAACGGAGAAATATTGAGTTAACTAGAAAAATACCGCTAATATCAAAATTACTATCAGCCATAGAGATTTTTCTTCCACTGACTATTTCCAAAAATGGAACGAAGCTACAGTTGAATTGTTCATAAAACCACCTTTCACTGATGTTTTTATTTCCAAAAGGTGAAATTTTTGCGAAATATTGTCCCAAACAAGCCTATCTGGCGTAGCAGCCAGAAAAGGTACACATAAACTTCACTTATAAACTTTATATTGTGGAATTTTTCTAGTTAACTAAATATTTCTTCGTTGGGAACACTGGGTAGTTGGTACTGTCGCACAACAATATGGCGACGGTGAATATGGTCAATTGTTCGGAGACGAGATCTCAAAAATTCAACTTCCAATTTATTCACGGGATATTTGTTAGCATTCCTCCATAAAAAATTTTATAGTAGATGAAAGACTTCGAAATTCCATTAACGAACTATAAAAACCATTTCAATTACAACCTGGAGATGAATCCGATAAAAAAAAGTTGGTTTCCCGATTTTCCCAACAGAAGCCATATTGGCTTGGAAAATGGACACTAATTAGCTTCGGCAAAAACTCGGGTTCAGATTTTCCATACTGATCCACCCCAAGCTGTCTCACAGATCGCGATTTTACCAAGAGGACGGCGCCGGGACGGCACCGACGTATCCGGTTTGGCGCCGGACCGGAGATTAAAACTTTTGAATTGAAATAATTTTCTATGGGTCCTTAATTGTATACGAAATTAATTAGGAATTTTTCAGAAGCTTTTTCGCTGGAATTAAAAGTGCAGCACTGCTTGAAATTTGAATATATGTACAAAAATCTAGCACTGGTTTCTGTCAAGTTTTCGTTGGGACGCCCTATACACTATGTCCGTAAAGTATGGAACAAATTCATTTCTAGCTGAACAGACCCTTTTAAGAAATAATCCTGAAACACGTCAATATTTTATTTTAATTAACCTTATTTTAAAATAATAATCTTATAAACAGGGTGAATTACTTTCGAGTAATGACGTCACCGTTTTTTTTAAATGGAACACCCCCATTTTGTCTCAATTTTCCGATTACTCTAGCTGAGCTGATTCCAAAAATGTATCACATGTTGATTCCAATTGGTACAGGGTGGATAAAAATACAATTGTTTTGTGTGTGCTCATTAAGTAACGCATAACATTCCTCATTAGTTAAATAACAATATTATCAAAAATACTTATTGTCTAGCGGCATTTGGTTTGAATGTAACACCCTGTAGTTTGTTACATTTTTATATTAATAAAAATGTATAAAAATAAGAAATAATATCTTTCATATTCTGTCTGACCACAAGTACCAAATATGTTTGGGAACAGCTCATTTTTATTAATCTAAAAATGTAACAAACTACAGGGTGTTACATTCAAACCAATTGCCGCTAGACAATAAGTATTTTTGATAATATCGTTAATTTAACTAATAAGAATGTTACGCGTTACTTTATGAGCACACACAAAACTATTGTATTTTTGTCCACCCTGTACCAATTGGAATCAACATGTGATACATTTTTGGAATCAGCTCAGATAGAGTAATCGGAAAATTGAGACAAAATGGGGGTGATCCATTGTTCCATTAAAAAAAAATGACGATGACGTCATTACTCGAAAGTAATTCACCCTGTATATTAGATTATTATTTTAAATTACGGTAAATCAAAGAAAAAATCGACGTGTTTCAGGATTTTTTTCTCAAAATGGTCTGTTTAGCTAAAAATGAATTTGTTCCATACTTTACGGACACAGGGTAAACCTTCTGCCAATCAAAACAGGTAAATTCCTGAGTTATCATCGTTCACTGATGTTTTAATGCTATAGTATAGAGGTCAATCGATAGTAATGTGGATTCTTGTCTTCTCCGATTTTTAACTTTTATCTCAAGTTTTAGCCATTACTAATTTGTAGTTGATCATGATCAAAATGAGTTTTGCAATTTAAAAACTATAAGAAAAATAGGTGCAAATAATGGGTTCAAACATACAATTATAGAGAATTTAGTATATGAGAAAATATCACGAATATATCATACATAAATCGAAATCCTTTTTTACCCCATCATAAAAACTAAAGAAGTTAATTTCTCTCTCGTAAATAAATGGAAAAGTAGCTAATTGTTTTCCAAATCAAATCGGAATACCACAACAATAAATAATATAGAATCAGTTATAATATCACAAGAGCATAGACAATAGGTATTCGATTATACGCCAATAAAAACTCTGCACCATTCGTAGAATCTTCAGTGCTTGATGATGAACTTAAAATAAGTTGGTAAGTAAACGGCATATTTATGTTAGTGAAAATATAGCAATTATAAAACTTGTGTTTTATCTCAAATTTCAATTTCATTACATTATGAATTTCCAACAAAAAATACCTCGACCGGAATCAATATGAAGCGGAAAGATTGTACAGCGGCTTTATATGGTTTCCTGCGGCTTTTGCCTGTAATGAAGCACTATCTCAACCTTTGTCTTTTTAGTTGCAGCAACTACGAAGTAATTGCATTCTTCTGCGAAAATAATGACTCGCGGCAGTTCCGGAATATCTGATTTTGTTTTTCAATGGGAAATTTCGGAAGGCACCTAGGCCGACATTTATTACATTTTCCCTTGTCAAGGTTTTAATTAAATGGATTGAAATGAAATGATTCAAACTGCGAGTTCTGGAGAGAATGAATTCCTTTTATAATGGTAATTCTTTTTTTTTACCGTTTTTTATTGAGAAGGAAATTTGCTGTCTACTCCTCGGTCTACTTTGACTTCACAATTTCGTTTTGTATTTACTTTTTTCGTGAATATTTTCAATTTCTAAGTATATAACGGCACATTTTCAACACTGTGGATTCGTTCTTGAAAATGAAGGAATTTTTGAGGAGAATTTTCATTTGGTACAACAATTAAACAGTTTTTTTCAGTTTGATTAACTAATTTAATTTTATCATACCTGATTCACAATCATTGTTCTATGAAATAAGAATGAGAAAATCACCGAAGTAAAGTCTACAGCTTGCACACTACATAATACAATCATTTGGTTTTCAAGGTCCAATTGGCGCATGAATGATCGAGGGTTCAAAAACTCTCAACTTAACATCAGCACTTTTTTCAATTTTTTTTTGGATATGCTTTCTAATTTTTTTAATAGTTCTGACGAATTTGTCAGCATGAAATTCTGCACGACAATGAAAATTGTTATTTTTATACAGGATGTCCCAAAAAAAACCAGGTCAAACGGAAACGGGATGTAGATCAGAATGTGCTCTGCCTGATGTGAAAAAAATCGTTTATATGAAAATGTCAGGTCAGGGTAACAAAAGATTCCGATGAAAAACTAGATATTATTTTGTATACATTAAACATTAAAAAAAATTTTTTTTCTTCGATTGAATCTTTTTTGTCTCGTCCATTGAAATGCTCTTTTTACATTGGCCATCTTCCTCTAACTATAAATTCGACCTCTTCTCAATACATTCCGGACATCTCTCAAGATTTATTGGCCCCATTTGTACGAACATCATTGTCGAATTTCGTGCTGGAAAAAGGAGGAAGATGAACCGGAAATAGACCGTCTGATACTTTCTCAATTACTCCAAACTGGGAAGTAACGGAGGGGCGAATTCAATAAGAAGGTATTAAGAAATTGATAACTCACTTACGATCAAGGTACAGAAATTGGCTTAATGGAAAAGTTCCGTTGTCAATATCGCCAGGATAAATGGGAATATCAGGAGATTTCATTATACAATAGGAGGTAGATATTGAGGAAACGTTTCCTGATTGAGTCTCTTTGAGGAATTAAGTTACTCAAAATGTAGATAAATCGGTGCTTATTGAGGTTCTTTCACTTGAAAACTGGGATCGGATTATTATAAGCGGAAATATTTAGAAAATACCCTCCTTAATATAATTTCAAATTGTCAATTACTGTAGGGATGTATCACACAAATCCAGAAAATTTCCTAATTGATTCACTGATTCAACAGAATATTGTGAACATATTAAATAGTTTGCCAATAGAATTTCCCATAATATTTTTTGTTTTTCGACATTTTACCTTAATTTTTTAATTCTAATAATGCAATTAACATGAAATATTGAAAAAGCTTGGAATTATTATTTTATATATAGTTGTTTCGGAAAACAAAGGGCGTACAAACAAAGTGAATACACCAAATATATGTGTTTTGCTTTAGAACACCCTGTTTCTTAGTTAATTTTCAAATTACCTGTAATGAAAGGACCCAAGTTTGTTCCAAGTTTTATATGCTCAAAACTTACCGTTTTTGAGATATATATTTCGATTTTTTATAAATTTGATTTTGGAATTTGGAAAAACCTCAGATTAATAAACATAGATAGAGGGAGCTTATTTCATTTTCAGTAAGCACATTTTGTCCCCAACATGAACTATCAAATTTGACATGAAGCGAGCGGAAATGAAACCATATCAGTGATATGATATTTCACTCAATTCGCGAGTTTCTCTAAAAAGAACGGACTTCTCATGTCCCATAGTGAATCAACGTTTCATATTAACTCAAAATATATTGAAATAAATACCTAAATATATCACAAATTCAGAAAACAAACTTCAAGCTGCCAAACGAAGTGAAACAACCGATGACAGTAGGAGAGCAAAAGTTGCCAAACCTTGGATTTCATCAGGTAGATACAGAAAATGATGAATATTCTGCTTATTATAAATTCGACAATCAAGAAAAATATCGGATTCCAAATATTTAATTAATATTTATTGCTTATTCAATCGGAAATCACTCGAATAAATATGTTTCATTCAATATAATATACATTCATAAAGATATAGTAAAATTGTGGAACAATCCGACAACGTAATCCAACCATGTTGGGGACATGTAAAAATTGCGTATGCACCCTCTATCTATGTTTATTACTCTATGGGTTTTTCCAAAAGCCCTTAATTTATTACGAATTTATGAACGAATTATTTATGAGTAATTAGAAACCAATTGTTTGTTTCAATCCGTATAAAAATTCGTAAATTACAGGCCCGCTTTCTCCAGGAACAAGCTGACAAGAATCGGAATTTTTCGCGAATATAATCTCAAAAAATCTGATGAGTCTCCATGCAATTACAATAAATAATACCCGTTGTTGCATTTTCAACAGCATTCTCTCCTTTCTTGCCCCCGTTATATCAAAAAATCCTTTTCAATATTCCCGAAAAGTCTCCTTAATATTTTCCCATTAGCATAGAATTAATACGAGAACACAATTCATTTTATAATGTTGACGTTCGAAGGCAAGGAGTTGTGTAATGGAAAAATAAATAAAAGGCCCAGCTACCTCGTTATTCATTAACTTCGCAGTTGATCAAATTGCATCCAGTTCATTTTTCCCCCTTTTATCTGATGGAATATTCGTGGCGGCTTCGTTTCATATTTTCATTTAGAAGTTATGAATATAAGCTTTATCGCATAATGAACACACCAGCGACGTCGACCACAATTTTACGACTAATATTAAGGTTGAGCGGTAAAAATGTAATTTAATAGCTGAATTTTATTTTATATGTTTGGGCAAACGCCTCGCCTTCAATCGATTTATAGTGTTTTTACCGGTTTACGTTGACGCTAGCGGCAAAATTCACATGAACTTAGCTTAGCATTTGTGAAACTGAAACTTTCAACCTGCGTTGTTAAGTTCATATGCAAATAGTGACTTTGTACATGCATTTGATAGTGGACGTGAAGACCTTGATACAGATCCAACCTTCTTATGTATCCATATACAGGGTGACAAAGTTCAATTGAAAACGGCATTTATAATGAATGTCAAGGTTAACAAAATTTTCCCGTCTTATCCTAACAAAACGATATACTATTCAAACGACATGCCAGTATATGTATATAACCTGTGGTCTCCAAGGGAACAATACATCGCTTCGGAATTCACTACAAAATGGTAAAAAACTTGCAATCACAGCTCGCAAGTGATTCCCATTCCAATTTTTGGAAGTATGTCTTGAACGTTTTCGCAACTTGATGATGCAAAATCACTTTATCATGTCTCTTATTGTATTGCCTTTGTTTTTCAATGCTCGGCTCAAACGCATTAATTGCGTTCGATAACAATGGCCTGTGATTGTTTCAGTACGTTTGAACAACTGATAATACACCTCGCCGAGCTGGTCCAGCAAAATACTGAGCATGACCTCGAATATTCAGTTTGACCGTCGACGTGGAAGCATGGCCAGGATATTCCCATAATTCTTTGTACTTAGAATTATCGTAATGAATCAATATTTTGTCTCCAGTCAAAATGCGATGCGGAAATCCCTTTCGTCTTTGCCTTGCAAGCAGCTGTTCACGAGCAAACAAACGTTCAACATCTTTGGCGTACGGCACCCAATTTCCTTCTTACTGAATCATTCCCATGACTTTCATGGGTTTTGGAATGGCTTGTTGCTTCACTCCCAATGATCTTGCCAATTCTTGTTGCGTTTGACACGAGTCTTGATCAAGTAATTGTGCATCTTCGAAAACCTTCTCTCTTCCACCGCCATTCTGGTCTTCGACGACGAAATCACCGTTTTTGAATCGTTGAAACCACTCTCGCCACATTCTCCCAATATTAGCAGCGTCACCATAGATATTTGAGAGCATTCGATGAGCCCCAGTCGCAGATTTCCTTATATTTACGCAGAAAATTAACACCTTCCGCAAATTACGAGAATTTGGCCCGTAAGCTGACATGTTTAATCAAGATAACTATATGATACAAACACAAATCAATTAATATTTCGATGGCGTTATATTTACAAATACCTAAGCTTATTGTATGACATCTACCACTTACCGCTACAGCTATCTATTGCAAAACGTCGGAAGCAAAGTTGTACATCTAATAATTTTTTTTTCATTTAAAAAAAAATAAATAAATAAGGACTTTCCGCAACGACAAACTCTTTAAAATGAAATACAGTAAAAACCTCCTATGAATCGACAGTCTTCAGTTGAAATATTAAAATTCAGCAACATAAATTTATATTGTACGATGGACAAACTACCGAAATACTTTGTAGATTTTTCAGCATATTCTCTGACCTCACTTATTTCTGATGAACTCATTTCGGACACCACGATTGAGCTGTAAATTACGATTTTCAGTCAAGAAACTCGGCCCATATCTAATCCACAACGGTCAGGTTGTAATTCCAAGTCACAATTTAAATGGTCGAAACACGTATACTCGCCAAATTGAATTTCTCCACCAAAGACCGTTGAAATATGGCAGTCCGATAAATTCTTGCCCTGCGTTTTACTTTTATTGGGGAACTTTGCGAGCGGAAAATTCAGAACAAAAGTTCTGCCGTGTATGAGCCGGTCGGAAAGTTCCTAAGGTCAATAATATAAGCTATCTCTGCAGGGGAGGTCATACAGTCATATAATCCAATTAAAACGATCCCTCAGGGACGTACGTATGGCCGTTGTACACCTTGGAACGAGCCATTAATATTTTATACATTTAATGTTGGTTAAACTGCGAATGGCAAATTTTGCCGCTTTTGTACAGCTACTGTGAAATGCCTTAAGCATATTTAATAGTTTTAATCCCCTTCAGAGCGATTTATAAGGTCGGGAATTATTCCCCATTGGAATGGGGATGTCAACAATCAACAACTGCCATTAATCCTGCTTTCCATCCACTGATTATGTTTCTGTTGCAGTTTTTGATTAAAAAGCGGCTCCGCACCTGTATTTTCAACCACGAAATGACGGTTGCTGAAATAACCAGTTTATGTCATATAGGTTTAATCTGTTATTTGGTTTTTGTAGTTGTTTAACTACTCTTCTCCCTGCCAGAGATAGTATTTTTGAGCTGCATTCATTTTCGATTTATTTGGTGAATGCCGACGCCATCAACATGTAAAGATACGTTTTCCGTCAACCGTCACGTTTCAACGACTTCATCTAACCAATCGCAAGTCTAGTAAGTCAGTAGTTGGGTGGAGCTACGAGATTGCTAGAATTATGATTAGTTGGATAAAGTCGCTGAAACGCCGCGGTCGACAGAAACTGTCCGAGGAAAATGTACCTTGAATAAGCTAGTTAATCACGTGAAAGATGAGAAATCAGTTTATTTGATAGATTCAACGAAGACAAAAACTGTTTCCACAATTGTTAAACATATATGGTCCAGAAAAAAAGCTTTTTCTGACATTTAGACTTGAAGACTTAGGGAAATAAAACCTTCAAGACCCCCGATATCTTTTTTTGAAATAATTAGATATCAGCAAGCAGATCATGGGTATCTTGACTCGCGCCGTAAAGACGTAGTGGAAGGATAATCAATCGTGCATTTATGACATATACATAATACTAAACTTCTCACAAAATGACTATTATTACATCGAAATGTTACTTACTCGCCGCTAAGTAACAGAAAGATAGAGAGATTTATATTGAGTATCATCAAAAAAATATTTATGGTTTCAAGTTCAAGTTTTGAAATAATTGTGGAGAAGATGGCGCTGATTGAGAACAATGACATAGGAGTCTATTTTGAGTACATTCGATATTTTCAACAAGGTGAGCATTTTCAGAAGTTCCTAGATTGTAAATAATAACTCGATGCTGGATTTCTGCGATATAAATGCAGTTTCTATACTCTTTTCATTGTAGGAGGCGGAGCTATATGGTTCATTCCCTCCAACTCAGTGTTTTTTATTTCTTGTGTGATGTATTTTTGGTAACCAGGCGCTGTGAACTACTGGTGTTTCTTCCCTCCTATCGATGTTATTCGAATTTCGATGGCTTCCATCTTCATTCGCACGAATAGCTTTCAATATAATAAAGAATTCTGTCTTCGAGAATAAGATATTGTGTCCTTGTGTGAGAGCATATTCGGCGAATGTGGACTTATCTATCTCACAAATTATCTTTTTTACGTCAGCTTCAGAAAGCGGATCAATTTTATTATTAGCATTTCTTGAGAATTACTCAAGTTTTTGAGTGGGTTCGTAAATTGATTCTATTGTGATAGTGATGGTGAGCTACCTATAAAATATATGATGAGAAATTATACTTAAGAATATTTATTACATCAACAATCACTTAAGATCACTTTAGACTTCTGAATTCAAGTTCCCAGTTTTTATGTAATTCGATATAACAAATAATGATCTTATTTGGTACAAAGATTCAATATACAATAGATATTCATTAGTCACTGATAGTGTGGAAAGATACCAATAGAGAAAGTACACATCTCTTCCGAGGTCAGCACCTTGTCGTGGTGGATGCTTGTAGTAATTGCTTGCTGTAAAGTGGACAGTGAAACTAAGACTGACCAGAAAATGTGGCGTGGCTTATACCAGTCTCCTTTCCTCAACAATTCCATGTTCCCCTTAAAAATAACATTCCTAAAAACATTCTCTAATCTCTACCCTTCCAAGCGACAGGTTCTAGCAGAACGAGCGACACTAGAAGAAGAGCAGAGCATCCAGCCAGCAAGCTGTCAGACAGACCAGAAAGAGGCCATAAGGGTAGGTGGAAATTATTGACAGGTCTAGCAGAACGAGATCCAAGAGGCTGAGAAGGAAGCAAGAAGATGCTAATATTTGGCTGTGAGTACGTGGTAGAATAAGAGCTACTTATGTTTCGCGGGCGCCAGTTTAGGACCTAGAGTGTAATTCTCACTATTCGAGGAGTGACAATGACTTTAATGCCCTCGAATCTCGAAACGGGGATAAAAAGTATGTTCGCTCTCTGCTCAACCCCACTGCTCACAGTCAAAACTACTAGAATTCCTTCAAAACCTCCAATCCTTATAACTTTCCTGCACAAACTGAGGCTTATCCTATGCTGTGAGAACTTAGGGTTTGCGTTAGTTGTGCAAGTTCGCAAAGGTTGTAAGACCATGGTCAAGAGGCGTCTCCTCGTGGTGATAAGTTCTAAGGGAGGAGGCTTGCCGACCAAGTCCCTGCGGTGAACTACCTTAGGCTTGAGTTCCGTAATCAGAGCTGTGGAGGAAGTCAAAAGATCGAGACCAATATCATCATCAGATTCTTCATTCTTCTTTTTTTTCTTTTCTTTGGCTGGGGCTGCTCCAGCGGCAGCAATAGGAGCTGCGGCAGCTGCTACACCAGCAGGGGAGTAATGAGTAATGAGATGAAGCATAAGCGCAGCCTAAGAGGGGATCTAGGGACATTGGGACAAGTTTCCTATGTTGCTGTTCTCCATACAATCCTTCCCTCCAATTCTTCATTTCAAATGACTGGTTTGCTTCCTCGAAAAGACAATAAATATAAACTTCCAGCGAGCATGTTCTATAAAACCGATACTACGAATAAACAAAAAGAACCTCGTGCATGTCGATCACCCTTGAGGACGATAATTACTGGTTATAAGTGGTGACCCAGCTCTGCTCAGGTCACGAAAGAACCACAGCGATAAATAATTTCATTCTGTCAGGCGAAACATTTATGGAACTCTGGCCAGCCCAATTCTATAATGAAAAAAAAAATACGAGTCCTTAACTAGAACCGCTTCCGAGCCGTGACTGATAAGGAATGCGAATTGTTCGACGATAAATCAGTGGAAATTATTCGAAACTAGTTGTTGCATCGATTTTTCAATAGGGACGCCTTCTCGATTGGATTCCGTTAATGAATTGGTTCGTAGTGTTTGCTTAAGCGGGACGAAGAAGTTGTCGAGTCTAATTCCATTTAGCATCGGGATGTTTGAAGTTAATTAGGAGAGAGTAGAAGTTGGCTGCGACTAAAAAAAATTGCTGCAAGACTGTCACAGTATTCAATTTGTCCAAGAT
Organism: Harmonia axyridis; assembly: GCF_914767665.1. Lineage (NCBI taxonomy): Eukaryota > Metazoa > Arthropoda > Insecta > Coleoptera > Coccinellidae > Harmonia > Harmonia axyridis. The sequence continues at coordinate 12,394,004 of NC_059502.1, read as the reverse complement.
TCAAAGTTGGTTGTACATGTTATGTATGTTTCATCTGATCGTTATTGAATTAGAAGCAGTTATTAAAACCACTCCTGAAGACGATTTCTAGATTATACCAATGCTAGAAGAAAGGTTTCTCTAATTCTGTGGCTGATCCGTTCATTTTGTCACATCTTGTAGAACAAAATCATGCGAGAATATTTCGGATTCGCACAGATTTCTTGGTTTTATTTTATTATAGATAGATAGATAGATAGATATGTTTATTCTCATTGAAATAAACAAAAACACACAGAGATAATTACAATTATAATATGTTGATACTCAGAACTCTCCTGCAGAGGCTTTATATATTATTTAGCGTATCGTATTTTCGTGGGGATTATTAAAACACTGATGGACGGCAGACGAGAACTTTATTGTGGCACAGCACTTGGGAACATCCTTGAACACTCTACTAACTCAACTGGTCATCACCTCATAACTTACTTCACTGAACTCTCCTTTTCCCAGTTTTATACCTGGGTTACAAGCGTAAAATCATATTGTACACCGTTAATTTCTTCTTCCTTTTCTTATTCTCTGAACCTGCGCAATGGTATCATGGTGCCTGCACACTAATAAGGGTAGGGAAAAGATATTATCTATTGTATCCTTCTGAGAATCTTATGAAGAGAAATTGGTATGCACAAGTGCCACGAAAGACCATTATTACACTAATGCAGGTACATTTATAAAGGGTCTTTTTTTTTAGATCTATAGAACTTTAAATTGCAATTAAAACAACGATGGATTATTCGATTGACATGAATTTCATTTATCCGCAATATAATCTTGTGGCATTACATTTTGAATATGATTTCTGGCATATGACCGCCACGGCTGGCTCGGATGTAGTTTAATCTGGACGTCCAATTTTCGATTACTTTTCCAACATTTGTGGCCGTATATCGGCAATAACACGGCGAATGTCGTCTTCCAAATAGTCAAGGGTTTGTGGCTTATCCGCATAGATCAATGACTTTACATAGGCCCACAGCAAATAGTCTAGCGGTGTTAAATCACAAGATCTTGGAGGCCAATTCACAGGTCCAAAACGTGAAATTAGGCGGTCACCAAACGTGTCTTCCAATAAATCGATTGTGGCACGAGCTGTGTGACATGTTGCGCCGTCTTGTTGGACTCACAGTTTCTGGACATCATGGTTGTTCAATTCAGGAATGAAAAAGTAATCATGGCTCTATACCGATCACCATTGACTGTAACGTCCTGGCCTTCATCGTTTTTGAAAAAGTACGGACCAATGATTCCACCAGCCCATAAAGCGCACCAAACAGTCAGTTTTTCTGGATGTAACGGTGTTTCGAGATACATTTGAGGATAAGCTTCACTCCAAATGCGGCAGTTTTGTTTGTTGAGGTAGCCATTCAACCAGAAGTGCGCTTCATTGCTAAACAAAATAAAATGGACGTAGTGCGCTATACGTATTTCGCACAGAACCATTATTTTCGAAATAAAATTGCATTATTTGCAAGCGTTGTTCAGGCGTGAGTCTATTCATGATGAAGCGCCAAACCAAACTGAGAATAAATCACTTGACAGCTGTTAAATCGGTGGCCATCTTGAACAGTAATGCCAACTTAAAGTTGTATACCTCGAAAAAAACATCCTTTATTAAGTATTGTGACGACAATTCTGGCTAGACACAGAAATTAAGTCTAATTGCATTTTTTCGCCACAATTAGCTGTAAAATTTGTGATATAGAACACTTTTTTGTCAACCCATAGTTTTCAATGCATATATCAATAAATTTCAATAAAAAGTCAATGAATTATAGAAAATAATGTAAAATACTCGCACAGAAGGCTCATTCTACCTCTCGTTCATTCAAAAATTGCCACTACGTGGCTTTTTTTTAAATTTTGAACTCGTGGAAGAATATCAATTAGTCTTTAGCACTTGTGTTTTATAATACAAGTGTAGAAGGCACTAATCTTGAATTTTTTTTAGGAAATGAAACTGGCGCATCCGCCTTTTTGTCCAGCTTGACTTTTGTGTTCTATGTTACTTCTGGTTAACATTGGTATAATTAGCAGTAGAGTTCACAATGCTGTAATGAGCTCATTACAGTTCTGTTTTAAGTACTGTAGTGAACTCATTATGATACTTAAATAGAGAAAAATAATATTCATATGCAAAGGGTGTTTTTTTTCGAGGTATATAACATTAAGTTGGCATTACTGTTCAAGATGGCGACCAATTTAACAGCTGTCATGTGATTTATCCTCAGTTTGGTTTGGCAATTCATCATGAATAGACGCTGAACAACTCTTGCAAATAGTGCAATTTTATTTCGAAAATAATGGTTTTGTCCGGAATACGTATCGCACGCTACGTCCATTAGCGATGAAGCGCACTTCTGGTTGAATGGCTACGTCAACAAACAAAACTGCCGCATTTGGAGTGAAGCTAATCTTCAAACGTATGTCGGAACACCGTTATATCCAGAAAAACTGACTGTTGGGTACGCTATATGGGCTGGTGGAATCATTGGTCCGTACTTCTTCAAAAACGATGATGGCCAGAACGTTACAGTCAATGGTGATCGATAAAGAGCCATGATTACTATTTTTTTCACTCCTGAATTGAACAACCATGATGTCCAAGAGCTGTGGTTCCAACAAGACGGCGCATAATGTCACACAGCTCGTGCCACAATCGATTTATTGAAAGACACGTTTGGTGACCGCCTAATTTCACGTTCTGGACCTGTGAATTGGCCTTCAAGATCTTGTGATTTAAGACCGCTGGACTAATTTCTGTGGGGCTATGTGAAGTCATTGGTCTATGCGGATGAGCCACAAACCCTTGACCATTTGGAAGACAACATTCGCCGTGTTATTGCCGATATACGGCCACAAATGTTGGAAAAAGTCGAAATTTGCACGTCCAGATTGGACTACATCCGAGCCAGCCGTGGCGGTCATATTCCAGAAATCATATTTAAAATGTAATGTCACAAGATTAACTTGCGGATAAATAAAATTCATGTCAATCGAATGATCCATCGTTGTTTTATTGCAATTTAAAGTTCTATAGCTCTTAAAAAACACCCTATAGTAAATTATTTCCATAAGAGAACACAATCGCTTGCTCACAAAATCACAATCAAGATCAAACCTTGCAATGCAAGTTATGTCCTGGTTTCCATTCGAGCTTCCCCTCCTCCTCCACGTTCTGACGGACTGCTGTCATTGTCTGGCGACCGCGCAGTATATGTCGCCCAGAACAAACGACCCCAACCAGTTATGTGATAATTGAAATATTTCATTTGAATTGATTCGCAAATAATGCTTCATTAGCATTATACACACGGCATTCCGAATAGCTGCGGTGGACTCCGATAATGATTGCGGTGATAATTTTCAAATGCACACTGTTCCACACACACAGGTATCCGTTAGAACAACGCATCTCTACGTTGTGGCCGCTCGGTCCTTTCGAGGTCAGTGCGTTAGCTAAGCTACTGGATTCCAATTAGTTGCTGCTAATTAATGCTCTAAACTATATGGAAATAAGCCTTGCCTTTACAGATATCCATTAGTTGTTGAGATATTTCGAGAATTTCATCACTTCTAACTGGTTAACAATTAGCAGGAATTTGAAAGACGAGCTGCAGAGCCGAATAATGAAAGCTTTCCAGTATCAGGTTAACCACGTGGCAAAATATGGAGAAAAAAACACTTGAACACCTCTAGCAAAGTCCAAATTTACAAAACCCCAAAGGCCAAAAAACACAAACCAAAATATCAAGAGATACGAATGCTGAGAAATAAGATATAATAACAGAAAGAATGAGAATTAATAACAGAACATGCCTTACGGAAAGACCACATAGACATTAGACCAATTGAAAAATCCCCGGTCTGAAGCTCAGATGGCGGTGCTAGTATTGAATCTATATGATTTTTAGTTAGTACCAACCTTCGAATGATAGGTGTCAAAATTTGACAACAGTCCGACCATTAGTTTGTGAGATATTGCGTTGTGAGTGTAGCTACTTTTGTCATTTGAAAAAAGGTGGAAAACAAAGAATTTTGTGTACTGAAAAAATATTGCTTTTGGAAGGGAAAAAATACAGTTGAAGCAAAATCTTGGCTTGATGAAGAGTTTCCGCGATCTGCACCAGGAAAATCAACCATCATTGATTGGTATGCTAAGTTTAAACGAGGTGAAATGTGCACCGAAGACGGCGAACACAGTGGACTCCCAAAAGAGGCTGTCACCGACGAAAAAATCAAAAAAGTTCACAAATTAATTTTGAATGACCGTAAAGTGAAGTTGATCGAGATAACAGACATTGTGAAGATATCATCGGAACATGTACAACATATCATTCACGAATATTTGTACATGTGAAAGCTGTGTACAAAATGGTTGCCGCGCGAGCGCACAATCAATCAAAAGCAACAACGTGTTAATGATTCTGAGCAGTGCTTGAAGCTGTTAAAGTGAAATAAACCTGAATTTAATAGAAATGTTGGAAGATTTTATTCCAGAATCTTGAAAAGGACTCTAGCGAATACCTCTATTCATAAATTGTCTCGGATCTCAAAACATGGAACAAAGTTCGAACAAACATAACTAAAAACCGGCATAATTTGAAATATTCAACTGAAAAATATAACGACTCAATGATTCAAAGGTCCAGTATTTTCACCAATTTATGCAGAGAAAAGCTCTGATGGGGGGCACAATAGACCATTAGGTCGCAGTGAAACGTAACCTCCTTAATTAAATCTAATTTTCACCATCTCTGAATTTATCTATCGGTGTTAAATTAGCTTCCAGACACTTTCTGTCAGAATATACAAAAAATTAGCCAGGAAGAGATGCCGTCAAGTCTATTTTCTGAATAAGATATGAAAGTCAATGAAATATGTTGAGATTCTTATCCCAGAAATGAAGAAATTTCAAAGACTGCCTTAAATTCAAATCCAAGTAAATAATGTATATCTGTTTGACATGACAGGCTTTGAAATCAATGGAAGCAGCTAAATTCATACCCATAGATGAATTTAGTTAACCGGTTTGGAAAATACAGGACCTCAGCAATTATTGTCACATAAAATATACTACTGCTGATCTTTCCGAATATTTAAGGAATTTTTGGAGAATTTTTCAGAGGATCATACTAAATTTATTGATTTGTAATAAAGTTTTCGATAACTCCATCATATGCGAGTTGAAACGTTCTGTAGTTTGAAGGAAATGAAATAATTTTATCCATTCATAATTGCACATGTCTTCCACATTTTGAATTTGAATTTGACACCATTTTCCGATGAGGTCTCCGAAAAACTATACCTAAAACGATTGGAAAAAACTTCTCCTAGGTTCATCATAGCAAAAGATGAACCAGAGATCGAATTTCCAAGACGTCACGTTCCTCATTACTTACAGAGCGGACGAAAACGTGAAGAACAAACGTTGAGTTTTTCCCAAACTTGTCCGTGCTCAGCAAGGGATTATACGAACGCCTAACAGACAACTGCTCAACTTTTGATGGCGAAAAGCACATTATCAGATCCATTCCGAACGATCTCGATCTGCTAAACTCAGCTGAAATGAATCCCAATCGGATGAAAATGGTCCTGAAAAACTTGTGAAATTACGAGCCCTCCCTACGCCTCGGAAATATGTTGTAGGGAATGGAAATTTTATCGACGGTGGGGTGATTATCACACAGGGGGGGTGATGGTATCTTGAACACCCTTCCTTATAACATTCTCAGAAAGGGGGTGTTTCAATAGTGGAGGAGATTAGGAATCGTAGTTATATTGATAAGGCCAACAAAATAAACACCAAATTTGGTTCTGGAAATTCGACAACTGATTTCGAATCGATTCGAAAAAGGCAAAATATTTTTTTCATGAGATCTATTTTTTGATATGATACTAATAATAGAAAGATGAAGATAAGATAAGATAAAGAAATAAATGTCTCTAACGACCAAAATAACAATTTTTTACTCAATATAAGAAACTTATTGAAGTTCTTTTTGGTCATTGCATTAGGCCAATTTAAAAGTAGCCGATCTGATGCACACATGCTGGTGCTAGCATTTAATTCATATGATTTTCAATTAGTACCAACCTTCAAACGATACGTGTCAAAATTTGACAGCAGTCCTACTATTAGTTTGTGAGATATTGCGTTGGGAGTGTAACCACTTTTGTTATTTGAAAAAAAGTGAAAAAAAAAAGAATTTCGTGTGCTGATGAAATATTGCTTTTTGAAGGGAAAAAATACAGTTGGAGCAGAATCTTGGCTTGATTAAGAGTTTCCGAAGTCAGCACCAGGAAAATCAACCATCATTCATTGATATGCTGAGTTTAAACGTGGTGAAATGAGCAACGAAGACGGCGAACGCAGTGGATGGAGAGGCTGTCACCGATGCCAAAATCAAAAAAGTTCACAAATTAATTTTGAATGACCGTAAAGTGAAATTGATTGAGATAGCAGACATAATGAAGATATCATATCATTCACGAATATTTGTACATGAGAAAGCTGTGTGCAAAATGGGTACCTCGCGAGCACACAATCGATCAAAAGCAACAACGTGTTAATGATTCTGATTAGTGTTTGAAGCTGTTTAAGTGCAATAAACCTGAATTTTCGCGTCGATATGTGACAATGGATGGGAACATAATTCATCATTTCACTCCGGAGTCCAATCGACAGTCAGCTGAGTGGACTGCACACGATGAACCGAATACAAAGCGAGGAAAAACACAACAGTCAGCTGGCAAGGTTATGGCATCAGTATTCTGGGATGCGCAAGGTATAATATTCATAAATCACCTCCAAAAGGGCCAGACCATGAACAGCGATTATTCTATAGCGTTATTGGATCTTTTGAAGGATGAAATCGTTAAAAAACGGCCCCATTTGAAGAAAAAAAAGGTGCTGTTTGATCAAGACGATACGCCGTGTCACAAATCAATGAAAACAATGGAAAAATTGCATGAATTGGGCTTCGAATTGCTTCTGCATCCACCGTATCCACAAGATCTGGCCCCCAGCGACTTTTTCCTGTTCTCAGACCTCAAAAAAATGCTGACTCGAAAGAAATTCAGCTCCAATGAAGAATCGCCGAAACTGAGGCCTATTTTGCCAAAAAAATGTGTTTTACTATGGTGAACCGGGAACTTTTCAATTGGCCTGTTAGGTTAATATCACAGCCAAGAATGTATTACGCATGTCCTTCGATCATTGAGAAATGATTGCTGCACTTATAAATGAATGTACATGTCGGGAAGTTAATAACGACTGGACCTTCACATTTTCATCAAAACAGAAATAATTCCAATGTGCGTTGAACAATAGGACATGAATTAATTTCGGTGCATGAACAGGTATTCATTTGATTGAAAGAGGCACTCTTTCATTTCAAAATAACGCTCGAAATGCGCGAGCGGTTGGTAGGACTGAAAATGAAATATTTGTTTTTCGTGATGAGAATGAACCCAGGTAATATTATACCGATTGTATTCTATTCCCGATATTGATATTGACACAAAATACAATCGATGAACAAATACGGTTTCAATTGGACATTTTACCGAACTTCAAGTGAAAATATTTCGATTTGATTATTATTGATCACTCGATGGGACTCATTCATTGTGTGGAGAATGTTTCATAACGTACTGATTTGGCAACAGGACTTTGAGCGCTCAGTCTTTCATGTTTCATGTTCAAATCTCTGTAGCCGGTTTTATGAAAAAAATAATTGAAAATGTTGACGCGTATTCTTCATTTCTTCAATAAATTATAAAAAAACGTTTTATTTTTCTTGCATAACAATGGCAGCCATACGAAGAAAAGGATTGAGAGATTTGCTTTCACAAATTGAACAAATCAGAAATGATTATCAGTTTGAAATATTTGAGGGAGTACCATTTTTCTTTCAAAAAATATGGAACAATGAAAAATTAGTCAATTTTTGAGAAAAACTCATTATTCATTCAAATAGAATTACTTCTTGTAATTTATCTACTAACACCTTGTATATGCAATTCGATTCACCATCATTGATTCGAAAACTTATTCATTCAGATCCATAGTTACCGAAATATTAATAATTTTTTTGACAATCTGTTTGAATATTCTGACAGAACTAACACCATGAAACTCTGCTTGAAATTGTTAATTCAATCCATACTTTCGTGAAAATCAAAACACCTCGAATCTGAATTACGTTGGTTTTGTGATCACGAAAATAAAGGATAATATTTTTTTATATTCTTTTTAAATCCTTTCAGGTTTACTTCATGCGATCAATATAAAATTATAATTGATCTTGTGTTACCTCTGACGGTTGAGCATCGCCGGCAACGATAACAGCGGTACAAAGAAAGTCAATATTGGAATGTGGAATGGCATCAGGTCTTTTTTTCTGATGAATCTCTATTCTACGTGGGTGCACATGATGGCCGAAGAAGGGTTAGACGACATCGGGGAGAAAGACGTGAACCTCAGTTTGACTTTGAGCGTCATGTATACCGGACAGTAGGCGTTATGTTATGGGGTGCTATTGCATATGCTGTATTTCGTTGAATCGATCAACTGTAATTCTATTAAATTGGGATAATGAAACACCGGATTTCTTAACTAATATATAAAATTTGGCTGTACAAGTTATGTGTTTACAAGAGGATAGCTACGAGCGTACTGAATATGGTACCCAAATTTCCTGGGGATGTTAAGAGTCGCTTTGGATTTTGCATTCCGAAGCGCAATCCAGGTCCCTGATTGGTCCACGTCTTCGTTCCTTGCCCTAAGATGTGACTTCAGGATGACCATATGTAGCGCCAATGTGGCGCCAAGGATGCTCTTGTTCTATTTTTAGCACAGCTCGAGAATCCAATATATCAGCAAGATAACCTCATGTTACCAGAGTTAGTTTAAACTTTTTCGAAGCGACCCATGTGAATCTTTTGTCATGGCCGCCCAGATCCCCCGATCTTTCGCCCAGAGAGCATGTTTAGGTCATTATGGGTAGAAGGCTTGGACTTCAGCCCCCACGGACTTTGGCGGCTCTGAGACATGAAGTGCAGGTAGTTTGGGATAGTATCCCTCAAGAAGAAATAGGCCATCTTATTGCATCAATGCCGAGACGTGTTGGGGAGTGTATAGATAATGGCGTTGGACAAACACATTATTAACAAATTTATCAAAAAAAATTATAAACCCTTCGTTTTTTTCTCCAAATTTCAATCATTTACTCCTTGCTATACCATCTATTTTTTATAAGAAAAAATTTGAACAGCTCCTTCTAGGTGTAGCAGTTTCTTTGTCAGTTAGTATAAAATAGGATGTTTCCATTACATGGTCATGACAATATGATAGAAATTGATCAATGTAATAATAATTTTTCTTCAATCTTTCCATATAAGCAAATTTTAAATTGCTACTGAAGACGATCGACTTCCCGAACCTAGGCTTTCGATTGATCGTTACATCGCGATCAAAATCCGAAACTAAAGAAAACGCGAAAGATCCATAAAAGGGTAGCAATAATAGAAATTCGCGTGTTGCATGTCTGGCCACGAACCAATCGACACTTGTAACTTTCCTTTCATTCCAGAGCCAAAAAAAAAGGACGACTCCAACCGTTACGTGGGTCACGTACGTTCGAACTGTAACGGAGCAGAATCCAGGGACAGCATGCGGCGTATGTTACAGCAAATAAAAGCCAAGGAGGGCAATGTAATTGGGTAATTGTTCCTGAAGCTGGCGAGCAAACCCTTACGCAACAATGGTTTCTCCTTGTAATTAGCGGCCGACTCGGTTTGCTAGGGGGGGAGTGATGTCAGGAATGGTCCCGCCTAATCTTCGGGAAGCTGCGGAGGTACAGTTTATTTGACCGAGAAACTTGCTTACACGTTTAGTGTTGAGACAACGGCCTGAAAATTGAATATACAGGTCAGGGACGCCTGGAAGGTATATATACGGCGTATATACAGCGGTTTCGAATTAACAAACTGGATTACAGTAGTGCAAGGCAGCGTTGAACTGGAGGTACTAATAAGATAGGAGTGGCTGTTACATTCGTAATTCGACTCACAACTCCGCTGGTAATGAGACTGATGCGATAGAATGCAGAGAATAGATATACGGAAAGATATACTTCGCGGACGTCCTTCGGACAACAATAATATATGTACCGACTTGACAATTCACGATTGTATTGGGAAAAAAACATTTCGATTGCTATAAAACATCATACTTTATTGACTACGGAAAGGTGTTCGATAAATTGTAAAACACACAAATCTTAAAATGTCTGAAGAAAAAAGTTCAAGACAATAACGGAATCATCATCTAAAACCTCTATTGGAACCAGAAAGTGAATATATCGGAGGAAGTTGAAATTCTGATGTGAGTCAGGTACAGTTGTATTCTTTCACCACTCCTGTTCAATATAGACTCTGAGAAAATGTTCGAGAAGACATCGAAAAGCGTATCAAGGTACCAGGGTGATACTAAATAACAAGATATATGCTGATGACTCGGTCATATTTACAGGCAGTAGGAATCCTTACAAAAGATAATAGATACTGTCTGGGAATGAGGAAGAGAAAATAAAATATTGCTTAATCTAATCTAAAAAGGACAAAGGTCATGGTAACCTCGAAGACCAATAATATAACCGCCAACTCGATCCCAGAGAGCTAGTGTATAGAACAAGTGGACAAGTTTAAGTGCTATCGAAAACTGACAATCTAGATGCAGACATAGGAATAATATCAAGGATAGAGTATGTTAGAACAGCGTCTAAGCGAATGAAGAGACTTCTGCATTCTTGGACAAAGTACTACGACAAACAAATGTTATATATACTGTGAATCGGAGCATTTGAAACATGGGTCTTTCGCAGATTGCTAAAGATTTCTTGGACAGTACTAGACAGTGTTTAGGCATCTATCAAAACGCCGAAAACGGACTTTTCTGGACATTTGTTGAAAGGTGATCAATATCAGTTGCTCCAGTTGATCATAAAGGCAAAATAGAGAGAAAAAGAGGACCAAGAAGGAAACACTATGAAAGTCCAAACGTTGGTTAACACCGCCCAAAAAAAGGACGAATTTGTCATTTGTCATGTTAGCCTGCCTTCTCTAGAAGAAGCACCAAAAAAAATGAAATATCGAATTTCAAATATCATTAACTTATGAAAATTTCGAAATGCGCAAAAACCATTCAGTATTATTCTGAACGGTTAGAGCCTTGAAGAATCATTTTGAGCAAAAACTAGTGATGTTGCATGAAACTCAGACTCTTCTTCAGTTTTTCGCTCTAGATAAACGATATACCTTTCTACAAGATTACTGTTAAGGATTCAGAGTTAACCTACTTGCTCCAGCAACACAATGTTCATTATTTACTGGTTAATAATCAATTTACACTGACCCAATTATCTAATAATATGCACATCTCGAAGAGAGAGAGATAGAGACTGAATCGAAGCCTAATGTTTGCATCAGCTGACCAAGGCGACAATATAGTTTGATTGGCTCAAGATATTGACTCAATCAATACTATTTTATCATCGGTAAAAATTCAACCTTCCTTATAATCCAGTTTATGGTAACGTGATAGGAGGTTCAACCTTTCTTTTTACATTGCATTGCACGATTTTAAGGGCGCATTTCCATCATATTCAAAAATTATTGAGTAAAAATGTCTAATGAAACGCTCACCACTTAAAGTCTCTTATTGTAGAGCAAATAAGCATTGAGTTGCTGGATGGCAATATATCCTATGGGAAAATTCCAGCGAGAAATTATGAAACACCATCTTTCTTGATCGTCAACAAACTAATTACTCAGCTATTTATTCCGCATGATATGGTGAATTGAGGCAGAGAGTCTCTTCAAGCGCAATTCTAAATGATGGAAATCAGATATTGTTGAAAATTCATTTCCCGTTCGGTGAAAATTGACTAGCGCGCAACATGAACACGAACAATATCTACACGTCAAAATTTCATTACGACCTTACTTCATTATATCGATCAAATTGCGGGATAATTTTAGCGTTGATATTACCGGTCGTGGAAATGTGAAATTTATAATATGTGGGGTAAGGGGTGCTGAAAGGTGGAGGGGGTTGAGATTAATTGGTCCAGTGATGCATTGTTTTTACACACAATGTGCCTCATTGTGAATGTTTCGAATTGACCTTATTTGACATTAATTAAATTATGTATCGGGTCACGATCGAATCAGGAGTTTTTTTGTTATAATCATCATGGTTCATGACCACTCATCTATTAACAGTTGGAAAGGTGGTTTCTTCTAGGGGGAGCGATATTATTTAGAGCATAATTTTAGTTTTTGTTGCTGAAAAATTGTCCCTAACCATTAGCTTACACTGACTTATGAGGAAGGCCAAGTCTAACATAACTCTTGTTAACTAGTAGCTATAGCTAAGGTTTCAGTTTTTAGATTCAATGAGTTTTTTGAATCATAAGTCTTTGAAGAATTGGAATCAAAATGTTATCCCTTTTACAGAACAATATACATGAGAAAAAAGGGAAGCATTTAAAAATAACACATTAATAATACTATATCTAGATGATGGTTTCCCAGAACGGTATCGAAATATCTAAAAGAAGCCATCTCAAGAGTTGAACCTTGAGAAGAACGAGGCAGTTCTCTTCAGTCGTAAGAGGAAAGACTACCACGGACACATGTCGCGAAGTTCGGGGGTAGCACTGATTAGAAAAACGAAACAAAGTATCTGGAAGTGATACTCGAGCAGAAGTTCACTTGGAAATAATACAACACATCAGCTGTGACAAAGGGAAAGACAAGAGCAAAGGAATTACAGCTGATACTTTGCAAAACATCTAAATGTCTCTTTTGAACAAGCTTATTCCTCACTATTCCAACTACAAGTCCAACCCGTGGGATAAAATCCATAGCAAATACTATTATCATCCAATGAAACTTAAGGGGAAGACTTTTATAAGGAAGTCTTTCGACTATTATGAAAAAACTTGGACAACTTCAAGAGACCAAAGATGTCACTTACTTAGGCAGGGCGTGTATAAGACGAATATCGGCACAATGACTGTGTAATCAGTAGTTAGACAAATATAAATACAAAAATTCAGGGAAATTATTAGCAATTATACAATCCTTAAATCATTTTGCATGAGCATTAGTTTCACTATTTGAAAACTGAATACCCTAATTCCATATATTTTTTCAATTACACATTGAGAATACAAAATCGCAAACAGATATAACGTCTAAAAAATTGAAAATATTCGGCTGAAAAGTATAGGAGTTTAGGATCTTCAGTGGCAGTAGTACATCACGGATGGCAGAATTGATTTTGAACTCTAATTTATCAACAATGAGTCAAACCCGATCGCTTGAGATGAACTATAGCCCTATGATATTTTGAAACAAGGCTTGAAACTTTCAGAAAACGTTTGAGGTTAAAAAAAAACTCTTCAAGTATGTTTGTTGAATTAATGAAATAACAGTGAATCCATAATCTGAGAGGGGTAGATCAACAAAGCTGACAGACCTACATAGCTCTAAATCATCATCACTTCTACTGAATACCTACATTTCAGACGAACATTAATATTGACATATGAAGGTAAATTTGATAGATCCATAAAGCAAGCAGATAAATGAATCTGATAGACTTCGACGGTAGATGAATAGAGCTGATAGATCCTTAGAGCTAGGAGATCAATGAAGTTGAAAGACTTTGACGGTAGATCAATAGAGCTGATAGCTGATAGATCCTTAGAGCTAGTGGAACAATGATTCTCATAGACTAAGATGGTAGATGAATACAGCCGTGAGATACGTAGAGCTAGAAAATCAATGAAGCTGATAGACTATGCCTGTTGATCACTAGAGCTGATAGATAGATAGAACTACCAGATCAATGATTCTGATAGACTCCGACGGTAGATGAATAGAGCTAGCAGATCAATGAAGCTGATAGACTTAGATGGTTGATGAATAGAGCTGTTAGATCGATAGAGCTAGCAATGAAGCTGATAGACTCAGATGGTTGATGAATACAGATGTTAGAACTATAGAGCTAGCAGATCGATGAAGCTGATATATGGATGCATAGTTCAGAAAGATTTCCAGAGTTTGGATATAACTGAAAGATTAAAAGAAGGTCAATAGAAAGGTTCAATAAATAATTGTAAGTTTTCTCGAAGATTCCTCGAAATAAAACTGACCCAATAAAAGTCCCAAATTTGTCAGTTTTCAAACCAGGATCACTTTCACGACAATTCCTATTCCTCCAGAGCGGTTAGATGATTCCGATGTTCAATTCCGAGGACCAGCCCCAGGGACCCGATGTCATACCCTAGGTTGAAATGAATAAATATTTGACGTACAATTTCGTTGGAGCGAGACCGAATGCTCAAGAAGGCGTGAAACCGGGAACCGCAACAACAGTCAACGTCACGGGACACGTAGTCCAGCCTCCTCCCAAAACGGCCAAACTAACCGTGGCCGGTTGGCTTTTAGATTCCCGTGCACGTCGGAAATGTCCAAGATAATATTGGACGTTATTATGATAGAACGTTCTCGTCCTGCCGACCTGTTCACATTGTTCCTGCGGACACGAGCGACATCTGGCTGGAAGATTAGAGGTGTAATTCGTATCTTCCCACAGAGAGTGTCGCTGACGTGCATTTAGAGGAGGTGATGGAGACTGATTGATACCTCATTCTTCACGGACTCTGCACGAATGAGGATTTGGTACTCGGATATTTTTTGGAATCGTTCGAACAGAAATGAATTAGAATTCTCCCCTTCTCTGGTATTTCCGAAACAAATTTTCACTAATCGCATCTCAATAAGAATATTTTTCAGAGCTCTTTAATGTTTTTCAGCATTTGTATTAGGTGTACAACTTTGCTTTCTCCGTTGGCAATAGGTGGCTGTAGCGATACGTGGTAGTCAAAATAAAAAGATGGTAGATTTCATACAATAAACTCAGGTATCTGTCAACTTAACGCCATTGAAATATTAGTCGATAAAGTTATTCTCGTTTGAACATGCCAGCTTACGAGCTGAATTCTAGTCAATTACGGGAGGTTTTAATTTTCTGCTTTAATATGAAATCAATATGAGGCTCATCGAATACTCTCAAATTCCTATGGTGAGGCCGCCGAGAGTGGTTTCAACGCTTCAAGAACGGTGATATTGACGTCGAAGACCAGCATGGCGGCGGAAGAGAGAAGGTTTTCGAAGATGCAGAATTGTAGGGATTACTTGATCAAGACTCGTGTCAAACGCAACAAGAATTGGCAGGATCATTGGGAGTGATGCTATTTCAAAAAGCCTGGAAGTCAAGGGAATGATTCAGAAAAAAGGAAATTAGGTGCCGTACGAGTTGAAGATGAGAGATGTTGAACGGTGTTTGTTTGCTTATGAACAGCTGTTTGCAAGGCAAAGAGGGAAAGGATTTCTTCATCGAATTGTGACTGGAGACAAGAAATGAGTTCATTACGATAATTCCAAGTGCAGAAGGGATTTCCCGACCAAATCGAATACTCACGGTTCCAAGGTCAGGTTCAGTATTTGGTAAGATCAGCTCGTCGAAGTTTATTCTAAATGGTTAAAACCGACTGAAACGATCATAGGCGATCGTTATCGAGAAAAACATTTGAAACATTTGAGCCGAGCATTGGAAGACAAACTGCCGCAATACAACGAGAGACATGATAAAGTGATTTTACATCATGACAATGCTCAACCCCATGTTGCGAAAGCGGTCAAGACATACTTGAAAACGTTGCAATGGGAAATTCTACCCCACCCGCCGTATTCTCCAGACGTTGTTCGTCGTACTATCACTTGTTTCGATCAATGGCATACGGCCTAGCTGAACAGCACTTCCGGTCTTATAAAAAATTAAAATTGGATTCGTGGATCTCTTCAAAAGATGACTAGTTTTTTCAACGCCGGATCCGTTCGAAAGATGAGATAAAATAGTGGTCAGTGATGGACAATACTTTGAATAATAAATGTATAACCAGTCTTTCACAATAAAGCCTCGAATTTCTGAAAAAAAGGCGGAAGCAAAGTTGTACGCCTATGTAGAGGTCATTGATCCAAAAAGATGGAATATTATGGGAACTGATGAAATATTAGAGCTAGAAGTGTGAAAGAGATGTAATCGAGAGATTTCAGCTTAATCTAAATAACAACAATCAACTAGACGAGGACAAAAGGAGCAGATATATCCCAACACAAGAGAATGATTAGAAGTTGAAGGATTTATGATAAACGAATACTAAAAATCATCAGACGCCAAGTCAGTACTCTTCTACTCAAATTCCAAATCTCATTTCTAGAAAAACCTATTTTTGGTCATCATAAGTAGAATTTATTCTAAACAATCAAAAGAATCCTAAAACGAAAATTGAATTTATATGTAGGTAAGTCTGAGTTAGTGAACCAGTAGTTTTACTTTCTTGTAGCGAGATCGTAGCTTTACAGAAGTATTATTCCCTTTGAAACAAATCTTATTCAAACCAGCATTCGGATTCATTCGGCCAACTTCCGGTCGCATTATTATCCGCCATCTTGATCGGATAGAAACGAAAGTATACTCGAATCCGGCATGAATATGCATGTCCACATCCTTTTCAAGGTCAACACGTACTCGTATCCCGCTGAAAACTTCCCACAATTGGCAAAATCACTCGAGTGTCCACACAACACGGTCCCAGATTCTAGAACGTTAAACGAGCCGAATCAGCACCCAACAAATACCCAGCAATATTCATATCGAAAGCTCAGCAAACTACGATGATGCCTCGGGAGCCATTAGTGACGCCCGACGTGCTTTTGGATGACTCAATGTCATCCTTCTGCTGGACGAATAAATATTTAACTCTGGCTCGTTGGACCGGAAACGATACGGGAAACGGAAACTCGAAAAAGCGATATTTCGATGCTTCAGGTCCGCGGGAAGTCTAACGTCGAGGTTGAAATGGGTTATCTAAATAGAAGCCGATGTCCTGAACATACTGGCCATTATTTGATTAGAACAGAACGGAATCCGACTATCTGAGCAAGAAAAGATGGAAAAAAAAAGTGGAAATAATGGTTGGATAGGTTTCATTGCAACCTCTGGAAAATCACTTACGTGGAGGCTGGTAGTTTGCCACAATTGATACTAAACTCAACAATTTTAGTAGGTCTTTAATAATGCAATAGCAATACAATAGATTGTAGACCACACCACTCTTCGTAAACCCTTGGAATGGACGTCAACCCTTCGTTGAGATAGATGGTTTTTTGCTTTGTTCTATTTTTCAGGTGGTGCTTTGGTGCACAGCATATTTACTATTAGAGATAGGACCATCTTATAACTACCAAAAGTATTGTTTCTGAGTCATTCAATAAGTCCATCAGAATTAGTCTTTACTCAGTCAGTAACTCAGTTTTAATTAGATATTTTGTATTGAATTAACGAACTAGCATTTGGGAACATCCTTGAAAACTCCACTAACTCAACTGGTCATTACCTCATAACTCACTCCACTGAACTGTCCTTTTCCCAATTACAAATATAAAATCCTATTTTACACCGTGAATTTCTTCTTCCTTTTCTTATTCTCTAAGTTGTATGGCTGCGCAATGGTATCATGCTATCTGCACACTAATTAGGGCAGGGAAAAGATATTCTCTATTGTATCTTTCTGAGAACATTACAAATGAGGAAGTTGTATGCACAGGTACCACGAAAGACTATTGTTACACTAATGTAGGTACATTTATATTAAGTATTGTGACGACTATTTCGGCTAGACACAGACATTATGTTTACTTGCTTTTTTTTGCCACAACTTGTTATCATTATTTTTATAACTCTCCTAATTCTTTGTAAATAAATACATTTTTAGAAAGTTGTTCTTTAGTACAAATCCCATAATTATATACATGCCAAATTTCAACTAAGTTGAATCCTCTTTGAAATATTAGGACTTCGATTTTCGATATTCTTCTTCAATTTTATATGGTTCTGGTTGTGCTATCCACACGAAATTTTGAATGAAGCTTTACATGGTTATTTCGAATATAAGCATAAAAATCTAAATTGGATCGAATATATAATAAAAGAAATATTGGGTCTCTATCCCAATATTTATCTCGGATTTATTATAGTTCTGATGATGTGATCAGCTCGAAATTCAGCAATCATCTCGAAAAAAGATTCAAATGGCCATATTTAAGGAGATCCTAATATGATGTTGTTCAATTACAAACTCAACCAGAGTATTCGATATCCGAGCATACCATGAAACAGGGAAAACTACTAACGGATCTGAAGTTGACAATCATCCCTATATTTCAATAATTCCAATGTGTATTGAAAGAATCTTCGAAATAATGACGAAGAAATTGACAAATACACACCAACCCTTTGACCTCCTCGAGGAAGATAACAGAGTTTGGAAGGAATAACTTGAAGGAAGGTTTTCGCAAAAAATCAATTTTTCATAATTTCCGACATTGCAGAACGAAATGAATATAACTTATCTTAATAATTCATCATAAAGATTTATTGCGAAAGATCTCCGTAAGCTCAAGGAACCGGGCTCTCATCAAGATGGAGACAAATTGAAAGAGCTGAATGATATTAATAGAGAAATGGAGGGTCATAGATCCACGTTGCAAGATCAGGAAGAAAGTCTCGGTATAATATCAGATAATGCTGGAGGGGTGGAATCGGTGAGCGGAAGAACGATAAAAATTTGTCCGAGAGCAATTGTTGAAGATACTAACTTGGAATAGCTGAGCAGAGTGTGCAATTAGGAATAAGGAAATATCCTGTTTGAATCAGAATAACTGTGGAGCGTAATAGGGAGAAATTTCAGGAGAGGTATTTAGGTTGTTCAAGATTCATACAAAATAAAGGGTGTTTTTTTTAGAGCTATAGAACTTAAAATTGCAATAAAACAACGATAGATTATTCGATTGACATGAAGTTTATTTATCCGCAAGATAATCTTGTGGCATTACATTTTAAATATGATTTCTGGCATATGACCCCCACGGCTGGCTCGGATGTAGTCCAATCTGGACGTCCAATTTTCGATGACTTTTTCTAAAATTTGTGGCCGTATATCGGCAATAACACGGCGAATGTTGTCTTCCAAATGGTCAAGGGTTTGTGGCTTATCCGCATAGACCAATGACTTTACATAGCCCCACAGAAAGTAGTCTAGCGGTGTTAAATCACAAGATCTTGGAGGCCAATTCACAGGTCCAATACGTGAAATCAGGCGGTCACCAAAAGTGTCTTTCAATAAATGGATTGTGGCACGAGCTGTGTGACATGTTGCGCCATCTTGTTGGAACCACAGCTCCTGGACATCATGGTTGTTCAATTCAGGAATGAAAAAGTTAGTAATCATGACTCTATACCGATCACCAATGATTCCACCAGCCCATAAAGCGCACCAAACAGTCAGTTTTTCTGGATGTAACGGTGTTTCGACATACACTTGAGGATTAGCTTCACTCCAAATGCGGCAGTTTTGTTTGTTGACGTAGCCATTCAACCAGAAGTGCGCTTCATCGCTAAACAAAATTCGCATATGAGAATCGGGAACAACGGCAACCTAATTTGGGCCCATTCGACGAATCTACGCCTTACTTGATGATCGTTTGTCTATTCATGATGAATTGCCAAACGAAACTGATAATAAATCACTTGACACTTGTAAAATCGGTCGCCATCTCGAACAGTAATGCCAACTCAAAGTTATATACCTCGAAAAAAAAACACCCGTTATAACTACTCCACCAGACTCACCATGTTGTCTGCAAAATATTAGTATGAAATTTTGGAAATTCCATTTCCCTTCCTCAATTCCTCCTCCCATAAAGCTCCACCAATGAAAAGTTTGGACAATATCGATTTTGCTCCACCTGAAATGTCTCGTCCAAAATCAGTAGACACAGCACTCTTAATTTTTACTCATCTAAAAACTGATAATAATGAACTCGAAGAAATTCTTCGACGTTTGCTAGAAAAGTTCACCCTTTGAACCACCCCAAATAGTCGTAATTGTCGCCATTCAGAAAATGAAGAATGAAAGTGTCAGCTCCTCGCCAGCCACCGACTAAATCAGAGATATCGTCGCCCAGAGACCCCTCCATTTCTATTTGACGCCATCACCATCCCGAAAATCTAGTTGTAACGACGGTCCGACTATTGGAACAAGGGGCTGTCTGCGGGGGTGGGAGGGAGCATAAAGTGTACTTTATTTGGCATGTGGCTCGAGGCCCACGGTTTAATATCTGCGGCTGGGCGTTCGCCGTCATTCATTTCACTTAGGGCCTCGCTGTTGCTGCCACTCTTCAACAACTCGAGTGTTAGCTCTCCCTTGAGCTCATTGCTACGTTTATTGCCGCTTCCTTTGCTCTACATTATCAACTAATTTATTACTTTCTCTGTGCATGTCATACCCCGCTCTCTGTTTGCTCCCTTCTTCGTCTGGCTGCTTCCCATTAATATCGTAAGTAGTTGCAAGTCTCAGGTTTGGAGTTTCTTACGTCCAGATTTTGCGGTCGTTTAATAATTGTGTAGGGAGGTAGAATGCTGCTTATTTGACGCATACTTCGAAGTATCTCATAAAGGATTATTAATACATTTAGAGCTTCGTGATTTCTGAGCGAAATAAAGAACAAAGACATTCGACACTCAATAATTTCGGATATAACTACATGTCAGCTTTAAGTACACATTATAGGATCAATTTAATCGCAGTCCAACTTATCCATCATCCATTTAACACTTATTCATAACATTCTTTCGATTCATACCCACATTTTCATATTGCTGGCTCCGGAGATATTGAACTGAGTGATGCAAATCAATCTTTTTATATGGGATAAATATTAGAATGCAAATGCTTTCCATTTAATAAAGGAATTGCTTTCAGTCTGAAAAAATTGAAACGGATGGTTTTTTTCGAGTTATATAACTTTAAGTTGGCATAACTGTTCAAGATGGCGACCGATTTAACAGCTGTCAAGTGATTTATTCTCAGTTTGGTTTGGCAATTCATCATGAATAGACTCACGCCTGAACAACGCTTTTTTTTTATTTTCCATTTGGAGTGAAGCTAATCCTCAAGTGTATGTCGAAACACCGTTACATCCAGAAAAACTGACTGTTTGGTGCGCTTAATGGGCTGGTGGAATCATTGGTCCGTACTTCTTCAAAAACGATGATGGCCAGAACGTTACAGTCGATGGTGATCGGTATAGAGCCATGATTACTAACTTTTTCATTCCTGAATTGAACAACCATGATGTCCAGGAGCTGTAGTTTCAACAAGAAGGCGCAACATGTCACACAGCTTTTTTATTTTCGACGAATAAATTTTGATCAAGATTTCAAGATTTTTTTGTATAAACTCGCTGTTTATGTTATATATAAGGGATTGGCGTGTTTCTTGAATAACTGGTGAATATAATCCTATACCAGTAATAAAATACTTGTTTTTCAGGAGTTAGCAATAATGAATTAAAAAAAACTACATATTCTATGACACAACAGCAAAAATATTCAATTGAAAACACTAATAATGAACACAACTTAAAAGTGAAACCTGAAGAAAAGCAACTGAAAACAAATTGCTACGAAAATCTGGAAATATGGGTTGAAGCTAGTAATACTTGATGAAAATTTTTCCTTATTTATTTTCATATTCACAGTACAAATGTCAGTGTTGAAATTTCCCGATTCCATAATGCCTGGCGAATTCAATTTGTGATTTCTCCCTTTTGTTAGTTTTGTATTCAATTCGGAGCCATATTCATCCATAAATGTACTTATGCTCTCAAGAATTCCATTACTGCCATGTCAGACAGCTCACAGTGAATGGCGGATCGAATTATATAAAGAGATTGACATTCCTCCTTTTCCCGATACGTCTCCATGTTTTCCACGATTTATTCATTCTCTTCAGACTGACAGCCAGAGACGGTTTTCACTGACATTTGTCATCTGCTGTGTGAGATCGATAGATGGGTTTTTTCGATGGAACTAATATGCTTTTTTTACCCTTCTTTTCTATTTTGGGTTCCTCACGAAGTTCGCATAATTTTTTTTTCATGATCCGGCAAGACGGTAAGTCTTGTTTACCATTTGTTAGGTCACATTCCAACGCTTTCATAACGAAACATTCAATTTAACCTAAACTTAAATCCTTTGATGACTTAGGACACACTGAATGAAGATGTAAAGTTAGAAAAATTGCATATGGTAATGCCTCTTGTACTAGTGGTATTTGTATTCACGACAGAATTAAAGCAAAAATATTAGATTTTCATACAAGTTACTTTCGACTTATTAGGTGAAAATCAATTCATCCAAACTGATACAAATTTCTTTGATCGGTAAAATAAGCTTCTTAATATTTGAAATACTGTTTCAAGGTGAATTTTAGCTTTTCAATTAGCAGTGCATATAGCTTTGTATTTTTCTTTCGATATCTGATTGAAAAATTACTTCTGGTTTTTCATCTTAGACATAATACAAATTTTACACTGAGGTTCTTTATTTCTCTTTTCATTTAGGAAGAAATGCTTCATGCTTTAGTCAATTTATGCAGATATTACTTTTTTTTTTAATTGATTCTTTGATTTTTGGCGTGTTTTTGGATCAGTGCAGTAAAATGAATTATTTCAGATTTCATGCAAACAGTACTTACCGTTTACGAGAGAAGCTCTAGATGGCGGACGGACAAATTTTTTGGGTTCTATACAATCCAAAAACTATGAAAATTTGAAGGTGGACTGAATTTTTTTTTCTCTGACAGATTCCAAGGATTTTAAGAAAGAATAACTGATGCAGAAGGCTTGATCTTTCATGTTCCATTATGGTCCATTTCATAATTGAAGAAAAAACGGAGGAAGAAGATCCTGTTTCACCGAAAAAATAAACTCCAATAACAAATGAAATCAATATCACGGCATTCAGACAATTTTCCAATTCTGTAAAAAGTACCTACTCGAGCGGGACTCGAACTTGCAGCCTCCGAATAACCTCGTTGGCTTAGTGGTTAGAGTATCGGACTAGTTATTCGGAGGTTGCGGGTTCGAGTCCCGCTCGAGGAGGTACTTTTTCCAGAATTGAAAAATTGTCTGAATGCCGTGAAATTGATTTCATATGTTGACACACAGACGGTTAAACCATTATTTAGGTGTTCAATCACAAACTTTATTGAAAAAAAAAACTGTTGCTTTAGCATACTCATTTCTAAGACTGAAAATCCTAAATATGAATTTGAAAGAGAAAATATAAATGGAATATATTTCTGAGGAAACTTTAGTCAAGTTGAAAATAAGGAGACTACAGAGAACTCCATTCACGACAGGACAAAATGTGTTGGTCACTAAGTACGTACATTATCTCCAAACGAAGAAACCTAGAAATTACATTTTTGCCAACCGATGCAACCCCAAGAAAACTGAACGTTAGTGGTCACTCGAAAACAATTCAGCAAGTCTAAAAATGTCGGACCACAAGATGACCCCCTCACATCCTGAGGAAACCCTAAGATCATCGTGTACTTCCATTGTTATAAATTGCCCTATTATTCGATAGGATTCGAGTCGGCGAATTCCAGCCCAGGCTCTATTGAAAACGCGCAAGATATGCAAAATAGCGGCCCCTCACGCGTGGCGCCATCTATCGGTGACCATTTTGTCCGCAAAACTTGCGCGAAAGGTTTCGGGCCCCCGTTCCAATTTTAGATCCGTATTTAGGTTGTCATATTGTAAATCCATGAATAGATGTGCGTCATTATCCCTTCTCTATGTCTATATACCCTCCGTATCTGGTGTACACTCCGTTTATAAGGAGGATATATGGAGGTGCTATGGGGGAAGGTTCAGTGATATCGACAGGAAAATGATGTTCGACCTATTTCAGGAAGATAAGTGCGGAATTCTTCCACACAAACTCATACTTCCGGCTGTATTTTGTGGATCGCCGTATGAAACGAGGATTTATACCAAGGTCTATAGATTTAGACAGGTTGTCTCGTAACTTTCAACCAATCAGCGTCAACCATTCTTTACGTCACTCGGTTTACACATTCAAATAAATAACATTTGATTGCAATGAAATCGTGGGTTTTCACGAATTTTCTTATTAGTTTGATCGCGTATTTCGTTCGTAGTCTATCCTAAATAGTCTTTAATATCTTCAATCATAAAATAGCTACGATAAAATGTCTGTCAATGATGGCCGCCATTGACCATGGTCAATGGCGACACTCTATAGACCTTGACAGACACCGGATGACGCGTTACCCCACTCTTCAACCTGAATTACGAGGCAACCTATGTAATCTACAGACCTTGGATTTATACCACGTGAGCAACAGTAGATGGTACCTATTTAAAATTTGGTTTTTGGCTAGGAAGCACTGGTCTATCAATCTGAAATATTTTCAGCGCTGAATGAAAAAAGACTAGCAACTTAGATATTTCAAAAAGAACAGCCCGTTTATTATTACTTTTTTTTGGTTGGTCGTAGCCTCAGAGTAATAAATATAGGTAGAGGGAGCATATGTCATTTTCAGTAAGCAAATTTTGTTCCTAACATGAACTATCAAGTTTGACATGAAGTGAGCAGAAATGTAAACATATCAGTGATACGATATTTCAGTTAATTCGCGAGTTTCTTCACAAACAACACACTTCTTATGTTCCATAGTGAATCAATGTTTCATATCAACCCAAAATATATTGAGATGAATACCTAAATATATCAAAAATTCAGAAAACAAACTTCAAGCGCGCCAAAGACGTGAAACAACCGATGATACTAGGAGAGCAAAAGTTGCCAAACCTTGGATTTCAGCAGGACGATAAAGAAAATAATAAATATCCTGCATACTATAAATTTGACAATAAGGAAAAATATCGGATTTCAAATATTCAAATTTAGCAATTTAATTGAGAATCACTCAAATAAACATATTTCATTTGATATAATATATGTATGTACTTTCAAAATTATATAATAAAATTGTGGATTTGAAAATATATCACAATCCGACAACGTACGCTAACCATGTTGGGGACATGTAAAAATTGCGTATACTCCCTCTAAGCTTATTACTCTATGGTCATAGCCCCTTGATTATTTATGTATTAACTTCCTTGTCTCTATCTCTAAGTTGATTTACTTCTTTTTTTGGTAAAAATATAAATTCAATCAAACATATATAACTCCGGTACTTGGCATCTAAGAAAGCAGTAAATTCGGATATGTTTTACCAATATCCCTTGATCATTCACATGTAATAGAATACGTTCCTTCCCATACATGTTTGTTCAAAATCATAAGCTCCAACGAGACAATGATAAAAAGTCTTTTTTTCGAATCATCAACAAGTATAGAGTATTGTTGAACCATAAACCAATTCAAATGGAAACCAATAATTTCACAAATGATATATAAATATAATTATAAATTCCCTCTAGTTCATTCATTCTAAATCATAAAACGTTCCTACAATTTGATCGTATTGGAGGTGAAGAATAAATTGTTTTATCTATTGGTTCTTTTATATAAATAGATCTGCTACTTATTTATATTTCCAATTTCGTTAGTATAATCAAAATTAGAAATGCAAGTCTTTCGGATGAGAAATACAACAACACTGTTTCATATTTATTCAATCAATTTTAATTCTTCACTTTTTGTATTTCCCAGAATTAATCATAATCAACAAGGCTTTGTTCAATGTTTGTTTTTTATCTGGACTCTCGTAAACCTTTTCTGCTTGCTTTCTGAATGTTTACTCATTTATGAATGCATAAATAAATAATATGAGCAAAAAATAAGGGCGCAAATCTCCTTAGATCGCAGTTTTTCTCGAATTAGAAAGCGTGAAATTCAAAAATTTCGCTGAAAGTTAATTATCGGAAATAATGAGCCAGCAGACATCTGGAGATGCATAAATAAAATAGTAGGGATAATGAGGTACTGAAAAGATTATAACGTGAGAATGAACCTCGCTCCAGGCATTGGAAACAACTAGATTAAAGCTTTTTCCGTCGAAAATGCGCACTTCAACGTTTTCGGAAGTCTCAGAAAGTGATCATCATCTGTCGAGTCAACTCGGAGATATATATTGAGGAGCAGCCCTGCAGCGAAGTGCATTCGTATATCTTGAAAGTACGCGTTCGTTATTTACCCCTGGGAATTCGGAGTTATTGCAGAGCTAGGTTATATATCACTGAAATTTCATCTTTACGGCGAGGCTTCGACATAGCTTCGCCACCGGAATGAGAAGTTGAAAATCCGCATTATATAATTTGCTATTGGGAGTAGAGTGGTTAGTGAAATTTTGAAGGAAACATTAGTTTCTGGAAGCCACTTTCGAAAAGGAAAAATTGATGACCACTATACTCAATATGAATAAATTTTAACTATAATATTACAGGAGTATATATTCAAGGACTACGACAAATTTGAATCAATTCCGAAGAAAATTCGATCAAAAGTGACTTTTTGCGCCAAAAGATTTCTTATTCAGCACTAACCTGACAGAATACGCTTGAAATTCCAGGATTCTATCTATATAGTGAATTTATGTACCTAGATATGAATTTTTCAAAATTTCACTAGTGATTTTTTGATTTGAAAACTCATGGATCCTATTCTCGAACTGAATTGATTCTTTTTCCAATTCTAGACGGCTGACAGTTATGGTTATGGTTATTTTACGTTGTCGGATTGTGATGGATTTTCAAATCCACAATTTTACTATATTATTCTAAATGTATATTATATAGAATGAAATATATTCACTTGAATGATTCTCGATTGAATATACAAATTTGAATATTTGGAATTCGATATTTTTCTTTATCCTCGAATTTATAATAAGAAGAATATTTATTAGTTTCTGAGTCTACCTGCTGAAATCCAGTGTTTGGCCACTTTTGCTCTCCTAGTGTCATCGGTTGTTTCACGTTTTTGGTGCGCTTGAAGTTTGTTTTCTGAGTTTCTGATATATTTAGGTATTTATTTCAATATATTTTGAGTTGATATGAAACGTTGATTCACTTTGGGACGTAAGAAATGCGTTCTTCGAGGAGAAACTCAATAATTGAGTGGGATATCGTTTCATTGATAGATTTCAATTTTCGCGCGCTTCATGTCAAATTTGATAGTTTATGTTGGGGAAAAATTTGCTTACTGAAAATGACACATGCTCCATCAGTTCAACACCCTGAGGATTTGTCATACGAAATTTGGATTCTTTACATTACAAAACGTCAACTACGAAAAACGAGGGTTCAAATTTTTTCTTTGTACCGTTCCTGAGGTTTATTTGGAATAAACGTTTCATAAAAATGTTATGCAAAATGGCGAAGGCGCCAGTTAAGCCTACAGTGAAAATCGTGGAAAAGACTTGGGTTGGGGAAGAAGATTTTGCGAGCATCTTCAAAATTGAATTGGTTTTATATTAATTTCACGTAAAAATAAAAAAATTCGTGCCAGTCGGCACTCTAGTGTGAATTGACATTAATAGATTCGAAATTTTTCCACGTTCGAACTACAATGTCGAGTATTTATACGGGGTGTTTCATTGGGAAACGGAAATATTTCACAGGTGCATAGGTGGCACCAAGACGGTTCTGGAGATACCCCATTTATTGGGTCATACATGGGTCTTCGTAGCCGAGATACAGGTTGTTTTACGAATTTTGACCGTTTCTTTCTGAGGCCATATCAAACGAACCACCCGGTATATTTTCTTCATATTTGGCAAACATGTTCCTAATTGAGAGCCCAAACGTATTATGCAATAACCGTCCTGAAAATCCAGGTCTGGGTTAACAAAAAATTATGAATCGTTTGAATCCTCGAAACAACATCCTGTACATCGGAATTTTGAAAATCTGTTTTAATATTCAGAAACACCACTAAAAACTAAACTGAGACGTGTACTTCAAATTTTCGCGCAGACAGTTTTACTGCCCAAATTTTCAACGTGAAAGTGAAGTTTTCAAGAACTAGGATACCTGAAAGTGGTTTGAAGTGACTTTTAACAATGAATTATCAAAAATATTGAATCCATAATTATTTCAACATTACTTTGTAATTCATTTTTACATTGGTTTTTCTTTTTATAGCTGTATACTATCTCCAGAAACGCCTTGGTGCCACCTATGCGCCTGTGAAGTATTTCCGTTTCCCAATAAAACACCCTGTAAATTTCATAAATCATTTTTGTGATGCCTAAAAATGGACACGAAATGTAGCCCGTTGAAAATTCAAATGAAAAGACGTATTTTTCATCTGCTGTCGTAAAACTTCAGTGTCAGCCTGCAGCTCAGAAGAGCCTATAGTTAAGCCAGGAGAGATCGATTAAGAAGTTATGGTAACTGAGTTACCTCAACGACACATAAATTCTATCCAATTGAAGCATTTCCGAGACGACACCGAGAATTCAATGTTATGAAATTATGTCATCCTTCGAAATTAATTATTCCTGGAAACTCCTGAACAGTTCCGCTGCCTTCCCTACTAGGCATAGGAATTTTACTCATTTGCCAGTTGACAAATTTTCCCTTGGCTGCTCCGTCAACGCTCCCGTTAGTTAATGTACTTAATTAAAAGACCATTCAGATTATTTCAAGTGCTCCTGCATATCATCAGGCATTTCAAGCGGATCCGCTTGAAATTTCAACTTTGCCTGAATACTTTGTGACAGATGCTGAGAATTGTTTCGAGAGAAACTTCCCGGCCTGCCTAGATTGACGAATCGAAAAATGTTGGGTTCATTTGGGAAGTGAAGCGTTTTTCGTTTAGAAAAGTTGGGGCAGTTGGTGCTATCAAAATGCTAATGTAAGGAGGGTGGTAATATTTGAATGGGGTAATTATTTCAGAGTTCTTGTTCGATAATGTGGGGTTCAACCATTTTCTGAATTATTTATGAAATCGTGTGAAAAATGTTAATTGATTTATTTTTGGTTCTTTCAATGTGGAGTGAATATTCTTTCAATTTGAGTTGAATGTAACTACCACAAAATATAGAGTTTTCCATTAAAAGGATCTATTTGGATATTGCAGGAAAGATTTGAATGTTGATTTTTTCAGCAAGTCTTTAACACAAAGGTCTTTCTTATACTATGGTCCGAGACTGTTTAATCTTGTTCCAATTAATTTGAGAGAAATAAAGAAAACCAAAGAATACAAGATAAACGTTAAAGAATTCATTTTAAAACATAATGAAAGGTTAAAAATTGAGTTCATGTTGTGCAGGTGCCTCCTCTCTCTGTTCCTTGTTGGTCCGTTTAATTTTGAAATTGGATATTTATTTATTTTCACTTCACTCTGGTGACATTCATTCGAAGACTGGTTTTTTTTTGTATTATTTTGTGTTTATTAATTATGTAATTGGTTGAGTATGTACAAATTGTTGTAGCTTTCGCCTGAATACTTTGTGACAGATGCTGAGAATTGTTTCGAGAGAAACTTCCCGGCCTGCCTAGATTGACGAATCGAAAAATGTTGGGTTCATTTGGGAATTGGAGCGTTTTTCGTTTAGAAAAGTTGGGGCAGTTGGTGCTATCAAAATGTTAATGTAAGGAGGGTGGTAATATTTGAATGGAGCAATTATTTCAGAGTTTTTGTTTGATAATGTGGGGTTCGAACATTATCTGAATTATTTATGAAATCGTGTGAAGAATAATTGATTTATTTTTGGTTCTTTCGATCTGTAGTGAATATTCTATCAATTTGAGTTGAATGTAACTACCACAAAATATAGAGTTTTCCATTAAAAGGAT
Source organism: Harmonia axyridis (assembly GCF_914767665.1). NCBI lineage: Eukaryota > Metazoa > Arthropoda > Insecta > Coleoptera > Coccinellidae > Harmonia > Harmonia axyridis. The sequence continues at coordinate 12,364,115 of NC_059502.1, read as the reverse complement.
CTATTTGGATCTTGCAGGAAAGATTTGAATGTTGATTTTTTCAGCAAGTCTTTAACACGAAGGTCTTTCTTGTACTATGGTCCGAGACTGTTTAATCTTGTTCCAATTAATTTGAGAGAAATAAAGAAAACCAAAGAATTCAAGATAAACGTTAAAGAATTCATTTTAAAACATAATGAAAGGTAAAAAATTGAGTAAGTGAGTTCATGTTGTGCAGGTGCCTCCTCTCTCTGTTCCTTGTTGGTCCGTTTAATTTTGAAATTGGATATTTATTTATTTTCACTTCACTCTGGTGACATTCATTCGTAGACTGGTTTTTTTGTATTATTTTGTGTTTATTAATTATGTTATTGGTTGAGTATGTACAAATTGTTGTAGCTTTCGCGAAAGGGTGGAATTACACCACAGGCATTCTTGTCTAGGTAACTCTGCTCTTGTACCGGTTGTTATGGGATTTATTTAGATATAATTATGTAAAAAAAGTGTACATTGTTTTTTTAACCTGAATAAATTGAATGGAATTGAATTACAAAAAAACGAGTATATTTTATTTACTGCTAATATATAAGAATGTATTTATCTCGCTTGTGATTTTTGAATTTCAAAGTCATACAATATTTCCCTAGAGATTAATGAAGAGAGATCCCTTCCAATAACAGAATATCTGAGATTCATAATATCATGAAAATAAAAGAAACTAACTGAAGAAAAGAAAAAAAATGATGAATCGACAGTGCATTCGTATTGACATGACTGACAATGCAGTCTTTTAGTTTTCAAGCTCAATGAATTGTACAAGTGCACCAACAACATCTACTTTGCTACTAAAAATATCGCAATTTTTTTATAATAAAATTATCCAACCTCTAACAAATAACACCAAATTCAAAATATTCAATCAACAACTTCAAAATATTCCTTTTAAATACTATTCTGGTCTATTTCTTGGACAAGAGTGCAAAATATTGGCGAAAGAATACATTTTTTATGCATTTCCTTCTGTTAAAAATGTGGTTATACTGATTTTAACATTATTGACAAATGAAAATTTTCATTTTAATTTGATGGTATGTAGAGTATTACCCCTAAATGTTACCTCTTTGCCGCTTACGAGAATTCTTAGGAGTATAGGCTCATTTTCACGGTGATAGTACTTTCACGATAATGCTATCGTGATAGTTACCGTGCAAAAGAGCCTTAACATCTATTATATATCATTATTATCGACACGTATCGTATGCTTTTGAAAATATATATAGGTAGATCTGATTGACAAATTGTTTATTTTATTAAGAAATGAAGAACAAAAAATAGAATTTATTAGATTTCGAAAAAAACCCGGATATTTTTCCTCGAAAATGTGGTTAACTTATACTTACGCGTCCTGAACCAAAGCCACGAATTCAGAAATAAATTCAACTGCAAGAGGTCTGAGGGATACTCTCAGAAAGTTTTCACCCACTAGTATGGACGACGATGAACTTTCAGAAAAGAATTTCATAAGGTCATCATAATAAAAAATAGAACTTGCCCGGAAGAAAAGTTTTTGAGGAGAAAGCTTGGATAAAAAATTCGATAAAAAGGCGACTCAAAAATTAGTTGAAAGGACTACGAATAGAAGTTTCGAATTGAATGCAATGATCGAAGCTTTCTGACGCGACATTCGTTTCTGAATTTTGAGCGTAATCAATCTCGTTGTCAGGACGACAAAAAGTTTTTCGAGCTACTAATAACAGCAAGTGATAGAAGGAGATCGAAGCGATGGAATTTATCGAAATTGTGGTATAACGAAGATATATTGGTTGAATTAATTTTGTTAAGTAGATTTTATGGCAGGAATTCACCCAAAAAAAAAGGAGATCACTGTCACGAACCTGGCGCATAGATGGCACCACCAGTGCCATAACGTTTTTTTCTTTTGCAACCAGCTTCAAAATATTCGTGTCAATATTTGGGAATAATAAAAGTGAGTTGAATCGAGATATTGAAGATTTAGTGACGTTACACTTTTTTCATATGAAAAATGGATTAAAACGAGTTATATGTAACTTTTTTGATAGTAACAATAGTGTGTAAGCAAGGCAATGACTCGATAAGTGTTTATCAGGCCTTAATTTCTGACAACAATAATTGAAAGGTGTTCCAGAAAAAGAAATTGGCCTCTAATGAGGAAATTATTGCCGAGGTTGGAGCCTATTTGGAACACAAAAACGTTTTACAGAAGAGTTAGAAGGAGCGTTAGAGAAAAGGTATCACTCTTGAATATTGTAGTTTGAATTTTAATCTCTTTTAAATTAATTTGTTCTTTGTGTTGTAATGTTTGTAATGAGGAATGGTATTTTATATCATTCATAGTCGTATTACTTTATTGAGTAATGCTTTTATATTTTGACATTGATACTATGTATCATTTAAGAATTGTATAACTTTATTGAGTTATTCCAATTTTAATCTCTTTTAAATTAATTTATTCTTTGTGTTGTAATGTTTGTAATGAGGAATGGTATTCTATATCATTCATAGTCGTATTACTTTATTGAGTAATGCATTTATATTTTATATTTTGACAATGATACTCTGTATCATTTAAGAATTGTATAACTTTATTGAGTTATTCCAACTATTTTTATATTCTGACATTGATGAGAAATGCTCTATACAATTTCGAAGTTATTACTTTATTGAGTAATGGCTTTATATTTTGACAATGATGCTTTGTATCATTTAAGAATTGTATAACTATATTAAGTTATCTCTATTATTTTTATATTCTGACGATGATGAGAAATGATTTATATCATTTCGAAGTTGTACTTTTTATCGAATCCTGTGACGTGTGCAATACAATGAATTTTTGTAAAGGAGCATCAATAAATTATCTATCTATCTATTGAGTAATAAAAAAAAATTTGTAAAATAAATTGTGTTTTTACTGGCCTAGGACATATGAATTTATGAAATATTATAAAATTTATAACATGGGACTCGAGAAAAGATTGAGTTCGATTGGTTAATATTAGGTTAAAAGTGTTTTTAGAACGGGCGGTGATGTCAAATATATCTAACCAATGGCTACGGATTTCGAGAGCTGAATAACTGATTTAATCGAATGAATTCTGACTGACTTCACGATACACTATAATTTCATTCATTCGAATTATCTGCTCTTATGGATAATTCACAATAATCTATGGTCTTTTTCGTGTTAAGTCATCAGTAGCTGAATTTGGTATGGATCAATTTCACGTTTATTTCCTCATTCCACTAAACTTTTATTCATGTTAAGGTCAAGGTTACAACGATTCATTCGAATCAGATTTCCTACATGCGATTGGCTGAAATTTTACTATCGTGCAGTTTTTATTGGTATTAAGAATTTTTTCGGTTCATTTTTACTGACGAGAGAAAAACTAAAATTTGTGAAAGCAACATTGAAAACTAGGTTTAAAAATTTCATCAAGGAATTGAATAAAAAATGAACGAACGATAGATATATCAATATTATTTTTTCTTGATGTTCAAATCCTTCGGTAAAATAGTATCACTCAGATATTATTTATATTTTGAAAGTTGAGATACTTCATGAGACTATAAAGTGAATGAATAATTGGGTATTAAATTTGCATCGAGCCTATATCCTATAAAATTTAACACAATAGCTTATTGTTTTAGTAATCTTTATCGTTTCTCAATTCTTCATCGTACAATCTTTACCAGTGAAATATTTATAATTCAATGAATCCTATACATTGAAAGGTGTGACTTTGAGTTGAGGAATTATTTCATAATATTTGGTCGACTTTGCAGTCAAAAAAAGACCAAAATGAGAAAAAGTGAAATAAAATCTAGTTGATATCTGTAGTATCAGAATAGTATATTTTCGGCAACCATGTAGAATAACACTATCGCTGCTGCTTTCCATATTTTATTGCGATAAAAAAACATGCAAATTTTTGACAACTAATTTCATATGAACTGTCAGCCGTTATCTCGGTTGCTATGGATTCTATGATTCTTTTCCGGCCTAGTCCGGGAAGTACGTACTTTCCGGACTAGGCCGGGAAATGCTACTTTCTCAAAGAAAAAGCGTCCGGGAAGTGAGCACTTCCCGGATGGTTGCCGAAAAAATTATTTATAGCTACATTCAAGAGTGATAGATGTTCTCTAAATTTTCAATATCTATTCTGTAGAAATATTTGTTTTTGCTTTCATAACAGCTAATCTCGTTCCCTGGAGCATTCTTTTTGGGGTCTAGGTAGTCAAGCAATTCTTTGAATTTGTCCATAATTTTTATCGATTTGTGACAAAGAACATGGTCAGTACACGAAACTCGTTCTTATCCATTTTTTAATCAACAACAAATGTAGCACCACTTAACCTTCAATATCTTGATACAGACCCAACTCCGTTCCGAAATTTAGACACGCATCTTTTGAAGCTTGATACCAACAAGAATTAGAAGTGATATACCACTGGCAGTGCCATCTGTGCGCCAGCACCGGGAGTTATAGAGTGATTCCAGTAATATCTTTTATATCTCCATCGAGAAATGCAATATCTTCGAATACCACAATCCGACAGGTCCAAACGCCCTCATCTCCTCAATACCACTTGCAAGAACAACCATAACCTGAAACTGGTGAGTTTGGTCTAATACATGCAGTGCAAAAAAAAAACGTATATTCATTAAATGCAATCTCCAACAGCCACACATACCTTCTTCCGGAGGAAATGTGCTATTAAGGCATGTGGTTGCAAGTCCTACAATAGAAGGCACAAGTAAGTTTTCTAGGTACTCTAATAGGGTCGGTAGTGTAAGGGACGTAAGCAAGCGGGTGTATTGATTGGTGCCAGGTCGTTCTCATTTTGATTTCTCACCTTAATAGAAACTGAATTATATGGCTAATAGCAGTGTGCGAAGAGCTCATTTGAAGCTCCGAATACGGTTGGTTGTAATTCGGTTGTGTCGATCGAGCGTGCGGGTTTGTCTTTCGTTCGGTTTTGACGGAATTACTTTATTCGAGATATTCAAATATGTTGATACGTTTCTGGATATACCAGAACTAAGATGCATAGAAAACCTGGTGTGTCTACTTATACCTGTAAAACTTTCAGACAAAACGGGAGATTTTTCAGATTTATTATAAAAGTTTAATGAGTCTTCTTGATCAAGGATATTTAATATAAATCAAATAATTTGACAACTTTGTGTCTAATCCTTCACAATAATATATCTGTATGATATATTTAGTTTATTTTTCTCTTGGAATACTTTATGTTAATTTAGTTGTTCAATTTGTTAACCGTTTACTCAATTGGTACAGTTTTAGTCATTTTGAATATTCTTTTGGTTGATTATTAAATTTGTCATTTTTAGAATTGGAATATATTCCAAGACAAAAATTAACTAAATATATCATACAGATATATTATTGTGAAGGATTAGACACAAAGTTGTCAAATTATTTGATTTATTTTCAGATTTATACCTACTTGATTTCGAGAGATCGCGGTCTGTTTCAGATGGCGCATACATAGTTTACATTTGACATATCTCTCAATTCTCGACTCTTGTGAACCAAGGGCGTAGATCTTTTTTTTCTTGGGGGGGATAATCGAAAAAAAAATTTTTGACGACAACTTTTATTCATATCTGTAATGTTAGAAAAAGAAGTTTGATAATGAAGGTTGAACCAAATTACTCGAAATAATTTTTGTTGTTACTAATTCGGATGTTCTTACCTTATACTGGGTGTTCTCAAATTATAGTTACGAAGGAAAATGAGAAATTACTTGGATAATTTTCAGAAAAAAAAGTTTCATGTATAGGAGCCTACAAACGCTTTGCTTTCAATATATAGGTTGTTTCTAGTGTGTCGTATAGTTTATCAAATATTTATTAATCTTCGCTACAGATTGGGTAAATAAATACCAAAACTTATAATTAATGCATTCATTAGAGCTTACTAGCTGGATCTTTATAATAATTTGGATTTTCCTGAGGATTATTTATTACTCTGCGATTAATGTTTATGATAAAATAAACTACATTATTATTTTTTCTCGAAATCGATGATAGCAGATACGACAAAACTATAACAAACTAAAAAGTGTAGTACTGGACCAGAGTTTTTTTCTACATTTTTCTAAACTAAGAGCCATTCACCAAAATATAGTTTTGAAGGGAAGAAGAAGGCATCCTTCCAGAAAAAATATCACTCTGTAGATTTGCATTCAAAACTAGCATATCAAATGGTGAAAACTTTAAACTGGAATATCTATGGCCAATTCAAATTGAATATCTTTTGAAGGGAAGGTTATACGAGAAAAAAACTTGAACTTTAACACATGTATCTCAAAACAAAATGTTTGGGGACTCATGTTATAGGACTCTTTTTCTTAAAATGATCCGGAAATCTGTCATTTTCATTTGTATCTCCAATTTCGGAACACCGTGTAATTACCCCCAGTATCCTCCTATTTCTACGCTCTTATCGTGAACTTTGAGTATAGAACAATAATATTTTATATTCTATGGTCTGTCATTATATTCCATTCATTTGATTGAAAATTTGAAATGAACTGAATTGTAATTTATTGTGAATGTTTGCAGTGTCTAAATTCAGTATTCCGTTTTTAAACGGCACCAGGCAGATAGCGGGAATTCGAAAAATTTTAAAGAGCGCCACCTTACAGAACTCTGCTTAAGCTGAACACCAAAGCAACAGGTGGGTGTCTCAAAAAGACTGAAAAAAAATCGAATCAGTAAACACACCAGTTATTCTATGCATCTTAACCAGAACACAAGTTCATTCATATGAAAATTTTTTGACAGTTCGAAAAACCAATATAATTTTGGTATTTTGCGTCATATTCTCCGAGTAATGAACATAGATAGAGGGAGCTTCATATCAAATTTGATAGTTCATGTTGGGGACAAAATTTGCTTACTGAAAATGACATATGTTTCCTCTATCTATGTTTATTTTTCTGAGGTTAGACCCGAGACTTATTGAGTGGAGGATTTGTTTTTCTTAAAATCTGAAAGAATATCAGCATTTATATCAAGCAGCAACATCGTTTCAATCAAAAACCGTTATACTGAGCAGTTTTCTGAATCGTTAAATGTGTTTTTATCACCTCTGCGATAAATCCAAGACATCCAGAAATAAAGTGATTGAAGGTTTATAGATCATTTAACGGCTTGAATGTCAACGAAACCAAAAAGGGGTCGGTCATCGAATCGTAAACTACGCACCTTTCCCATATTCTCCAACACTGCCAACTCCGACGAGCCGCCACTGCATAAACCGCAATTCGGCATTATCCGTGCCTATAGATATCGGGCTCGGACTCTACATCTGAATAGAGGGCTTAACAAGATGCGCCGCAACTCCGGAAGATCCGGAATCAAAGCGGATCGTCGTGGGGAGCTGAGGCCTGGACCACAGCCGTATTACTATATCCGCCTCACGTGTAATTGCCCCATTCACTCACACAATACACCTCCGACGGTAAATCAAACTTCAGCGCACGCCTGCATGTAATAGTGCTTGTTCCTTCTTAATAAACATGATTCCCGCGGTGCCATCTTGCGGAATGTGTACGGACTCACTGTACACACTCCCCCGCCCAACTATTATTGCCTGGGGTGCCGTTCTCTTACACCCCCGTCAGAGATTCATTACTTTATTTGCGTCTGGAGACTTCCCGTGTAAACATCCTCGTTCGTTTCTTTTTTTTTCTCTTTGGCTCCACTTTTTTTTTCTTTTTTTGGGCGGCTTGGCGAGGAATATAAATGGCGAATATTACGGAGGGTCTCCGCACCCACTCTGTGTGAGATTTGTAGCGTGAAAAGACTTTTTATTGGATGCGCATCGACGGCAATGTTGCTCAATAAAACACTCTGCCTCTGCCCTGAAAGAATTTCTAGGTGGGTTGTTTGTTATGAGCCGTACGGCAATTATCGTTCATACATTACTTTGAGATAATATTCCAAGGTTATTAAGTCGAACAGCTACATTCAATACACATTTAATCGAGAATCACTCAAATAAATATATATTTCATTCGATATAATATAGATACATTCATAACGATATAGTAAAATTTTGGTTTGAAAACATATCACAATCCAACAACGTAATATAACCATGTTGGAGATATTTAAAATTGCGTGTACTCCCTTTTTCTCGATTTACTACTCTCTGGGTCTAACTAAGACGCATAGAAAACCTGGTGTCTACTTATAACGGGTGTTTTTTTCGAGGTATATAACTTTAAGTTGGTTACTGTTCAAGATGGCGACCGATTTAACAGCTGTCAAGTGATTTATTCTCAGTTTGGTTTGGCAATTCATCATGAATAGACTCACGCCTGAACAACGCTTGCAAATAGTGTAATTTTATTTCGAAAATAATGGTTCTGTGCGGAATACGTATCGCGCACTACGTCCATTTTATTTTGTTTAGTGACGAAGCGCACTTCTGGTTGTATGGCTACGTCAAAAAACAAAACTGCCGCATTTGGAGTGAAGCTAATCCTCAAGTGTATGTCGAAACACCGTTACATCCAGAAAAACTGACTGTTTGGTGCGCTTTATGGGCTGGTGGAATCATTGGTCCGTACTTCTTCAAAAACGATGATGGCCAGAACGTTACAGTCAATGGTGATTGGTATAGAGCCATGATTACTAACTTTTTCATACCTGAATTGAACAACCATGATGTCCAGGAGCTCTGATTTCAACAAGACGGCGCAACATGTCACATAGCTCGTGCCACAATCGATTTTTCGAAAGACACGTTTGGTGTATTCAAAGACGTTTTGCTTAGGTATTTGGATAATACCCTGATGGAAAATCAGACTGAATCAAGGTTGATATTTAGAGTTTTAATATGTTTTTTACATGTTAGGTGTTGTTCCTAAGAATTTAGTTGTTTGCTGTAGTTTGAAGTTTGATTTTTTGATTTCATACTCTGTCTCTTCTACTCTGTCTTTAATGATGAGTTCTGAAGAACATTATGCTGCTCTTAATTAAGTTTCGATATACGACATTGTAACCACTGTTATATTTTGACGAAAATATTTTTTGTATTGCTCAATAATTTCTGAAAGTTTTCATCCCAGATCAACACATTTCTATAGTCAGCAAACAATACCATCAGTTGTCTCATACCAGTAACGCCTGTTAGATCATTTATATACAACAAGAATACATCAAGAGAAGGAGTCCGTGATTATTTTGTAAATAGAACTTTCGCGCACCAAATAACGTACCAGGAATGCAAAAAAACCGACATACCAACACTAGACGACGCGACCGCTGTCCAACGACAAAACAAACGTGGCGCAGATAGTGAATTCCAAAGGACCCAGAGTCTTTCTGAAGTTAATTCGTCGAAAATCAACTATTTTGTCGGGTGCATGGGCGTTAGCAAAACGGCCAGAGTACCGTGTAATTTAGTGTGTTGCCTTAACCCCGCTCGGCTGCCAACGCGTGTAATTAGAGTTTTAGGAATAATTTCATAAACAGAAGTGCCGGTACTCGACGGGATAAATGCAGATGGCATGTAAATAAAGCGTCACTGCGTCCTTTTCCTTCTATAACACTTAACTAGCTTAATTAATGCCGCGAGAGGTCGTATTCTTCAGGGCGTCGGGTTTACGCTCATCCGAATATATTACTGCGCCTCGACGTTCTGTGTATGCAACAACTACACCGCACTTCGCGAGAACCAGATCGTAATTCTGATTGTTCATTGTTTATGATGGCTGTGACAAACTGGAAAAGCTGCATGCCGTAATCCCGGTATTCGAGGTTATCTGTTGTTGCGGTAAAAATTACTGCTAATACTAAGCCTGGCCGCATATTGAGGCATAGCAGCACTAAATAGTGTGGTACCGTATTTTGTGAACCACAATATATGAATTGTGGTTTCCAAAATAGATTTTCGGAATATCGAAAAATCTTGAAATTCATGAAATTATCTAGCCTTCCATCACTAAGTGGAAAACAGGCCAATTGAAAAGTTAGAATTATGGTGGTACGTTTGTGCATACTCTTAATATTCGCATGGCATATTTCTCTACGCCGATGTCATCTTTATAAGGTTTGCCGACTTCTTGCGCTTTTGTTTAGGCAACAATGAAGAAGAAATAACAGGCCAATTGGAAAGTCCCCAGTCTACCATAGAAAAACACATTTTTTTTGAGAAAATTCGATTTTATTATTCAACATAGTTGCCTTCGAGGGCGATTATAGCGATCTTCCAACTTTTCGATACTATTTTTGTAGTGCGATTTGTCTTTCGCTTCCAAATGCCTTCTTTCGGCGATTACTTCTTCATTGGCGCTGAATTCCTTTCCAGCGAGCATTCTTTCGATGCCTGAGAACAGAAAAAAGTCGCTGGGAGCCAGATCTGTCGAATACGGTGGATGCAGAAACAACTCGAAGCCAAATTCATGCAATTTTGCCATTGTTTTCGATGATTTGTGACACGGCGCATTGCCTCCATGAAACAGCACCTTTTTTTTAATGGGGCCATTTTTCAACGATTTCATCCTTTAAACGCTATATAATAATCGCTGTTGATGGTCTGGCCTTCTGGAGGTAATCAATGAATATTATACCTTGCGCATCCCAGAATACTTGACATAACCTTGCCAGCTGACTGTTGTGTTTTTCCTCGCTTTAGATTCGGTTTATCGTATGCAGTCCACTCAGCTGACTGTCGACTGGACTCCGGAGTGAAACCATGGAGACATGTTTCATCCATTGTCACATATCGACTCAAAATTTCAGGTTTATTGCAGTTAAACAGCTTCAAACACTGCTCAGAATCATTATCACGTTGTTGCTTTTGATCGATTGTCAGCTCGCGCGGCACCCATTTTGCACACAGCTTTGTCATGTACAAATATTCGTAAATGATATGATGTACACGTTCAGATGATATTTTCACAAAGTCTACTATCTCGATCAACTTCACTTTATGGCCATTCAAAATTATTTTATTAATTTTTTTGATTTTTTTTTCTGTGACAGCCTCTTTTGGGCGTCCACTGTGTTCGCCGTCTTCGGTGCTCATTTCACCACTTCTAAACTTAACATACCAATCAAAGATGGTTGATTTTCCTGGTGCAGACCCCGGAAATCGTTCATCAAGCCAAGAATATTTTTGGAATACATCGTTATTTTTATTTATGTTAACCTGATCTTCAGATCTTCAGAGGCTCACAATATTGAAAAACACACCTCATTTCTTCAGTTCTTTTACAAATAAGAAACAAGCAATATATTTATTTCGATAATGAAATTTCTTTAAGAACAAAATGAAAACATATTGGGTGGAAACGTCCTGTGAACGAAAATAAAAATTAAGACTTCTCATTGTCCTAGTACCCACTACTCAATATAACAATTATATTTTGGGGACACGAAACAATTTCATAGAATATTTTGCTAAGTGTTGGAGTTGAGATGTGAAGTTCCTGTTAATTGAAACACCAGTTGGTGATTCTCGTATCTGTTTCAAACCAATAAAAAAAAAATTAAAACGTCCGTTATATACATACATATACTTTATCTCTTTCGAAGGCTTTTGAAAACCGCAAACCGAAATAAGCGGATTTTCAATTAAATAATAATACATACCCTTGAACACCATACAAACACCGATATTGCCCTGTTTGTAACACCTCAAAGCTCCACTCCATTCAATGTAAATGCATTAACATAGTCAATCAACTAATCCTCCTATTTATCAGAACGATTTGGACATGAGCAAATGTACGAGATAGAACGCCTGTTGAAACATGCATCTGCTGTATATCGTTTGCCGGAAACAATGCGAGTACACACGAGTTCAGGAATCCACTAATAAAGATAGTAGTGTTGGGCTTTGTTCATTAGGCCAAGTAGTAATTTCGATTAAACGAAATGTTGGATAATGGATGGCTTGGTCGACTTGAAGTGGTTTGTGGAAGAGAACGAGTAAGTAGAGACTTTTCCAATGAGAGGTTTCATTTTGAAAAGCCCGCAGCTGTCAACTTATGACATTTGACAAGTGAAATGAAATGAAAATAAAACGATATACGTTTCAACAGAATGGTAAACATTTTGTGATCACGGTCCGCAAAACAAAAGCACTTTGAGGTCGTCGTGAAGCACCTTATCGGACGGTAATAGTGAAACTGGTGAAAAAATTCGAGCTGTTGAGACAAATAAACTTAAATAACAGAGAATATTGCTACTGCTACCACCCCTTTATAGTTGACGAAAACCCAAGTTTGTCGTTTCCTCGTCGATCTGATTTGATTTTTGATTTTTTATGATGAAATTGAAAGATATTTATGTGGAAGAAGTTTATCTTCAAGACGGTGCTACTTGCCACATAAGTAATGCAACCATCACAATGGACTAGTTTTCATTTTTTTGTTAAGGATTAATTCTAAAAATTTAAGTAAAATGAAACAAAAATGTGGAAGAATTATTGAAATATCTCTAGAAATGAAAAAGTTATGGGACTTTGAAGTTGCGCTTAAAAGAATAATTTCATAGTCTATTGTGTGACGTCACGCCACTTACATGAGGCGACTGGTATTCGCAGAGTGCTTACGAATTCATTGGTGTGCAATCACTTGTGCCGTTCGTGTCGTGTTTTGTTCGTTACACGATGGCTGAAATAAAAAAAAAAATCCTACAAATATTGTATTGTGCCTATGTGTGCAAGCACGACAATTAGATACCCCAATTAATTGTTTTTTCATGTACCAAATGACATGAATCAAAGGAAGAAGTGGTGCAAATTAATGAAGCGTGACTTAATTGGACCTAAAACTACTTCATATGTGTGTAAAGATCATTTTGATGTAAGTACCTATCAGTACTAGCTGTCTATTTCTGATAATTAAAATACGAAGGTGTAAGTTGATTTAAATAAGTTATTGAGTAAGAATAACTTTGTCCTTTCACGAAGCCTTTTTCCATTATGGTGACATAAAAACAAAACTCGAGTTAAAACTACACTGTACAACTACAAACGGTGCAAGAGCCTTGGCGCGGCTGAGTATTTAAACTTAATTTATAGTCTAGCGATCACAGGCAAGTGGCGTGACGTCACAGACGAGTCGAAGACCAAAGACGTTCCGCGCTGAAATACGTAAATTTAAATAATCTATTTCTGAGTCATTTATTGATGGATTTTCAAAATTTTTTCACTGAAATATCAGTTTTGCTCTATATTTTATCGTGTCAAATATAGTATTATCAACATCACTAAACTAGTACATTATGTAAAGAAAGATTCCAGGTCCTGTTATTTTTCGAAAAGGTGATCACAATTGGCTGCCGAGATCTTATGATTCAACACCTTTAAACTTTACAAGACCATGAAGATGAAATTTGTGAAGTATTCGATCATTTATATAGTTATCCATCTTTAATTATATACCTTACATCCATTGATTTCTCTCAAAATACTTTTTTTTCAAATCAAAATAAAACCTCTTACTGAAAAATCCTTTACTACTCCATGCTTTATTATGAAAGTGAGTTGTTAAAACAAGGGAAAATTCATGATACAAACTAATATACAGATATAGATTTTAACATATTTATTGAAAAACTTATTGTATTGTACATGACATTCAGTATATTTTCATTACTTTGGTTCTCTCAGTATTGGCAAGCTACTACCAGTTCAAGATGTAATACAATGTGTAAAAAAAATAGCATAGAGAAAGCCAAATGTCAAATGGAGGCCGTCAGTATTCTCCTGTCTTTCCTACCACAAACAATAGAAGTGCAATTAGAAAGAGAAAACATTCCTTACCATTGCAAATCTTCATATCTCTTCAAAGAATTTTTTGTTTAATTTCTACTTAGCTTTTCATGAGAGCCAGGGCCTTCTGCAAAGTGAGTCCAAATGCTTATTTCTACTGTCGCGTTTGTGGAATTGTCCACAGTGTGGGTGAAATTGTCCACAGTGGTGTGAAAATTAATATTATTTTATTTCATTTTACCTTTGATATAGTTATTCTATTTGCAGTGCAAATAGCAAGGAACAAAAAAGTATATATGATCTCTAATAATGTAGTAAATGATTGCATTATGCTTAGGCCGAACTTATTCGCAATAGAGGTCTGATTATCTGTGTTGTTAAATAGGAATAACTGTGATGCTGCACTCTATTCCGCACTACGTCCATTAGTTTGAAGATAATGCGAATTCGATATTTGCGGTATGAAACTTTATCACTTAATGGACTCTGGTGATTATTGAGTCTTCCCTTTGGAGTTGTTTCCGTCGACGGTATGGCAGTTATTGATAATTAATTCGATTCATTAATTAATTTGGTTGTATTAAATTCGAGATGAGTCTGATGTTGTGGTGGAAAAATACCATGGTATCAACAGTGGTCTCTTCCCCTTTCACAGAATATCTCTACTCAGGTTTTGAGTGTAGAGTTATTTGTTTATAATTCGAACTCAGTTGATCTACAGATTTTGTTCTGTTTTGAATTTCTCGAATAATCTGATGCATGAGAGTTTGTGATTCTGATTCAATATTTAATAGACGAACTTCACCAATGAATTATTGATGCAATTTGAGATGCTGAAAAAACAATAACTCCCTATTCTTCTTGTACGTTTTTCAAGTGCATCTTATCCAAATTTTGAAGTGAAAAAATCACAATATTGAATGAAAGTTTTTCATTGCATTCAGGTTACTCACTTTCAGCAACAGATAACACCTCGATATCGGGGTAAGTACCAAGTACCTCCTCTGGCCCAATAAGAGTTTTGCCGTACCGCCCACAAAGATCTTCGCGGACTAGAAGCACTAGAACCTGATACACAGATGTGACACATCTGGTACAACCGTCTTGTTTTCGATCTTTCCTAAACCCAGTAAATCTCCTAAGATTTACAATCGAGTAATCGACCCGACATGTTTTCGACATTCCGAAGAATTAACACTTTCTTTCTAAGTTATATACAAGAGAAATTCGTTCCCTGTAAATTCATTGAAACTATCATGCCCTCGACACTTTAGAAACTAATAGATCTCCAAGCATCCTGTTGACCATCTCAATTTTTTACAGGGAACAATAACTGGATCCTACAAATGAATAACCAGTTTTTTTACAATAAAGCCTCGAATTTCGTAAAAAAAAACGGCGGAAGCAAAGTTGTAAGCCTATGTAAATGCAGAATACTCTATTCCTTCCACCCACATATTCAAAACCGATCAGCTCCCCTCAAAATTCGACGAAACCGAAATGATAAGACCATAAATATGTACACTATCAAGTAATCCATATGTCTCGAATACCACGGTTGAATGCCTAATACACCCTTTGAGAGCGCCAAGCCGACGTTCTGAAAAACGGGTTTTAGAGTGCTTATAAAGCATGCGAAATATGTCGGAGACCGCCGCATACAGCAAACATTATACGACAAGGATCCATCGGAAAATAATATCGGGAAAACTCCACTTCCAGGCTGATGGCAATGAAACGGAACCTACCAAGCGAAGGTTATTCCTGCATAAAGGAAATATGAGGCGATTAGATCGGGAGACTCCGAATAAAGCGAAACAATATGGCGATGGGGAGAGAAAGAGAGAGATCATTTCTTGGAGAGCATTACGGAGTGGCTGTGTGTCGGTCTGGGATCCAGATTTGCAATTATTACGTTATATTTCTGTTGTTGCAGTAGCTGAAGGATATTGGAGCGCGAGTGGTGTAAGGATGTGTTCCATCTGTGGCGAAAGAGGGAGTGTAGCAGTAATGTTGAATGAAAACTACTAGAAGTCTGCAACTAGGAAAGGTAAATTATACTTCAATGTTGAAACTTCTGTTTTGGTTGATTTTTTGATGAAAAGATTGCTCAGTCATTTCGTTACAATATCTATAATTTTTTAAATTTCAGCCGAGAAGTTTCTACTCAGTGATGACAAATCAGCCAACAATTTCGATGTTGTCGGTAAACAAAAAGAACTGGAAACTGAAAATTTCAGGATAGGTTGGGATCTCGAAAGCCGTGTTTGATTTCATCAATGGGTATAATTCGTCTTGGAATTACGTAAATAAGACTATACCTATGAAATTTTGTTCTTTTAATTTCGAAACTTAATATTAGATCGAGATAAAATTTGCATTTGCATTATACTTTCAAGCCTCGTGCATAATTTCATGTTGATCGTATCACCAGAAACATAAAAAATTCAAAAATATCGAAAAAAATATCCAATATTTCTGTGACAACAAAACAGTCGGAGTTGAGATTATGAAAGTTGATTCACAGAAAAATTCGAGAAGAATATTGTGTAGGAAATACTCAAAAATTTCATGATTACGAATCATATATGTATATAGAATAACCATGTCAAGCTCCGGTCAATATTTCCGTGACCAGAAGACCGACTGAATTTGAGATTTTGGTATTGATATGAAAAAATAATTTGAATCAGTTGAATGCTGAATTTCGAGTCGATCATATTAGGTCATCAGAACAATAAAAAATTCAAGAAGAATATGTAACATGATAATTTCAAACTATTGACATCCCAACGTCAAATTCCATAGAAAATCGAGAATAGAAGAATCGGAAAAAAGAAAACAAAGCTAAAAAATCGAGCATAAAAGAATCGAAATAAAAATAAAAGAACTGACGTGAAGTCATGAGCTTTTGGGTTATCGTTCATTCCTACAACCTATTGAGTTTGAGACCACATATACCTATATAGAGTTCCATGGTCTCCAAGGGCGCAAGAATGAATGAGCACTCTAGGCCTTCGACTTCGTTTTAGTGTCTTCTTCAATTTTGTGATGTGAATCAACTTTCAGAATAGAATAAGTAAACATGAATATAGATATTTTCCTAACAAGTGCGCAAAGGGATACTTTTCCGTATCGGATCATCATTGGTTTAAGTAAGAAAAAACAGCAAAATATATACATTTTATTTCACCATACAAAATTCTATAAGACAACTTACTAATTATTACTAACACTAATGCTGAAAATACAATTTGTTGCATTCTAAAAATGACTTAGAATAGCTGGTCCAGCTACTACTGGCTGTTCAGAGTAAGTCCAGTCGGACAAATACAGCAACAGATACAAGTGGTAAATCTGTTTAAGAATCTTATTTGAAATTTTTTTCTCCTATTTTTCAGAGGCCTGTAATTAACTTAACTTCCTATCACTAAGAAGTTTTATGTTGGTTATTTCTTCGCCTGAATTTGGTAGAAACGTTGTCGAAGAACGTCTGGAGCTATGACCTGTGTAAAGTTTTGGGTTAGGTAAGAGTATGTATGTGGCGATCTTTTATATCATTCTAGAAGAGCTAGAAAGTGAGTAAAAATGCAATGGACAAAAATATTACCTAAAAATAAGATTTCACTCATACACAATGATAAAAGAATGGGCGCCATGTTTTGACGAAAATTACGAAATTCTACATAGCGAAAATGAAATCGGAGTACGAGCTTTCAAAACCATTCAAAAAATATTCTTGATGTGCGGTTGTTTTAGTTTTCAAGGTTTCAGTTTTCGTAAGACGTTTGAGAAATCATGGTATAAAAAATATTTCGAGTTCTCAGTGGACTCTGCATTACATTTGTTGAGGTAACAACACGCTTGTCCACAGAAGAGTCCACATCATGATCTTTTTTGCACTGAACGCCAATGAAAGTTTAGGTACTGAAAATGGAGAGAAAATAATATATCAACAATCGCTAAAAGTAATAAACAATATTGAGACAGAGATATTGAGAGAGATTGGACAGTAAAGTGGACAAGGCCAGTGATAAATTTCCTCTAGATTAAGGAAGTCTAGTATGACCAAGAAATTGATGAAGCGATATGGTAAGGGAAAATAATCGAATATAAATGAAAGACATATAAAAAAGTCATAGGTCAAAATATTGATAAGATATTCCATACTCGGGGGATTAAGTTGAATAGCATTGCTAGACTTCGCCCCTGAGTAGAAGGCAACTATCCAATAAAGGCCTTTATTACAATATTTTTAACAATTTTTAGGCAATCATTCATTCTCGACCTTGAAGGATCAATTCAACTCAATAACTAATTATTCTATCAAATTGCACTCACAGAGCTTTTTCTATATCTTCTGAAACATATTCTAGACGTAAGCTCGGAATTAAGATTATCATAAAATTTTCCAAATTACAAAATGAATATTTCAGTAGCTGAAACATTTTCCCCCGAAGACTCCAAAGTTCAATCATCGAAAACAACAAACCGAACGAATAAGTGGATCGAAACACCAGAACCATAGACTCCCCAAGATGTCCAAGGTCGAAATTCATAACCAGTAAATGTCAATTTGGAGTGAACTTTATGGATGAAATTCTGTGCATTTCAAAGCCCGCAGGTCATTATTTTTACCTCGTACCGTGCCGGAGTGGCCATAGCGAAAAGGGTAATGCTCTGGCCAGCTTTGATTGCGAAACGTTGCCTGTTCCGAATTGTTGATTGTAATGTTCGGTTTTACTCCAGGGGTTAGTGTTATTTCAGCAACACCGTTCACGCGATGCATCCGTATTTGCTTATTGTCTGAGTTTCGTTGTATCCGACGATGACAGACACGAAGGGTACCAATCCGAAACAGCCATTGTCCTGGCCATATTCCGCTCAATTCCGCTTTTACGTATTCTAAGTTTTGCAGGCAGATTGGATTTTCGAATTTTGGTTGGGGCGAATTGAAAAGTTTGGCAATTTTAGACGGGGGCTGATGATTTTCTTCACGAAATAGCTTAATGCATTGGAAGTAATTTGGAATGAGTATTGGGGCATTTCTGTAAAGGCTGAAGGACCCAAGGCCGATGGCCATTTGCTCCTCAATAGATGACAGTTATCACATCTGTAAATATTAGGTGTACAACTTTGCTTCCGTCGTTTTGCAATAGATGGTTGTAGCGGTAGCCGAAATTAATAAATCGTAGGTGTCATACAATAAGCTAACATAGCGCCATCGAAATATTAGTCGATTTGTGTCTGCATCATGAAGTTATTCTCGTAAGTAATTGCACAAGTGCATCAAAATTACCGATAATTTTGCATGACAGCGTGTTGTCATAAAAACTGCATCAGTTCATTTTCATTTTTGGAGAAAGACACCGAAGGTGGAGGGCTCTTTCTCCAAAAATGAAAATGACCGAATGCAGTTTTTCAAATAAAACACGATGGAATGCGAAATTATCCAGTCATTTTGATGCACGAGTGTAATTCGGGGGAATATTTCCCGAATAAACTGTTACATTACCTGTCAAACTGATTTAGAATGGAATTGCCATAGATTCGAACTGTGTAAGATGCATAGAAACTAAGCATCTATGAACAGAACAATTATCGCAGAGCAGTTTCGCTTCCTGCAATGCAATTATCGCTGTAATTTTCGATAATTGTTCTCCAGATACATAGAATTTTTGACAGGAGGGAAATATTCGATTAAACATGTCAGCTTACGAGCTAAATTCTCGTCATTTTCGGGAGTTTAAATTTTCTGCTTTAATATAAAGAAATCTGCGACAAAGGCTCTTCGAATGCTCTCAAATATCTATGGTAATGCTGCTATTAGGAAAAGAACGTGCCAAGAGTGGTTGCAACGCTTCAAGAACGGTGATTTTGACGTCCAAGACCAGCATGAAGGTAGAAGAGAGAAGGTTTTCGAAGATGCAGACATGGGGGCTTTACTTGATCAAGAATCATGCCAAACGCAACAAGAATTGGCAGGATCATTGGGAGTGATGCAACAAGCATTTCAAAACGCCTGAAAATCATAGGAATGATTCAGAAATGAAGAAATTGGGTGCCGTACGAGTTGAAGCCGAGAGCTGTTGAACGGCTTTACTTTGCTTTTAACAGCAGCTTGCAAGGCAAAGACAGAAGGGACTTTAAGCATCGCATTGTGACTGGAGACGAAAAATGGATTCATTGCGGTAGTCTCAAGCGCATGAAATCATGGGGATATCCTGGCCGAGCTTTCACGTCGATGACCAAACCGAATATTCACGGTTGCAAGGACAAGCTCAGTATTTGGTGGGACCAATTCGGCGTAGTGTATTACGAGTTGTTGAAACCAACTAAAACAATCACAGGCTATCGTTATCGAATGCAATTCATGAGTTTGCGACGAAAATTTAAAGACAAACGGCCGCAATACTACGAAAGACATGATGAAGTGATTTTACAGCACGACAATGATTGACCTCATGTTGCGAAAGTGGTCGAGACATCTTTGAAAACGTTGAAATGGGAAGTCCTACCCTACTTGCCTTTCAACAATTCATCGAAAAAGATTTTATCGTTTCATCAATTAGTATGATCCTCTTAATTTCGAATATTGCAGCATTCATGACTTCTAAACTGCCACTTGCATGCTTCACCTGATTCTGCACATCATTTCTTGACTAGAACTGATCTGATATCAGCACATTTGTATTTGGCAAATTCCTTATCGAATTGTCTTGCATCTGGATATTCTGCAATGCAATGCAATTTTTTTCGTTGAATTTTCTTCTAAATATTCTTTGGCGATAAAGGGTGTTTTTTTAGAGCAATAGAACTTTAAATTGCAATAAAACAACGATGGATTATTCGATTGACATGAATTTCATTTATCCGCAAGATAATCTTGTGGCATTACATTCTAAATATGATTTCTGGCATATGACCCCCACGGCTGGCTCGGAAGTAGTCCAATCTGGACGTCCAATTTTCGATGACTTTTTCCAACATTTGTGGCCGTATATCGGCAATAATACGGCGAATGTTGTCTTCCTAATGGTCAAGGGTTTGTGGCTTATCCGCATAGACCAATGACTTCACATAGCCCCACAGAAAGTAGTCTAGCGGTGTTAAATCACAAGATCTTGGAGGCCAATTCACAGGTCCAAAACGTGAAATTAGGGGGTCACCAAACGTGTCTTTCAATAAATCGATCGTGGCACGAGCTGTGTGACATGTTATGCCGTCTTGTTGGAACCAAAGCTCCTGGACATCATGGTTGTTCAATTCAGGAATGAAAAAGTTAGTAATCATGGCTCCATACCGATCACCATTGACTGTAACGTTCTGGCCATCATCGTTTTTGAAGAAGTACGGACCAATGATTCCACCAGCCCATAAAGCGCACCAAACAGTCAGTTTTTCTGGATGTAACGGTGTTTAGACATACACTTGAGGATTAGCTTCACTCCAAATGCGGCAGTTTTGTTTGTTGACGTAGCCATTCAACCAGAAGTGCGCTTCATCCCTAAACAAAATAAAATGGACGTAGTGCGCGATACGTATTCCGCACAGAACCATTATTTTCGAAATAAGATTGCACTATTTGCAAGCGTTGTTCATGTGTGAGTCTATTCACGATGGATTGTCAAACCAACCTGAGAATAAATCACTTGACAGCTGTTGAATCGGTCGCCATCTTGAACAATAATGCCAACTTAAAGTTATATACCTCGAAAAAAACCGTTATAACTTGACTTCCATCCACCCAGCTCTTGCAGATGTAAGATATATTTTTTTGTCAATCCCGCTATAAGTCTATAAATCGAATATCAGAGATAGTTTTCGGCTAAATATTTGAAAATTACATATTTTTAGGAGATCAATAGTTGCACTTTGCCAAGAAAAATCGCAGAAAACAATAACCTATTGAATTTGAGTTTTCTGTACTTCAATCATGATGACTCATTCAGTCATATTGAAAACTTGTAATAATATACAAACAGGAAACGCTGGATATACACAGATTCCACCTAGAATAATTCAATAGCTTATAATATATTCGTGCGAGCAAATAGAATCCGTGTTTAACGTTACGTTTTGATAAACTGGTATATTATACATTATGGAAATCAGTGCTAGCCTCTGTAATGCGATTTACGCTTGGCTGAAAATCATTCGAAATTATCAGGTGTTCGTGGGTGTTTCATCTTATGCAATCATCAATGAAAACGTATTGTTCTCGTATTGGGGATGAACAATGGTGTGGAATTAATATGGGATGTGACAAAATGTCCCCTCCTCTCTGAGCCAAATGGAATTGAATGTATTTATAGTTAAAGACGAATATATTTTGAACCAGATAAAATACCCAGCCATTCCTCAGAGCAGTTAATACAAGTCAGTGACCTTCTCAATTTTTTTAATTTCGATTTTATTTCTGATAACATTCCGAAACAATCTTGTTTAACTAAATATTGTATCAATATCAGTCTCTGATAGTCAGACTGCAATCAAAGCACTGAGTTCACCTATTATCGATTCTAAAAGATGGAATTGGAGTGCCAAAGAAAACTCAATAAAATAGGCAAGAATAACAATCAACACACTTGCCAGAAAAGGAGCACAAACTCCTCTCATCAGCCCGGAACCATTCTGTGGCGAAGATAAATGTACCTACAAGAAAGAGTTTCAGGAGAAGGAAGAAACCGAAAGAGAAATACTCTAGCCGAATCTTCCTGGTTTGGATTACTCCAAAAACTGTGACTCTACGAGATCCCAAGAAGTATCGGATCTTAGTAAAAATATGCTTCACCTCCTCACTGGGTTCCTCACAGGGCATTGTTGCCCTAGGAAACACCCCATGAGAATGGGTCTAACAGAAAATGACGAATGCAGATTCTGTGGAGAGGAGGAAAAAACTCCAGGTCACTTGGTGATGGAATGCCTTGCCATCGCTAGCTAACGCAAAACCTGCTTTGGACAAGAAACTTGTAGAAGTGGGGAATTAGCCTCCTTGAAGCCATACCAGATATTGGAGTTCATTAGAACTCTGGAACTGGAAGGCGAGCTGTAAATCACGTTATAGAGAGAATATCTGTGATGGGGGGCACAATAGATCATTAGGTCGCAGTGAAACAGATTCTCCTAAATTGAATCTTTTATATCTTATATCAACATCAGTCATAATGAACATGTATAGACACTGCCATTAGACCAAGGCCATTACAGCAACATTGTGTGATATTTGCAACAATGGTTTGATGCTAGTATATGATCATTTAAATACAAATCTACATCATGATTTTTAGGAGCACAAATTGTGACTTGATGATCTACATCTTGATGCACACAGACATACAGAAGGAGATAAGTAGTTGCTTGGTTGAATGAAATTTTAAATTAATTTTGTATATTCATCGTCAAGTTATAAAAAAAAACTGAACAAGTTCAGACGAACACGAAGATCCACAAGTACAAAAAACAAATTCTAAACATCCGTTCCAGTGTAGGCGGACAAATAGGTAGAGCATTCTTCACCAACTTCATCCCTATCGACACAGTAAATGTTCCGAGTAAATTATCGTATTTTTTGCGTGAAATTTCAGGAATGTCCCCCATTACTTGCAACCCTTTCCGGCCTCGATGGCAATCCGAGATAATCAATTCGGCAGCGCCGCTGCAATGGCTGTAACTTGTTAAGAAAATAATGGATAATCGGAACAATTTGAACCCAACAATGAATCGAGGTATTTTATTTGGGTCGGGGTAAGATTGGATCGGCAGAAGGAAGAGTGCAGAATCGATTGGTTTTCCAATAAAGGGATGGCGTCGGATAGATTTAACGAGGTCGTTTCACCCCGTTCACTGTTCATCCCCCAATATGATTCTGGTTGTTATTCGTGTCGCCTGCAGTAGTTAGACATGCCGTGCAATATTCATATATCGATCCTATTCGAGGGCTGAAGGTGATTGGAGCTCAAGAAAACACCAATAACGTTAGGTCGTTTGCACTTGAAAATTACCGCGAAAATTTCCTTAACGTTAGAGAGTAGTTGCATACCCAGGTATAGTTCTTTTAATATTACTTGAACTAGTCTATAAAAACGCTTATCCAGATGTAAGTTTGATCTCATGCTTCAACCATTTGCGTATTCCACCAAAAATATTCTCTTCGGTTGTATGAGAGACCTCAGAACTCGACGTATCATAACCTTTGAAGGAACCCAATGGACAAACACTCCTGGACATACTCAGGCGACTCAATTATGGGTACCAGGGCACAGTGGGGTTGAAGGAAATGAGAGAGCGGATGAGCTTGCAAAAAGTGCATCAATGTTAAGACCTGCTGGACCTGAGCCTTTCTGTGGGATAGGAAAAGACCAATACAAAGCTGCGGTCCAGCTATGGGAGTTGAACCGTAGGACAATCCACTGGACTAACACTCCTAGACTTGCTCAGGCAAAGAAATTCGTGAAGATTTCACCTACCTGCGCCAAAAAACTCCTGAAGCTGTCGCGAGCGGAGCTTCGGGTGATGGTGGGACTGCTGTCGGTAAAAACATCATTTGTACCGTATGGGAAAGTCAGCAGACGAGATTTGCAGGCTCTGTGGATCGGAAGCAGAAACGGCCGAACACTTGTTATGCAAGTGTCCGGAGCTGGCTGGCCTAAGAACCATTCACATGGGTAAGCCGGTCCTGGATACCAGAGAGGTAACGGCCAAGGCCCCTAAGGAGGTTGTCAATTTTATTAACGTCGTTGAAGACCTCCCTGGGTTTCTATGAATGAGTAGGGTAGTGAACAGAAGATCTGCATGGTCGCAGTTCCCGGAAGGCTTACCGAAGTCAAACGACCCCAGTTCAAATAATAATAATAATACCCAGGCCAAGAAATTCGTGATGATTTCAGCTACCTACGCCAGAAAGCTCTTGAAGCTGCCACCAGCTGAGCTTCGGGTGATGGTGGGACTGCTGACGGGGCACTGTCGGTACAAACATCATTTGTACCGTATGGAAAAGTCAGCCGATGAGATTTGCAGGCTCTGTGGATCAGAAGCAGAAACTACTGAACACATGGTATGCAAGTGTCGAGAGCTGACTGGCCTAAGAACCATTCATATGGGGAAGCTGGTCCTGGATACCCGTGAGGTAACCGCCAAGGCCCCTTAGGAGGTTGTCAGTTTTATCAATGCTATTGACAACCCTCTGGGGTTTCCATGAATGAGTAGGGTAGAAAACAAAAGATCTACATGGTCGCAGTTCCCGGAAGGCTTACTGAGCCACAACGACCCTAGTTCAAATAATAATAATACCTTTGAAATTAACTAGAGATATAGATTAAGTCGCAAAATATTCATCTTCAGTTTTTTATTAACATGTGACGAATTTTGCCATCGAACTCGTTAAAGAAAAACCTTTGTCATTTTCTCTATGATTGAAGAATCCTTCGTCGGTTTTTGGATTCAATTTTCTTAGACGGCTCTAAATAACCCTCACTTGATGAGATGTGGAAGATGAGCACGACCTCCTCCAAAAAGAGCGACCAAATACATAGTCGTACAACTTTGCTTCCGCCGTCTTCTTCCGAAATTCGAGGCTTATTGTAAAAAACTGGTTATACATTTATGATTCAAATTATTGTCCATCGCTGGCCACAACTTTCTCCCATCTTTTGAGCAGCGTACGAATCCCGCGTTGAAAAAACTGGTCATCTTTCGAAGCTACCCACGAATTCTTCACTTCTTCATAAGACCGGAAGTGCTGGTCAGCCAGGCCGTAAACCTATTTCCTTCTTTCTGAATCATTTTCATGACTTTCAGGCGTTTTGAAATGGCCTGTTGCGTCACTTCCAAAGAACCTGCCAATTATTGTTGCGTTTGACAAGAGTCTCGATCAAGTAATGCCTCCAATTCTGCATCTTCGAAAACCTTCTCTCCTCCTTTCAAATTAATTGATTAGTGAAACAAGGAGAAGTGAGTACTTATAAGGAAACATCGTATTGCTTCAAAATTCAATAACCATGAGTGTGATATTAACATCATTTATATACGTCCTAAATAAAGTATAAAATTTGTACATAGTTTTTTTGCCTTGCGGTTAATTCATGCTGATAAGAGGGAATAAATTTGCAATTAATTCCGGTGGTGAATCGATAAGCTTTTTCTATGTTGGCTTCGTGATTGAGAGGAACGATCAGGGATGCAAATTGATATCCCCCCTTCTTGTTCGGTGTATATTTAAGGGAGAAGAAGTGATATCGAGTTTCAGATCAGAACTCCGGGTAATTGAATTTTGAGGCGGAGAAGGAGGAGTGATAATCATTGTTACCATAATTTTCCATCTTGGCCGTCAAGGAACAGATTGGTTGAAGTATGTGCTTTAACTTTCCGTGAAGTGAACGATATTTTATGGAAATTATCCGTTTTGAAACCTTTCATTTTTTACGATCGATTAGTTTGAATCATTAATTGAATTATAATGTATCGGTTTGTTTGGAGTGGAAGCGTGACTTTCGTGACAAGAATGCATATTGGAGAATTGAAATCGAGACACAAAGAGTGAAATTTTTTTTTCGCAAACGGTATTCAAACAAAAAACTTTTATTCAAGTATCAAGAACGGTAATTATCTTTTACCGACACTAAGCTGGAGAAGGATCGTATATTGTCCACTCCTTCTATCGTCTGTGATGGGTCCGTTATTTTATACATGATTAGGAAGAATTAACACCTAGCTGAAGTTTGCCAGAATATTTCTAATATACGATGGTTTTCCAATTCCCAGAAATGTATTAGGAAGCAGAGAATTTATGTCTTACCAGTCCTCTTAAAAATTCCCAGTATGCTTGTTGATTATCTATCGAAATATTATGTGTCGATTTGGTCACTTTCATTGCTCGAAATGGTAGTGCTGCCTCGTAGCTATTAGGCGTATAACTTTCGCAATAGATGACTGTAGCGCTAAATGGTAGTCGAAATAAATAGATCGTAGATGTCATACTTACAGCATGACTAAGCTCGACGCCATGTTGCGAAAGTGGTCAAAACATACTTGGAAACGTTGAAATGAAAAGTCTTACCCCACCCGGCATATTCTCCAGACGTTGCTCCCTCGTACTATCACTTGTTCCGATCAATGGCTCACGGCCTGGCTGACCAGCTCTTCCGGTCTTATGAAGAAGTAAGGAATATGAAAGATGATAATAATAATAACACACTAAACTACGATTGTGCTGAAAATCAACGCAACAATAATTCACAAATGAACTCTGAGGAACATACTTTATTTCCGAACGAATGACATGGTCATTATAGAAAATATCAAATACACTTACAAAAAATAAATTTCAAAAAATATTCAATTCTACAAAATAACAAAACATTAAAAAAAAAAATCTTCAATTCTGTAATTACATTTCTCTAGAAGAAAATTTTTAAGCTTTTCCTTAAAAACAATGATATTTTTGGAGTTTTTAATTTCTTCTTTCAAGTTATTGAAAATGTTGACTCCAAGGAATGATGGCGATTGCCACCCTATTCAATATCGGTGATAATCACTATTTTTTGAAAATGATTCTCTATTTGAGAATACAACCGCTGCTAAGTCTAAGATGACGATTGATGGCTGAAGAAACACCCCAGAATACAATTCCATAGCTGAGTCTTGAAGAGACTTGTGAGTGGTAAATAAGTAGAAGTTGTTCTGTTGTTGTCTTGTTGTCTTTTTAAACTTCTGAGTAGGTAGCACATGGCCACAGCCATCGCTCACCCGATGGCTGTGGCAGTAATTCGGACTTATTGGGCGTGGAGGTGGGCGTTTCACAGGGCTCAGTTTTAGGACCGGAGCTGTTCATTTTGTTCATCAACAATATATTCGAGCTAAAGTGCGATTTGTTCGTCTAGATGGGAGAAAGTTGTGGCCATCGATGGAAAATACTTTGAATCATAAATGTTTAACCAGTTTTCTACAATAAAGCCTCGAATTTCGGGAGAAAACGGCGGAAACAAAGTTGTACGCCAATGTAACTCTCAGTAATTTACGAAAATTTAATTTTATAGAAGCCCAACTTAACATTATGCTAGTAAGTGTTCCTAAAATCAATAAAAGTAATGAAACTCAACCCATAACTAAGCATGATATCAATTTACATCCAGATCGATCCCCCAATAACGAAGCTGGAGCAAAAAAAAAACCCTCGCATCGATTCAGCCCGGAAATTTATCTGAAATTTATTCAGTTTTATTTGTACGAATTAACCGCAGAAGCCAGACTGAATCCTAATTATATAAAGAGAAGTAAGACACTAGGAGTCGGCCAGGATATATTGTTATGCAAAACAGGTCCAACTTAGATTTCTATAATCACATTGTTCATGTTCGCATCCTACGACCAACTTCCTTACCCTTTATCTTTTCAGGGACGCCAACGAAGAACGGGAACTGTTTATGCAAAGCAATATGCTAATTGGGCCACTTCAATGTGCCAACCGCTTGCTTGCTTGAGTTGGTCAGCATATTTTAATAGTCTTGAATTGCTAAATGTCAGGAGCACCACTGAAGGGGACGCGGTGCTGGGTGAACTAATGATTTCCTAGAATTATTGTTGTGTAGCGAGTATCAGAATCGGTTGTTGTACAGATAATGCTGATGTTCGAACCTCACAGCAATCGTGACTATGAAGTATTGAATTTGAAACTATCGAGTCTTGATGGTGGAACTCCAGATTTGGTTCAATGATTTCAATGTGGAATCCTTTCAGCTAAGAATTGTTCTCACACTCCTGACAATTTCTCAGCTAACGTCTACCGCTTTCATTCAAAACTATGGGACATCTACTCCCAAGATTTGGTATAACCATTGAGAACATTCAACTATAGTTCATGATTTCCTTTAATTTACAAAGGTGTACAACTTGCTTCCGCCGATTTTTTCTTTACAGATTTGAGGCTTTATTGTATGAAACTGATTATACATTTATGATTCACAGTATTGTCGATCGCTGGCCACCACTTTCTTCAATCTTTCGGACAGCGTACGAATCCCTCGTTGAAAAAATGGGTCATCTTTTGAAGCGATCCCGAATCGGTCGAATTTTTTCTTCTTCATAAAACCGGAAGTGCTGGTCAGCCAGGCAGGGTGCCATTGATCGAAACAAGTGATAGTCCGAGGGAGCAATGTCTGGAGAATACCGCAGGTGGGGTAGCACTTTCCATTTCAACTTTTCTTGTATGTCTTGACCACTTCCGCAACATGGGATTGAGCATTGTCATGATGTAAAATCACTTTATCATGTCGTGTTGTATTGCGGCCGTTTTTCTATCAATGTTCGGCTCAAAGGCATTAATTGCGTGGTTTTTACCAACTCATAATACACTACGCCGACCTGGTCCCATAAAATACTGAGTATGACATTGGAACCGTGAATATTCGGTTTGAAGCATAACTGGGATATCCTCATGATTATCTGCGCTTGAGATCATTGTAATGAACCATTTTTCGCCTCCAGTCACAATGCGATGCAGAAATCCCTTCCGTCTTCGCCTAGCAAGCAGTTGGTTCACAAGCAAACAATCCTCGTTCAACAAGTCTCAGCTTCAACTAGTACGGCAACCAATTTCCTTGTTTCTGAATCATTCGTATGGCTTTCAGGCGATTCGAAATGGCTTGTTGCGTCACTCCCAATTATCCTGCCAATTATTGTTGCGTTCGACAAGAGTCTTGATCAATTAATGCCTCAAATTCTTCATCTTCGAAAACCTTCTCTCTTTTACCGCCATGCTGGTCTTCTACGTCAAAATCATCGTTCTTGAAGCGTTGAAACTACTCTCGGCACGTTATTTCACTAAAAGCGGCCTCACCATAGGTATATGAGAGCATCCGATGAGCCTCAGCCGTACATTTCTTCATAGTAAAACAGAAAATTGAAACATCCCGGGAATGACGTGAATATGGCTCGTAAGCTGACATGTTTAATCGAGAATAACTTTATGATGAAGACACGAATCGACTAATATTTCGATGGCGTTATGTTTACAAATACCTAAGCTTATTGTATGACATCTACGATCTATTTATTTCGACTACCACTTACCGCTACAGCCATCTATTGCAAAACGGCGGAAGCAAAATTGTGCACCTAATAGTTTGAATAGATAATTTCAGCCATAGTGAAGGGTAGACAAACCAATTTTCTATCGCGCCTCTCCTGGACCTCTCAGAACCTTAGAGGTTGTATGAGATAAGGGAACTGTTAGTGGTCATTGTAGGCTTTGTTTCTATGTCCCATCAACAACAACTGTTACTTTTCACCTAACAATGAATGATTCTAGAAGTAAATATCAGAAATACAGGTTGTTTTCTAAGAACGGTACTAAAATTCAGAGGGTGATTCGTAAGGTTCTTCGAAAAACTCCTATAAGCAAAATCTCCGCAGCTCTGATTATTTATAAAATATCATAAATATTCTAGAACAGAGTTGGTTGAAATTTGGTATGTTTATCTTTCACTTAGTTTTCATCTAATAATGTTCATGGATAGTTTTTACAATGAATTAAAGTGAAGTTTAATTTTTTATCGAATACAAAGCTTAACTCGTATATAAAAAATACAAGAGACCAAAAAGTTCAACTTTCAACCATTTGAAATTTCGTACCGTAGTTAAGAAACATCCTATACACCTCCAACAGAAGCCTAAATTTGAAAACCGAACGGGTCATTATGAAATATGAACCGTATTTAGAGATACGAAAGTCAATAGCCAACATCGAACTCAGTTTTTATGTAAACCACTCCACGAGTTTATTGAAAAACCCGAATCCTGCGTCGTAATGAATTATCTCGAAGGTTTTCAAGAGCACCAGCGCAAGGAAAATTAACAACAGCAATACAGATCCCAGATTGAATACGGATCCGTTTCTCTTCAGTTGAAGAGTCCCCATCATACAGCATAAAGAAGACTCTTGCCGGGACCGCAATCCAATATCAATCACGAAAATCAACCTCATAATGCCGGAGAAGCGTAGCGGCATGAAAAACATCATTTTTCAATTTCCTTATTAGTTCCGTCAATCCCGGGCCCAATTGTTTGTTTCGGGGAATAATCATCCGATTTTCTTTCGAGTCCACAATGGAGAGTCGCCGGGGATCCGGATCCGCTGAGAAATGCCCGATTTCCAGTTTGTTATTAGTCCATAAGGGGAACTAATCAGCTTTCCTCGGTCAATTGTACGGGGTCTTTCTTGACTTTTTCGCTCGGCTTGATTGAATCCAGAGAAATATAGCGGTTAGAGCCTCGATTATATTTTTCCCCGTCGGAATGACCGCAAACTTTTTCGATCTCGGTGGGATCACTGGACGGATCTCCATTGAGCTTGAGTTGTGACGGCTACAAAGAGTTATTTCCGGTTATGTGAGCATTGACTCCTTGAGGAGGAAAGCATCGATGGATGGGATCGATTGAATCGGAAGAGACGAGATTGGCTAGTGTATGGAAGTTTTCAAAACCATATAATCCGATTGTGTTTAGGTCGTTTTGTTTTATTATTCTCGATGGTTGCCTGTTGAAGTAAAAATGAGGCAAGTCTTTAGCTTTTGAGAGCTTGTCAAATCATGCTCTAATCGCGTCCTTGAAAACCATATAGCAGTATATAAGTATAAGTTAATTGGCACATAAAAGACGGTAGCTAGAAAGTTTCTGACTTCAATGGTTTTTACATTTTTATGTCGATGTTTACTTAGGATTTTCTGATTGTGATGAGGCGAACATTACGTCACTTTGAAAATTTTATTTTCACTAGTGAAAACTCAACTTAGTGGGGTCTGTTGTCACTAAAATATTGTTTTTTATTCGATACCTATTTTCCTTGAATTTTTGATTCTAATAACGCTATCAAGACGATATTTAAAATGGAGCTTGAAATTGTTATTTTATATTCACTTGCAGGATCTAAATTCACTGAAATTGTTTATTTTTTCGACATTATGCTTGAATTTTATTAGGTGTAGGCACAAATTTGCTTCCGCCGTTTTGCAATATGTGAATATAGTGGTAAGTGGTAGTCGAAATAAAAAGATCGTAGATGTCGTGCGGAAGGTTCAATTTTCTGCTTTAATATGAAGAAATCTGCGGCTGAGGCTCATCGAATGCTCTCAAATATCTATGGTGAGGCCGCTATTAGTGAAAGAACGTGCCGAGAGTGGTTTGAACGCTTCAATAACGGCGTATTCGACGTCGGAATCCAGCATGGCGGTGGAAGAGAAAATATTTTTGAAGATGCAGAATTGGAGAATTTACTTGATCAAGACTGGTGTCAAACGCAACAAGAATTGGCAGGATCATTATGGGTGACGCAACAAGCCATTTCAAAACGCCTGAAAGTCATGGGAATGATTCAGAAATAAGGAAATTGAATGGCGTACGAGTTGAAGCCGAGAGATGTTGAATGACGTTTCTTTTCATCGCAAAAACCTAGCTTGCTTCATTTCTGATAGTTCTTTGGAATCACATCTGACAATAAGAGTATGTACCTGTGAGTAACTGATTTTTTACACAAGTGTAAGTGAAAGAGTGATTAACGCGTAAGTCTACACTACCACGATTTTACACTGGCACAAGTTCTAGTCCCGAAGAGAATATTTACATTAAAGCTCCTGAATTTTTGGGTTCAATGAGAAATGTGTAGTGCTTTTTTGATAGCTATTAGAAGAGATCGGATTTTGTTGACGTCAACAATAATTAATGAACTAGTTAGGACACGTAGGAACCAATTTCGCTGAAAATCCTATTGTGATATCCTATATTTCAATTTGTTTTCACATATCGGAATTCACAACATCGTCAACTCTTATTACATTATTAATGTCGTGGTTGTATATTAATGTTCGTCAAATCGATAAAAGTCCTGCGAATGTATTTAAAGAGAATGAATATTTTAGTTGTCTGTGTGAATAATTTGAAATTGATGCGACTTTTACTCTTATTCTCTTCGAATCACTCATAAATGACAAATTGTTTTCCAATTGATAAAGCAAGTTCGAAAATAATTAAAACGAAGGAGGTAACATTAATTACCTCATGAATATAAATGACAGCCATCAATTTGTTATTCAGAATGAAAATGGCAAAATTCCACCTGCTATCAACCGTCCAGAATTCTCCTTAGGACTTTTACGTTATATGTCTTATCTCAATCAACTTTTATGACAATTTTAATGAACTCAAGCCAAATTTATTTCCACTAGATTCATGAATATACCAAATTTAACTGTTTTTGATTCGAATTAGATTAACAGCAATAAAATACTCACCTTAATAATTTCGTGTGTTTGATGTTTTGTTACTCGAAGAAACACACAATTCACTCTCTTGAGGAATTTGTTTTATGAACCATTGTTATATTATACACTGTGTCCGTAATGTATGGAACAAATTCATTTTTAGCTAAACAGACCATTTTAAGAAATAATCCTGAAACACGTCGGTTTTTTATTTCAATTTACCGTATTTTAAGATAATAATCTAATATACAGGGTGAATTACTTTCGAGTAATGACATCACCGTCAGTTTTTTTGAATGGAACACCCCCATTTTGCCTCAATTTTCCGATTACTCTAGCCGAGCTGATTCCAAAAATGTATCACATGTTGATTCCAATTGGTACAGGGTGGACAAAAATACAATACTTTTGTGTGAGCTCATAAAGTATCGCGTAACATTTTTTATTAGTTAAATTAACAATGTTATAAAAAATACTTTTTGTCTAGCGGCAATTGGTTTGAATATAACACCCAGTAGTTTTTTACATTTTTAGATTAATACAAATGAGCTGTTTCCAAACATGTTGGTACTTGTGGTCTAGCAGACAGAATATGAAAGAAATTATCTCTTATCAAATCAAAGAAACATAGTCGTCTAGTTTTTGTGAAATAGTAATTTATTGTTGTTTAATGATAGTTTAGTTCTACAATATTTTTGGTATTCGTGAATGTTTTAATTATTGCTTAGATTTAATTCATTATTTTTGTCCATCCTGTACCAATTGGATCAAAATGTGATACATTTTTGGAATTTTTGGAAAATTGAGACAAAATTGGAATGTTCCTTTCAAAAAAATTACGGTGACGTCATTTCTCTGAAGTAATTCACCCTGTATATTAGATTATTATTTTAAAATACGTTTAATTAAAATAAAAAATCGACGTGTTTCACGATTATATCTTAAAATGGTCTGTTCAGCTAAAAATGAATTTGTTCCATACTTTACGGACACAGTGTAGATATATATATATATTCTTTTGAGAAAGAGCAATACAAATTATTTCGTTCAAACAATGAAGCATATGTGTAGATAACCTAGTAAGAAGCTCGATAAGTTATTTCAGTCTTTTTTGTACGGCGTTTGAGATTCCCAGGCGTATTAATATTTGAAGAAAGAGATAAAATAAGTATAAATGAAGGAATGAACTATTTTCCTTCAATGCAAACAAACGGCTTAATGTTGGAAATTGCGCAGCCTTCAGACGTTGTTGTTGATTCTCCCTCCTCAATTCCTCATAGAAAAGTTTTCCTCAGTTGGTATTCCAGTCTGGAGGTACTCACCATTGCCACGACGATGCACTGAAACAAAAGGACGAATTAGAAGTTTGTCCCAAACAATCTGAAGTAAATAAATATACTTTACCTTTGATAATTACGGATAGAATTGAATTTTAACATTGTAGAATTCAACCCTCAAAATTGCATGATTGATCAGTATAATTGATTGTTTTAGTCGAAGTCATCAAGAGAAGTCATTAAATATAATGGGACGACAATATATTTCTGAAGTTTCAGTTGTTGTAACGTTAATTTTTAATTGTCATTGAGTACAATAGTACTTGAAGCTGAAGGGAAATAAAACTAATAAGTAATACTCAGAAATAGATTACAGTAATTATTTAAAGTTATTATTTTCTTTATTTCTGTGAGAACCTTGTAAGAATATATTTGATTCACACAGATTTTATGGTTATATTTTATTATTATATGTCGGTACTCGGATCTCTCCTGTTATGTATTCATCTATTATCTGTCAAATTTGTGATACAGAAAACGGTTCTGCCAACCAATATTTTTCAATCCAAAAATCATCAGATAACATTTATGCGAATATTTATTTATTTCAATAAAAATGCAGTGAATTAAAGAAAACAAAGTATAATATATAAGTACAGAAGGCTCATTCTACAGCAAGTTCAGTTCATTCAAAAAATCGTGGAGAATATCAATGTCTTCTTGTATTATGAACAAATATTCATAATTTCAGTTTAAACCTCTTACATTCCGTTTATCGAGAAAAAATAAAAGAAAACGATAACTAATCATGCTCCAATCCAGCAAAGCAATGCATTTTCAAATCATAGTGTACATGATTTGCGGATAGCAACTATGCTTAGAAAATAGACACTGTGCTATGCAGATACAGACACTATGATTACGCAAAAACAGCATGTTTGGAGTATTGTTTGACGGTTATAATGATAGCGACTATGCTTTACGGATAGACACTATGCTATAAAGATGAAGACATTATGCTTTGAGCATAAACAGCATGCCCGGATCATTGATTGACGTCTGTTGGGGTACCATTGATAGCGACTATGCTTTGACGATAGACACTATGCTTTGCAGATAAAGGCACTATACTTTGAGCATAAACAGCATGCTTGGAGCATTTCTTGGAACATTGATTGACGTCTGTTGACGTAACATTAATAGCAACTATGCTTTGCCGATAGATACTATGCTTTGCAGATAAAGACAGGCAACGTAAATCGAACCAGACTGTTTCCTGTGGACTTGAACCCTGAAATAACCACACACTAACCTGTAGTTTGAAGAACGTTTTAACCTTAAACTTGTAATCATCAGAAACCATTTCTTTCCTTTCCTATTCAAACTGAATGAAATTCCTTCATTCAACCAATCTGTTGGTGCTATCTGCTGAAGATATATTTATCAAAACCAAACCAGAAACAAGCCACCAAGTCTATCGAATTTTGCACTAGAGATTTCAGGTGGGCGCAGAAAGCAGAAATTCCTCCCAATTCGATTGTAAGATGAATTAATCATTTCAATTATGAACAACAATCGAGGCCTCTTCAAAGGACCGACATCGGCATTAGGAAAATTGAAAGCGGCAAATATAATTAACCTTTTATCCTGCCACGTCATATTTCCGAATTCATTTCGAATGGACGGGAACAATGGAGTCGTTTCACGGTGGTGAAATCGATGAAACTGTGCTAATTTTAACCGTGTTCGTTAGAATGGGGGTTGAATGTTATCCTATATCGAATGTTTTCGATGCTTTATACCGGACGATTACATTCGTTGAGGTGTTTTATTGCTAGCTGCACTAGCCATATCAATATAATGTGGAATTTCATGAAGGTAAATAAATCCTAAATTGTCCTTATTTCATTGGCGACTAGTTGTAATGCTAAAATTCCGGCTAGCATATTTTTTTTAACGTAAAATTATAAATATAAATAAAAGTAACCAACTGATTTCTTCTCCGCTTTCTTCACTTGTGTGGTTAACAACAATATGAAGGAAATGGACTGAATTGAATATATATTGGTTCTGATCACCATTAAAATCAATTAATTAGTTTACCAATAAGTTTAACTGTTCATAAGAGAGTATAGGGTGCAAGTGCAGGAATTTATTTGATTATCTACCTGCTTCTTATATTCAACCTGAACGATTGCAGTTGTTGCGACAAAAAGCAAATAATGGGTGTTTTTTTTTCGAGGTATATAACTTTAAGTTGGCATTACTGTTCAAGATGGCGACCGATTTAACAGCTGTCAAGTGATTTATTCTCAGTTTGGTTTGGCAATTCATTATGAATAGACTCACGCCTGAACAACGCTTGCAAATAGTGCAATTTTATTTCGAAAATAATGGTTCTGTGCGGAGTACGTATCGCGCACTGCGCATGGCTACATCAACAAACAAAACTGCCGCATTTGGAGTGAAGCTAATCCTCAAGTGTATGTCGAAACACCGTTACATCCAGAAAAACTTACTATTTGGTGCGCTTTATGGGCTGGTGGAATCATTGGTCCGTACTTCTTCAGAAACGATGATGGCCAGAACGTTACAGTCAATAGTGATCGGTACAAAGCCATGATTACTAACTTTTTCATTCCTGAATTGAACAACCATGATGTCCAGGAGCTGTGGTTCCAACAAGACGGCGCAACATGTCACACAGCTCGTGCCACAATCGATTTATTGAAAGACACGTTTGGTCACCGCCTGATTTCACGTTTTGGACCTGTGAATTGGCCTCCAAGATCTTGTGATTTAACACCGCTAGACTATTTTCTGTGGGGCTATGTAAAGTCATTGGTCTATGCGGATAAGCCACAAACCCTTGATCATTTGGAAGACAACATTCGCCGTGTTATTGCCGATATACGGCCACAAATGTTGGAAAAAGTCATCGAAAATTGGACGTCCAGATTGGACTACATACGAGCCAGCCGTGGCAGTCATATACCAGAAATCATATTCAAAATGTAATGCACAAGATTATCTTGCGGATAAATGAAATTCATGTCAATCGAATAATCCATCGTTGTTTTATTGCAATTTAAAATTCTATAGCTCTAAAAAAAAACACCCTTTAGATATAATGTCTGTATCTAGCCGAAATTGTCGTCACAATACCTAATATAAATGTACCTGCATTAGTGTAACAATGATCTTTCGTGGTACTTTCTCATTCATTGGGTTCTAAGAAAAATACAATAGAGAATATCTTTCCCCTACCTTAATTAGTGAGAAGGCACCATGATACCATTGCGCAGGTTTAGAGAATAAGAAATGGAAGAAGAAATTCACGTTGTACAATGTGATTTTAAGTTTGTAACTCAGGTATAAAACTGAGGGGTGTAAGTTACGAGGTTATGACCAGTTGAGTTAGTAGAGTGTTCAAGGAGGTGTCCAAGAGCTGTACCACAATATAGTTATCGTCTGTCGTCCATCAGTGTTTCCATAATCCCCACAAAACGCGATACCCAAACAGTATTCTATTTCGAAGATCAGACCCGATACGAACCTGGATCTCCCAAATGCCCTGAAACTTTTACGTATGCACGCTACATTGTTTTAAACGGCTATAAGATTTATGTTTGCTTTTCGAACTAAACACAAAGTCCGCCTCAAAAATAGGGGCATAATTCACGCACGTTGCGCTATGAATATCGAATCGGCGAAGGCTGCCAAAGTTCGGACTGAATCAATAATCAGTGTCGGTCTCATTCTGATATATCGGATCTTTTTTTATCGGAGGGAAAGATCGTTCGAGTTTTTCGTGAAAATCGAATATGCGGCTTCGATTCCATAGAACCTTTCTCAACCGTAATTCTGGGTAATTCTAGGCTTTTAAGCTGTAGTGTGATCGGTTTTCAACGGTCTTATGAATATAGAGTCGTAGATTGTAACTCTACATTGTATACCGTGATTTCTAGATCACGTTGTGAAACGTGAACGTTACTTTATGATATCAGTGAAATTAAAGCGTGACGTGATTACTGTTTAGGTTGCTTGTTATTAATATTTGTATGAATCACTCAAACCTTAGTTCGTTTATCTTTGCAACTCGAATTGGTCACTATTATCATTCAAAGCACAGCAAAATTAATGAAAAATTATTATGGAAACATCAATTTTTCTTACATTTTCAACTCTTTTCCTTGTTTCAGCTTTAGTTAGGAACGTAACAGAAGGATATCGATTTTTCAAATGTTGCCTCAAATTTGAACGGGTAATTTTGAAACATAATTTCAACTTGCATAAATTACAAGTAGCATAATTTACATCAACTACTGCGAAAAAAGCCCAAAGATTGCTGGTCTTTCGCCTATCATTATTATGTCTCTGACGTGTTTCCGTTTATTTTTTATAATACAGTACTATTTATTGCTTCGGTCGGAAACTTCAAAATGGAAAGAAATTCTTTGGGGTTGTTTATCAAAGATATGTATAAAATTGGAAGTTTATTACCACCACCAATTATGCAGTAATTCAGTAGTTATTATTTGTTTTTAGCAAGTATTTATTGTTTACCTAGTCCTACAAAAATACTTCCTAAAGCAGGCGAAGTTGCCTACGATGCTGGGATTGTCATAAAAATATGCAATTATGTTAGTCAAAAAAGGTTCCGAAGCAATAAAAACATCAGGCTGCCTTCATAATTTACGATTGCAACGGACGATGATATACCCTGAGAAGATCTGTATAATGTTCAAACTGTGATCCCGTCACGCTCTGTATTCGTTTTTCGGAACCGTGACTACCTGTGACATTCTGATATCAGTGATTAAATCACAGTACGTGAAATATCGCTAGACTACTTTCTGTGGGGCTATGTAAAGTAATTGGTCTATGCGGATAAGCCACAAACCCTTGACCATTTGGAAGACAACATTCGCCGTGTTATTGTCGATATACGGCCACAAATGTTGGAAAAAGTCATCGAAAATTGGACGTCCAGATTGGACTACCTCCGAGCCAGCCGTGACGGTCATATGCCAGAAATCATATTTAAAATGTAATGCCACAAGATTATCTTGCGGATAAATAAAATTCATGGCAATCGAATAATCCATCGTTGTTTTATTGCAATTTAAAGTTCTATAGCTCTAAAAAAACACCCTTTATTTTTGGTTTACACAACCCTTTGAACCTTTGTGGATCATGTAGTACCACGACAGATTCCATCATTGCTTCCAATAAACCAAACAATCAGTCATAAACGTCATTCGTCAAAGCAAACACCATTCCAAACGACGTGGCATGCCGAGTGTGCTCGAACCGTATTTTTGCGAGTTTCAATTGGGCCAGTCCCCAGGTATCCGAACTGGAACGATTAGACCCACCGCCCGCTATGCAAACTCTCGAAGATTGCAGGTTCTTTTCAAACATTGTTGGCATAGGGGATCGGGGAAATGTTCGACCGAAAATGAACGACGGGCGGGTCGGACATCGTAAAACACAGACTATCGCGTGTTGTGTTACACGAGGGCGAAGTTACAAGACCGAAAGAATCCATGCTACACCGACAAAATTCGAACATGCGAACTCATTTTTTCCCCTCAGTCATGTTTCGTTGTTGGGTATCGCAGCGATTCATCAGGTGGATATCTTGGAAGTCGGCGACGGTTGTCGGATGGAACATGAGTTGACGGTTCTTGTTATTTAGAGAGTTGCTGGTTTCAACAGTGTTAAATTCGAAGGAAGGACCTGGTGCATGATGGAGCCATGTTTCATCCATTGTTACGCAAAAATTCAGGACTTCAACACCTTCAAACACTTCTCAGAATCATTACCACGTTGTTGCTTTTGATCGATTGTGAGCTCGCGCGGCACCCATTTTGCACACAGCTTTTTCATGTACAAATATTCTTGAATGATATGATGACACGTTCAGATGATATCTTCACAATGTCTGCTATCTCGATCAACTTCACTTCACAGTCATTCAAAATTATTTCGAGAACTTTTTTTTTTTTCGTCGTTGACAGTCTTTTTCGGGTGTCCATTGCCTTCGCCGTCTTCGATGCTCATTTCACCACGTTTAAACTTAGTATACCAATCAATGATGGTCAATTTTCATGTTGCAGACCCCGGAAAATCTTCATAAAGCCAAGATTTTGCTTCAACTGTATGTCACATATCTCACAAACAAATGGTCGGACCGCTGTCAAATTTTGACACGTATCGTTTGAAGGTCTGTACTAAGATGTCTAAAATTCAGGTGTATGAACTGATTCGCTTTTGTTTTGTCAATTTTGAGAATAGGTATTAGATAAGCTTCGTTATGTCAACTGTAGGTAGCGCTATCAACAAATTAAGATTCTTGTTATTTATTATTTACGAGGTTTGTGCCATTATGTACCTATATGTATATCTTTCATTATAGTTATGATCTATGGAAGCAATTCTTGTAATTGAAATACCAATAAACTCTCTATATTACAAATATTTGAATTCATTCCAGTAAACGTTTCGTGTTTTGTTTCACGACGTCGCACGATCATACTCGATTACACATCGCTTTTGTTTGGTCAGTATCGAGTTTTAATTAATGTATCCAATCAAAATCAACGGAAATGACAAGTATGACATTGCGGCGCCGCCACGAACTAAAACTAATATTTTCAATTTGGTCGAATGTCATTGCATTCAAAATTTGACGAGTGCATTCACCATGTTTTTAGACATCTTAGTCTGTACTAACTAAAAATCATATGGATTTGATACTAGCACTGCCATCTGTTCATCAGACCGGGGACTTTTCAATTGGCCTAATATCTGTATTTACCAATCATTCACCGATTTTATTATTTTCTGCTATGAGAGGTTTTGCAACGTGCACGATTCTTTCATATGACTTTTAACCTATATCATTTGCTTCATAAAGACGTATTCTGCCAACCGCATCGACATGAGACAAAGAGACCGGAAAATTAGGCTTGGGTTTAATCTTTGCATTTTATTCAATGTACAATTTCGCATTAATTCAACGTAACGACAATAGATCCGGGACCACGGAAAACCCGAAATCCGCGGTCCAATTACCTAAGCAATTAAAACCAATTCGGATCCCCGAAGCAAGCTCGGAAAGGGAGAAAAA
The DNA here is from genome assembly GCF_914767665.1 of Harmonia axyridis. Lineage (NCBI taxonomy): Eukaryota > Metazoa > Arthropoda > Insecta > Coleoptera > Coccinellidae > Harmonia > Harmonia axyridis. The sequence goes on along the minus strand of NC_059502.1, from coordinate 12,322,666 downwards.
CTCCGATGATTTATTCTGCCAGTCGGCGTAATGATCCTTTGGGCGGTCGAGAATCTTGTTACAAGAGCGAATTTGGCGGTTCTGGACGCCGAAAAAGTATTTTTTAGTTTTAGCGTCTGAATAAACTCATTTCGCCCGGTTTCGAGGCTGTCTAAAATGAAATTACGCGCAGAAATGGGGAATCTGAAGGCAGCGGAATTAATTCAATGACACCACTAAATGTCTTGGGCATTTCGCCGCGAGATTCATTGTTCGACATGATTACCTGTTTATAAAGAGGGGTAGTCAACTACTCAACAACTCAACATATAAATTTTTTCTCCGATTGACAGCAAAAATCTCAGAGTGATAAATATAGATAGAGGGAGCATATGTCATTTTCAGTAAGCAAATTTTGTCTCCAACATGAACTCATCAAATTAGACATGGAGCGCGCGGAAATGAAAACATATCAGTGATACGATATTTCACTCAATTCGCGAGTTTCTCCACAAAGAACGCACTTCTTATGTCCCATTGTGAATCAACGTTTCATATCAACTCAAAATATATTGAGATGAATAATATATAATAATAATAATAATATAATGTTTATTCACTATAAACATAAAAAAAATTTTTGCATGAATTGCCTTCAGGAACTTTTTCCTGTTCTCTCAAAATATTGCTCAAAAGAATACTCGCTGGAAAGGAATTTAGCGCCAATGAAGAAGTAATCGACGAAACTGAGGCCTATTTTGAAGTGAAAGACAAATCGTAAAACAAAAATGGTATCGATCAGTTGAAAGACCGCTATAATCGATGTTTCGCCCTCGAAGGCAACTCTGTGAATAATAAAATCGAATTTTGCCAAAAAAATTGTTTTACAAAGTTTGACCGGGGACTTTTCAATTGGCCTGTTCGGGCATTTGTCAAGAAATGAGTTAGTTAACAAGAGTTAATTAGAAATAGATAGTATTCGAATGCATACTCCTTAAAACCATATCTACAATTAGATGCACAAAATCATTGGAAACCTTGGAGAAGAGAATCATATTATAACTGTTACCAAACAAAATTCTCAGAATATAGAATCTGGATTACATCATTCATCAGATCAAATGCTTTAATAGAGGAAAATAATCCCCGGATAAGGAAAAGTACAATAGAATTCTCACTTCAAAAATGAATTGAGAATAGTTATTTATAATACAAGTGCAGAAGGCATGAGCCTTCTGTACGAGTATTATACATTATTTTCTCTAATTCATTGCATTTTCATTGAAATTAATGAAATATTTCCATAAATATAATTTAGTGATTTTTGCATTGAGAAATGTTGGTTGGCAGAACTGATTTCTTTAAGGCAAATTGATAATTGACAGATAAAGCCGTAGCGGAAAGTTCGGAGTGCCAACATAGAATAATAAAATATAACCATGAAAACTGTGCGTTTCTGATATATTCTCGCACGATTTTGTTCTACAAGATGTGGAAGAATGAACGGAATAACCACAGAATTAGAGAAAAAAAAAACAACATGTTCTAATTTAATACTTCAAAACTTGATTTTGCCCCAGAATTATTGCTTTCTAGGGATTCCTCAAACATTATCATAGAACTTTTCGTGGAATGGAATTTTTAGAGGAATGGTCATCTAGAAAACCACTCGGCATAAAATTTTACTTGGTAAAACATAGGAAAATAAACAAGAAGTGAATTTGTTGGGAATGCAAATGTAATAATAAGTCGATTTCAATTTATTTATTTTATTGAATTATGCCACCGAATTCATGACAGAACAACAACTACTAGGTCCACTATAGTATGTTTATCAAATCAAGTTGATAACAACCTAATAAATCGCATTTGATGAAGACTTCCAATCGCAATAACTCCGTGTAACATCCAGAAATCAATTCGCGGGTTTGTTACCAAACCCATACAAATAAAATAAATCGAGCGGAAGAAACAGGACACAGCCAACTAAATTCCTTAATGACGACCGCGTCCGGTTCATCCTAGCCGAAAAATCCATCGGCAGTCCGCATCACACCACTAAAAATCGGATTAAACTGTATAATGCCCCCCTCGATTGTGTTTGGCTTCGGTGGAGGCTTTGTAACTTTGTCGATGAAATTATTTAGTTCCGAACTCTGTGTAGTCGACTAATTGAAATTCAAATCAAATTTCTGCCATAATGCAACCGCCCGGGCGGTAGACAGAGATGGGCGGTTCGGCTTGACGAATCGTGTTACGAGCCGTAGGAGTATTATCAAATTAATCTAGCCTACTCTGTTAATGCCCACTAACGCGGATAAATGAAGGAACTAACTGACTGCTAGGTTGGTAGCCCCGATATGAATCATGCTATCTACCGCTAATTAGACTATCGTGCTTTGTTCTTCAATACCAATCGCATTATGGTGTCTGGATGGAGTAAATTTCGGTTGGTTGTCTTCGATAGTGAAGATCATTGACCCACGAAGTTTTGCATAACTTATGTCCCAAAAAGTCTCACAAATTTCAACTATATGACGAAAATTTCAAAAATTTAATCTTCCGAAAATATCTAGACTGTTGACTGAACACAAAGCGAATCAAATAAAATATAAAGTGTCAAAAATGAAATTGAAAAGTCATTCAGAAAACTACTCTGTTTAATAAACATAGATAGAAGGAGCATATGTCATTTTCAGTAAGCAAATTTTGTCGCCAACATGAACTCATATTTGACATGAAGCGCGCGGAAATGAAAACATATCAGTGATACGATATTTCACTCAATTCGTGAGTTTCTCCATCGAATCATTATCAAATTCAGAAAACTAACTCCAAGTGCGCCAAACGATGTGAAACAACCTATAACACTAGAAAAGCAAAAGTTGCCTCACCTTGGATTTCAGCAGGTAGATACATAAAATAATAAATATTGTGCTTACTATAAATTCAATAATTAGAAAAATATCGGATTCCAAATATTCAAATTTGCATATTTAATCGGGAATCACTCAAATGAATATATTTCATTCAATATAATATACATTCATAATGATATAGTAAAATTGTGGATTTGAAAATATATCACAATCCGACAACGTAATCTAACCATGTTGGGGACATGAAAAATTGCGTATACTCCCTCTATCTATGTTTACTACTCTATGAAAAATTATAACGGCGTTAACTGGTAATTGAATCCTCGACAATTCAAGAGAACTAAAGTTAAAGGGTGTAGAATATCTTGAGAGAAAAAAACTTCGAAAATATAGGCCGAAATATTTGGCTCGAATACTGTGATGTCGTCGTGCTTCAAAACGCATTCATTTTGAAAATAACGAAGTCATCGTTATGGATGATGAAAGAAAAGAACTCCACTCTGGTTGATCCCAAAATGTAAGGAAAAGATGGGGTTTACACCGAGAATATCGAAAATGGTCCAGAAAATGTATAACTAGTAAAAGACCAAATTAGCTGATGAAGTTCTTATTAACTAGAAAAATTTCCAAGCCAAGCCAAAAATTTCCAGCAAGTGAGACAAGTAAAAGGCGGAGCTGTGGACAGTCGAAGTTACATTCATAACATTACCAGACGAAAAGATAAGAATTTCCCACAACTTCTTAGAATAAAACTAAAACATCTGTGGAAACCTTGAAGCTCAGTTCAACTATTTTATAAACCCCTCGTTTCACTTAGACATACGTAGGCATATTTCTCAATTAAGTTGTCCAATTCGAAATGACCTTCAACTAGCTCATATCACGAATCATAATTTGTTTTTTCTTATGTCATTAATTTATGTTGATATATGTTCCATATAATGAACATAATCAACTCCACAGATCTCTTTTCCTTTCAGTTCGAGGAATTATATTGAGTGGAATTCAGCCAAATGAAATACATCAAATGATATTATCAATCATTTACTACTACATTACGAAAAAAAAAACTTGTGTATTTATTTGCCGAGATCAGATTATCAACTGAAATTAAACTTGAAGCTCACGATAATTTTTACTTGGAAACTCCACAGAATAGTAACATTATCCTCTGTGTGAAACAGTGACACATGAAGTGATCAGATTTGAAGAATGAAATATATATTACAGCCAGCGGCATCTGCTGGATCTGACATGAAATGAATCCTACCCGAATCGATCAACGACCCATTGTAAAGAAATAGCATCGTCCACTAGCAGAAGACTCTTTTCCGGTGGTTTATCTTTAGTTTTCCATGAATAATTTTTCGATGTGAGAACAAGACAAAACGACATTTTTATATGTATACTATATGGACTGAATTTTGTTTGATTCCTTTCCATCCATATTTTCGTTTAATATTGCTCATCTCTTGTAGAAGTATTCCACAAACAATAAAAAAGAACATTACCTATATCTATTATAAGTACATGAGATAAACTATAAGCTTCTGTATAATTTTTATTTATGAAGGTTTCAGTTTATTTTATCTCTAATGAAATATGAAATTCTACCACATCTTTATGTTGAAGCGACTGACAAAAAGGGTATTAAATTTCCATTGTGTAATAATACCTTTCGAAATAAATTTCCGATGAAGTCTCTATATCCAACTCCTGTATTAAACCTCTATCGATATGAGTTAAAACGGTCTAATGAGCACATTAAAATTGAGTTCATTAGCGCTTTATGAATATTAGAATTTTAATATAACTGAGAAAATAATGCGCTGAACTGGGGAATAAACTTTTCATGAGCTGATATGTATTGCGAGCTTTTTCATCTGGCTATTTATATTTTAAATTTGATTAATTGTGTATGGAATCTCATGAACGGATATAAAGTTCAACGAATTTTTGTATACTACTAATTTGAATTTTTCATAGTAAAAATATGTAGCAGTGTATTGAACTCAAAGGATTTGAAACGACAAAAGAGTGGAAAAAAATGGTGAACGACGGCTCATAAGTATTAAGCCAATTGAAAAGTCCACAGTCTGATGCACAGATAGCGGTGCTAGTATTGGATCCATATGATTTTTAGTTAGGACCAACCTTCAAACCATACGTGTCAAAAGTTGACAGCAGTCAGTTGCGTTGTGGAGTGTAGTGACTTTTGTTATTCCTCAAAAGATGAAAAAACAAAAAATTTCGTGTGCTGATAAAATATTGCTTTTTGAAGAGAAAGAATACACTTGAAGCAAAATCTTGGCTTGATGAAGAGTTTCCAGGGTGTGCAGCAGGAAAATCAACCATCATTGATCGGAATACTAAGTTTAACGTAGTGAAATGAGCACCGAAGACGGCGAACGCAGTGAACGCCCAAAAAAGGCTGTCACCGACAAAAAAATACAAAAAAAGGATCACAAGTAAAGTAAAGTTGATCGAGATAGCAGACATTGTGAAGATATCATCTGGACGTGTACATCATATCATTTACGAATATTTGTACATTAGAAAGCTTTGTGCAAAATAGGTACCGCGCGATCAAAAGCCTTAATGATTCTGAGCAGTTTTTGAAGCTGTTTAAGTGCAATGAACCTTAATTTTTGCGTCGATATGTGACAATAGATGAAACATGGCTTCATCATTTCACCCCGGAGCCCAATTGACAATCAGCAGAGTGAACTGCACACGATGAACCGAATCCAAAGCGAGGAAAAACACAACAGTCAGCTGGCAAGGTTATGGCATCAATATTCTGGGATGCGCAAGGTATAATATTCATTGATTACCACCAAAAGGGCCAGACCATCAACAGCGATTATTATATAGCGCTATTGGATCGTTTAAAGGATAAAATCGTTAAAAAACGTCCCCATTTGAAAAAAAAAGGTAATGTTTCATCAAGACAATGCGCCGTGTCACAAATCAATGAAAACAATGGCAAAATTGCATGAATTGGGCTTCGATTTTGCTTCTGCATCCACCGTATCCGCCAGATCTGGCCCTAGTGACATTTTCCTGTTCTCAGACCTCAAAAGAATGCTCGCTTGGAAGAAATTTAGAGCCAATGAAGAAGTAATCGCCGAAACTGAGGCCTATTTTGAAGCAAAAGACAAATCGTACTACAAAAATGGTATCAAAAAGTTGAAAGATCGCTATAATCGCTGAATCGCTTTCGAAGGCAACCATGTTGAATAATAAAATCGAATTTTGCCAAAAAAATGTGTTTTACTATCGAAGACCGCGGACTTTTCAACAGGCCTGTTATTTCTCCTCCCTTGTTGCCTAGAACAAAAGCTCAGCAACGGTCCCACATCCTCGGCTGAAACCCCCTGTCGCCAAACCTTATAAAGATGACATCGGCATAGAGAAAGTTGCCATGCGAATATTAAGAATATGCGCGCGAGACCGTGCCTGCACCATAAATTCTAATTCGCGCGCGAGCATCTGACGTTCATGAGGATTTAGTGAGCAGTAAAGTTTCCAATTGAAATAGAAAGGCAATATAGGGACGTCCCGTCGTAAAAATTTTTCATTACGATAGAAGTGGCCGATATGAAAGAAACGAGCGGCCGTTATAACTGCGACACCCGCGAAACTTTTCGCCGAATGCTACACAGTCCGAAGAAGTCAATAAGCTTTTACGGTGCCGAAACTACGGGAAAAGATTTAAAGATCTACTCAACTTTCATAACTTTCTTGCCGTAAAGTTTATGGACGCGCCTCCGCCCGTAATGAAACTAAATATCGGACAATAATTCGGAAATCTGGGGAAATAAAGGCCTTTCTGATCCCCCCCGTATAAGGCCAGGTTTACAGCTTTCATATAGCGCGTTTGCCGGTCTTTCGGAGGAGGATTCGCGTCAGGAATTTTCTATAAGAACTTTGTTTCCGATATATTATCCTCTACGTGTTGATAGGTAATATTATTTAGAGAACGAAAGAAGCCATTATTAATAACATTCTGTATGCATTGAAACAGAGAATGGACTAGTTTAGTGATGTTGAGAATACTATATTCGACACGATAGAATTAAAATATAGAGCAAAACTGATAAATCAGTGAAAAAATTTTGAAAATCCATCAATAAATGACTGAGAAATAAATTATTTAAATTTGGTCTCCGACTCGTCTGTGACGTAACGCCACTTGCCTGTGATCGCTACACCATAAATTACGCTTAAATACTCAGCCGCGCCAAGGCGCTCGCGCCGTTTGTAGTTGTACAGTGTAGTTTTAACTCGAGTTTTGTTTTTATGTCACCATAATGGAAGAAGGCTTCGTGAAAGGACAAAGTGACAATCTGCCTAAAATAGATATATTCGCAGTGATGGAGTTTTTTTCTTCAAATCCATCTTATGTCTGAATGCTGAAATAAAAGGAGTTGAACTTTTCAAGTAAGTATCTACTTTTGAGTTTGTTTCATCATGGTTCAACTTATAACGATGATTTATTTAAAAAAAGTAAAAACGAACAAAACACGACACGAACGGCACAAGTGATTGTACACCAATGAATTCGTAAGCACTCTGCGAATACCAGTCGCCTCGTGTAAGTGGCGTGACGTCACACACTAGACGCTGCGTACTATGAAATTATTCTTCCAGGCGCAACTTAAAAGTCCCATAACTTTTTTTCTAGAGATATTTCAATGATTCTTCCACATTTTTGTTACATTTTACTTAAATTTTTAGAATTAATCCTTAACAACAAAATGAAATCTAGTCCATTATTGCACAAAATTAATTTGCAACTTTCCACTTTATGAGCAACACACTAATTTTCAACTCTCCATATACACTTCACTCTATTCAATTCAGAAAATTTTTCTGTGCCATTCATTAGAAAAGGACAAAGTGAAAAGCTGCAAAGTTTAAGTTTTCCAATAGTAATGATACAATTTGATAGTATATTACATAAAAAAAGCTGTAAGAAGCATATTACGCACGATTAGAAAAAGTTAATTAAGGAAATGCGTAATTGCCTTATAAATCCAGTTGTGTACTATAGTTTGTCTAAGATCGCATTCAACGAACACACAAATTACATTATAAATGTCGATAGCTATAGACAGTGTTTGCATTACAACCATTTTAAATTGTATCATTTTTATACTGGTAGACTCCTTAGAGTAATAAACATAGATAGAAGGAGCATATATCATTTTCAGTAAGCAAATTTTGTCCCTAACATGAACTATGAAATTTGTCATGAAGCGCGCGGAAATGAAAACATATCGGTGATACGATATTTCACTCAATTCGCGAATTTCTCTACAAAGAACGCACTTTTATGTCCCACAGTGAATCAACGTTTCATATCAATTCAAAATATATTGAAATAAATACCTAATTATATCTGAAACTCAGAAAATAAACTTCAAGCGCGCCAAACGGCGTGAAACAACACTAGGAGAGCAAAAGTTGCCAAACCTTGGATTTCAGCAGGTAGATACAGAAAATAATAAATATTCTGCATACTAAATTCGACAATTAGGAAAAATATTGGATTCCAAATATTCAAATTTGCATATTTAATCGAGGATCACTCTAATGAATATTTTTGAATATATTTCATTCAATATAATATACATTTATAACAATATAGTATAATTGTGGATTTGAAAATAAATCACAATCCGACAACCTAACCTAACCATGTTGAGGACATGTAAAAATTGCGTATACTCCCTCTATATACGCTTATTACTCTATGGTAGACTCTAAAACTTGGTGCGACAGGCTAAGCAATTAATATTAATACAACGAATAAAATAATTTTTGTAACCCAGGTTCAATTTTTTTTGTTTCCGAAATAAGGAGTTTGATTTCAGAGTTGAAAGTGACGTAGTAGAAACAAAATATCCAAAATTAATAATTCTGATTTAACAAAATTGAATTGAAGGAATGGGACTACAGAACTTCCTCATACTCGTTCCTTATGTTACATCAACATGTCAAATTTGTTTGTTTTCTCGTTGACAAGCACAAAACAAGAAGCTGCAGGCATGCAATTTCACACATTTCTGAAGCTGAAAGACATTTTTTAAATTTTACGGTGCCATATTCGAAAAAATACCATGTTTCATTCGAAAAAACATTCAATCTTGGCACAAAAAAACGTACTTTCATTCCAAATGAAAAATTTAACCATTATTATTCCAAATAAAGAATATGCTTTTGAACTTTTAATATTTATTTACATGTGTCTTACTAATTGTGAGCGAAATCTTCTAGAATTGACGATTTAATGAGAAATTGAGCAGTTATTTTTTTTAAATATTTCAGAAAACGAAAAAAATTTGAAAGCCTAATAAGCAAATATGAATAGCAATAAAATATTCCAAAGTCGATCATTATTACAACAATCGAGTTGAAAGAAAAGAATTCAAATTGAATTCATCGCGCCTGAAATGAAAACACTGAAAAACAGAAGAGGAAAAAAAAAGATCTCCCCCATGAATTTTTTTCAATTAAACTAATTCGCTTCGTCCTTCATCTTAACTAGCCGCGCCAAACCCTTTGAAAAAAATTCCACGAAAGGGGTGATTCAAGTTGGTAGCCAAGTTAATAGAAACGAAACGAAATTTCTCCCCAACAATTTTGATATTTTTTCGCCTCGCTATTAAATAGTTCTTTCAGAACTCCTTAATCCCGAGTTTAGGAAAGTTTTGGCTCCGTCCGCCTAAGTTTTATATTTCATTTTACTCCGAGAAGTGCCGCCATAAAGGGTGGATATCGTTTACGGTCTTGAATGTGGTTTCGTTCGGGGTTTAACCGACTATTCCGTATGTCCTAATGGAATATTGTAGGTGTGCATTTAGTTGGCTTAATCACTTTTGTTTTTCTTTATTGAATGTAACGATAAATGATTAACATTATTGTTCTGCTCAGATAAAATTTGTACGAGGACAATGAGGTGAACCATATTATTTGACACCATTTTATAATAGAACAGATACTAATCACTCGGGACAGGTCCGGACTATAAAATGGATGCATAAGAACCTTCTAACCAAGCTGCAGGAGCTTCTGGCAAGTCACTTAAAATATGCGTGGTCTGGCGTTGAACACAGTTATTCTTTTCCTCTTGACCAAAGCTGGCCGCTTCTGGGCCATTGCTTCCTTCAGACGGTCCCATTGTTAACAGAACAGTTCCGAGTTAACAGTTGTACCGTAAAGGAGCGGCTCATAGTAGATAATTCTCTGCCAATCCCACCAAACACACAGCAAAATCCTCCTGGAGGCCAATCCTAGCTAGGCCACGACCGTTTTCGCTTGACGTTGTCGTAAGTGATCCACTTGTAATCACAAGTCATCAACCGCTTCACAAATGGATCGATTTTGTTGCGATTCAGCAGCGATTGTCAGATGGAAATTTAGATTTTTTTGCGTTAACTCCTGTGGTACCCATATATCGAGCTTCTTCTTGAAACCAGACTTATGCAAATGGTTTCAAACAGTTTTTTGGTCAATCTTTAGCTCTTGGGCAATCGAAACAGTGCTTACATGATGGTCACAATATCCATGACTTCATTGACATTTTCGACAACTGGCCTGTCAAAGCGTCGTGCATCTTTGACGGAACCTTTGGCTGTTATAATATCGGGACCATAAACACTAGTTACATATTCAGCTGACTGGTTTACATTTTCGCCTTTATCAAAGTAAAATATAGAGTATTTTCATATTCTCTTTGCTAGAGTCTATCTTTGACGCGTGTTCAAACTAAACTGAGTCAACTAATCACAAAAGTGTAATAAAGTTTTTTTTGTAGTATGAAATCTCATCTTTCTAGCACCATCCAATGAAACCCGATTGGACTCATACAACGCGAGATACAAAGCAATCATTGGAAAGATAATGGATGTTTTTTCTCTAATTCTGTGGTTATTCCGTTCATTCTTCCACATCTTGTAGAACAAAATCGTGCGAGAATATATCAGAAACGCACAGTTTTCATGGTTATATTTTATTATTCTATGTTGGTACTCCGAACTTTCCGCCACGGCTTTATCTGTCAATTCATCAATTTGCCTTAAAGAAATTAGTTCTGCCAACCAACATTTTTCAATGCAAAAATCACTAAAATATATTTATGGAAATATTTCATTGATTTCAACGAAAATGCAATGAATTATAGAAAATAATGTATAATACTCGTACAGAAGGCTCATTCTACCACTCGTTCATTCCAAAACTCGCCACTTCGTGGCTCGTTTTTGAATTTTGAACTCGTGGAAGAATATCAATGCCTTTTGCACTTGTATTATAAATAACTATTACTACACCTAATATGTTAATTTCGAACTGGCATGATTCAAATATGCTATAAGCTATGTTTAATAAGTCAAAGTGGAAACATACACAAATATTGTAAAGTGAAATTTACCAAAATGCTCCGATTGATTACACCATATTGCCACCCATTTCAATCAACCCAAATCGACCAAATTCATCCGAATCAATCCATATTCGAAGAGCCTCCATCGGAACAAAAAGATGGAAGGGCACCAGTTGGGAGTTCAATCTGTTAACTTCAAGGATGGCAACAATAATAAAAAGTGACTATTTTTATTCGCGGCACGGACCGCTCCTCTTTTATATATATCTGGGATTTTCGTCTTCGCTCAATGTTTTTCCTTTTATGTCAGACCGCATTCTTGTTGTCATTTCACATTGAGCTTCCCCCCCGGTCGGGTCAGAAAGTCGATCTGGAGTTCGTGCGAGACTTGGCCGGAACGTTTTAAGTGAATTATTGTATATGGACATGATTGATTCATCTATTATTGCTTCTCTTTCCGACTTCTTTCTTTATGAAATTATTGAATGATATCTCAATCGATCCACAGGATGATTCACTTTGGTGATTCATTGGAAGTTTATAGAGACATCTACCAGAAACTGTCATGAGCTATGTAGCTCGTTACCAACTTCATTTATTCTGGTAATCAATTTGATATTTCTCTTCGAAAGCATTTGTAGATGTGAAAAGAAAAGGAAAAAACAATTTTTGACCAAGACGTACTGTCCTACTGTTCTGGTTGGGCGGCAAAATATTTTTGAATGATTTACCATGTCTTTCCTAAAATCGTCCACTACCCGTTTTGCAAAATTTCATGTCTATTGGAAGCGCTGTTTGGACAAGAAAGAGTAACAAACAAATAAACAAACATTCGAATTCATTATGTTGCTATGATTGAGAAGTAAAAGTGTGAATTTCTATTTCTTCTTCTTTTTCCTTCAGCTAGAGAATTCTCCCTGTTTGCTAGCCTTGGCTTCTATTAGTAGATGAGAAAACCAACTTCGTCCCCATCTCTTCGGTGGGCGTCCAGGTTTTCTTTTTCTGTTGGTTCGTTCATGTTTGCAGATGTATGCAATTCTATCTGACGCCATCATATCAACGTAGTCCTTCCATTCTTCACCTACTTCAGTTCACAACATCTTGTATACCTAATCTTTCTCTTATTGACTTGCTGGTCTATCTATCTCTCAATGTTACCGCCGAAATTCTCCTTAAGATCTTTATTTCTACCCTTCTGAGCTTCTGTTTGGTTCTCTTCGTTTCCGCACGGTTTTCTATAGCGTAGGTCATAACTGGACGTATCATTGGTTTATAAATTATTTCCTTTGAGCATGTAATTGTTTTGCCGAACCATTGTGTTCAGATATCCAGTTATTTGTGCTGCCTTAATGAATTGTTGTTGAACTTCTGCATAGAGATCTTTGTAGCTGTTGATTTCCACTCCAAGGTATTTGAAGCTCTTTGTCTGTTGAATGTGCCTTCCAGTCCTAAATTCTATCGAATCAGTTTTTACTCATCACCATGCATTTAGTTTTGTCATTAAATAGATATCTTCATGTTGTGTTGTTTTTCTGACAATAGTGAATAGGTAAAAAGTCTCTGCAGATCATCCTCACAATCCGCCAAAAGAATCACATCGTCGAAAAGCAAACAACGTTTATATTGTGGCTTTCCAAGCGGTATTCCTCCTTTCCCTTCAAAGTGGAAATTGGATCTTTCCAACCATTTAATTGACGCCATTCAGCTTTCACCTCTTCCTCGACACTATTCATTCTATTTTATAATGTATAATTACCACTACACCACCAAGAACCTTTTAGATCAATTTTTGCTTCGACGCTGTTCTCGACAGAATGAATCTACTCAAACCATAGACAATTCTTCAAAATAAAACTTAAAAGTTGAGTTTTTGGACTTCTTGGGGGGGAAAAACAAACATACCAGATGAACAGTTTTTTTCCAACAAAATTCAATATTTTATGAGTCTTTATTATAAGTGGCGGTAGTATTACATAATAAGACTAAAATGTCATCAGGAAAATATCGACGTTGTATTTTAATCCCTAATAGCTATTTCGAAGAAAAGCTGAACGCCTGTCAGCCATGAACTGAGTTGATTTAACCTCTTCCAACTCTGGAAAGTATCAGATATTGAATTTTCCAGGAAGCCATAAAATTTTCAAGAACCATCTACTTCCACCTCCTAAAATGACACAGATCCCATGAGCAGATCGTAGGTAATTAGGGTGATGGATAGGTTCCAGTGGAATTACCAGCATTATCAACTCACCGATCGAAATTCACCCTTAAATCGGTTGAGATATCCTGCCTAACAAGGGGGATCGTTTAATTCGTCAAACCCTTTGCAAGTTACGGCCTGTTGGACTTATTTTTATGGTGATTGTCTTCAAAATCTCATTAGATAATGGAAGAGTAATTTCGAGTTTTCTCCTATTCGTTCACTTAATGGGCACTATTGTGTCCCCATGCTGGCTTAAATCCTTTTAACATGTTTTAAATGGAATACGAACAAGATGGGACGACCACAGAGGATTCCCTTTACGAAATGAACTTTTAATTTTGATTGATTTCAGCATCTATGGAATTTTGGTTCTGGTATCATGCTTCAGTTACTTCATAGGAAATAATACCTTAAAATGTAATTATTAATTAACATTGAGATCTGATTCTATATATTATCCTCAAAATTATGGAACATTTTTGCCTAAATTTATGAATAAGAAAAAAATGGGATACATTTCTAACTTTCTTCTCGCAACCTGCATAACTATGTCGTTTTCCTCGAACACATAAATTAATTTCAACAAGAGATGCTCATATAAATTTTTAATTATTCTTGGTATCTACATCTTTAAAATGAAGTTTCCTCTGCTCCATCATCAGTTGAACATCTTCTAAAGATATATCCTTAGTTTCCGGCATGAAAAACAAGATGAAGGTAAATAATGATGCAGCGCAAAACGCAAATGTATAAATGGTGACATACGGTTTATTTTTATCGTTCATGAACTGAAAGTATTTCGAACCTACGAAGGAGAAAAGGCAGAAAAGCATCATACCTAATCCAATTGCACACGATTTGACAGCTGTTGAAAATAGCTCTCCTTGTACCACAAAAGGTATTTGTTGCAAACCAAAACCGTAAAATGATACTATTGTTACTAATGCTACAAGAGGTATGAAGGAACATGAAGATAGGTCAACATCAGAATCTTTGAGGTGTAAATAAATTGCCAACGTAAGCAACCCGCAACAAGCGCCCCCTATTGAGGTAAGTATAAGAGGTCGTCTTCCTAATAAATCTACAATATTAAGGCCTACGACGTCTGATATCATCAGTGCAATGGCGAATAACAAAGTGCAGTACCTCACCGATATTATCCATTCATTATCTCCTAAAATAACACTTGAATAATAAACTAGTGTGGTTATTCCACAGAGAGGTTGGGCTGCTCTCAATACCCCCACAACTAAAAGACTCCTACGATTCACTTTAACTGTCACCAAAGCTTTGAAACCTTTCTCTTTTGTTTCATTCAACTTCTGCACTGCTTGCTTCATCCTTTGGAAATCTGTATCGACATCTTCTTTACCTTGGAATATTTGCAGGGACTGCAATGCTTTCTCATCTTTATTTTTCATCAAATAGTAGTAAGGACTCTCAGGCATGAAGATCAAACCTATGAAACTCGTCAGAGGAAAAACTAAGGCTAATAATGCTGCAACTTCTAACGTGAGGAACAGGCATAAAAAATTCATCAGAAAAACTCCAGCGCATATGCACATAGGCGTGAATGCACAGAGTCTTCCTCTCAGTCTGGGAATAGAAATCTCTGCTGTGTACATTGGAACAGCAGTTAACGACATTCCGCTGGAGAATCCAGATATGAGCCTCGCTATGTAGTACACATAGGCTGTTTGCGATATAGCAATCAGAATCCAGTGGATGGCATATGGTATAGTGGAGAAAATTATAAATGGTTTCCTTCCAACCAAGTCACATATAAATACATTTGCTAAAGCACCCAGAGCAGCTCCTGGAAGTGAAAGTGTTGCTATCCATACACCCTGCTGGCTTGTTATTAAAGCTTCACTCTGATTATCTTTGGGATTCAACAGAACAGGAAAAGCTGCTGAAGTCCAGCCATATTCGAGTCCTGCATTTAAGACATCCATTGCACCTGAAGGAATTAGGGCTGATCAGCAATGATCACATGGTGTAACCGTCCAAACTCACAGAAAAATACAGCAATAAACTGAACGGCATTACCGCGTCCTCTGAGTCTACATTGTTGAAGGGGCATTTGGATTAGAGCTGAAAAGTCATTTTGAAGTTTCTACTTCGAAACCATAAAAACATATTCTTCTAAGGTAGATCGAAGCTGAAATCAACAAAAATATGATTTCTGTGAGCATGTCATCTAGCCAAATCTTGCATAAATCATCTCATATATTATATGAAAATATTAAGATTAAATCTAAAATTTGTTTAATTTTATTTTCCAACAGCAGAAAGATTTTCCAATTGAAGCAATATTTTTTGATCTCCGGAATATTTTTCCTACATGTTGGGAAAACCAATATAATTTTGATCTGTTTGACGAAAGTAATTCAAAGTAGAAAAGATATTGTCTATAACATTTAGTGTTATTTCACTGCATATTCGATAGCTAGTCTCTCAACAAATTATAAAACATAAACCAAACCTCAAAAATAACAAGGCTTGTAGCCCAGTAGCAAGTATTGAAACCTGCTTATTACTGTGTTTTTTCCTGGTGTCTTTTTTCGTTCATTTTGTATGAACTTCTCAAAAATATCTGTCACTATTAGACTATGGTTTTTTGAAGCTTGCTTCAGGACAGTTAAGAAAGATGCTAACTTTTAAATTATTTTTGAGATAAAAGTAATGCTTTCTACATATATTTTTTGGTATTATCTAATGATATTATACAAACAACAAAACTTGAAGTGAATATATAAAAAGCACTACTTGAGTTATGTTACTCCAGATGAAAGTAGTGTCATTCGACTTGATATTCTGACAATGGCTTCAGTCCATGCGCATTACAAACATGGACATTCAAGCTCCAATGATGAATTCAGAACAAATAACCTTAAGTCCAAATCTCGCCGATATGTGTTTTGAGTTTTTTTTTGATAAAGTTCGAAAATTTTTTGAGATGAGAGAAATTAATAAAGCTTTGTCTGAACACCCCAGTGTTTTTTATCGAAGTTTCCAACAATTATGAAGTTTTCTTTATAAAAATTAATTATCCATTATTTTTTCCCGTAAACGAGGATAAAAGATCGCCGATTAGTCAATTAATCATGGCTGCATCATTAAAACCACGGTATGAAAGAATCTCGATTAATATTTCCTTCATATGCTGAATCCCGACAGTATTTTGTCGTGTCTTGAAATTCTTTGTGACAAATTTGAATGCCAGGAGGAAAATTATTACGTCAAGAACATTGGATGAGGATTTGATTAATGGTTGTTGTCCCACTTCCGGAATGAAATTTTTTTCCGATCATAATTTTTTGAGCCCTTCAGCTTTTCGGTAACTTTTGTGAGTGACGTCGATCAGATTAATCTCAATTGAAAAGAGTAATAAAAAAATCATTAAGGGGGGGATCAATGGAACTATTGGAAGTGATAAAATGATTACGGATTTGATAGAATTAAAATACAGGGTGGCCATTTGAAAACGAAACAGACGAGATTACAGACGAAATAAAGTTTTTCGATAGAAATGCTCGGACAGGTCGATTTCTGTTTCGAGAGGGACAACTTAAGATGTAGGTTACGGACGCATAGCGCTTCAACCCTTGCTACTACAACCCTCACCCCCAAATTTTGAATAGGGAAGATGGGGTGAGTGATACCTCATTTGAAAGGTATTTTTATACTGATTTCAGCACAGTAATTGTTTTTTCATTTTATGCATTAGTTCTCGAAATATTCTTAACTAAGTATTTGAAAATGAAGTGGTGTTTTCATGGCACTTGTAGTGTTTTGTGAGAAATCGACATTTTGAGCTTCAAAACAACCATGACTGTGGCTTCCTTCCTAACTAACTAACGCATGAATATTTCGAGAACTAATATACTGAAATCAGTATAAAAATACCTTTCAAATGAGGTATCACTCACCCCATCTTCCCTATTCAAAAATTGGGGGTGGGGGTTGTAGCAGCAAGGGTTGAAGCGCTATGCGTCCGTAACCTACATCTTAAGTTGTCCCCCTCGAAACAGAAATCGACCTGTCCGAGCATTTCTATCGAAAAACTTTATTTCGTCTGTAATCTCGTCTGTTTCGTTTTCAAATGGCCACCCTTTATGATCAGTATAATAATATTCAAAGAGAAATGGTGCATTAGAGGATATGTTATTCGTCTGCATTATGAAGGCACTATTCTCTATTGAGTTAGAAGTCAATAACCCAGCCATAATTATGGAAGAAAAGAGGGAAACCATACAATCAAATAATTCCTTAGAAATAAATATAAACTTTCAACCGAAGGGATTATTTTTTCTGAGAGTGTCTAATATAGATTTTTTTAACCTGAAATCACTTCCCTGAAAATACGTTAGTTGAAGCAAATTATGTTTGTATCTTTGGGATTGATCATTAGTTTCAAAAATTTAGAAAAGTAGGAAATGTGTAGTAAAATAAGCACTTTTTCGTTTTTTATCGATTTTTTAATGCTGAAGTTCTACTTTTTTGTGATAATTTTATAAGTTTATCGAATCTTTATGAATCATTGCTATATTTCAAGAAAATGAATATCAAAACTGATAATTAATCTATTCAGCACAGCATACTAATTGGATTTTTATGATAATTTATTCGAATTTTCCTGAAAACCCAGAAACCTGAAGAACTTTGGGTAGACCACCTAAAAGGTGGAAAAGTCCTGGATTTCAACATCTAATGAGATGAATATACATTGTGGCCGTAAAGTATGGAACAAATTCATTTTTAGATAAACAGAGCATTTTAAGAAATAATCCTGAAACACGTCGATTTTTTATTTTAATTTACCGTATTTTAAAATAATAATCTAATATACAGGCTGAATTACTTCGAGTAATGACGTCACCGTCATTTTTTTTTAAAGGAACACCCCTCTCTTGTCTCAATTTTCCGATTACTCTAGCTGAGCTGATTCCAAAAATGAATCACATTTTGAATCCAATTGGTACCTACAGGGTGGAAAAAAATACAATAGTTTTGTGTGTGCTCATAAAGTAACGCGTAACAATCTTTATTAATTAAATTAACAATATTATAAAAAATACTTATTATCTAGCAGCAAATGTTTGGAAACAGCCCATTTTTAATAATCTAAAAATGTAATAAACTACAGGGTGTTACAATTGCCGCTAGACAATGAGTATTTTTGATAATATTGTTAATTTAACTAATAAAAAATGTTACACCTTACTTCATGAGCACACACAAATCTATTGTATTTTTGTCCCCCTGTACCAATTGGATTCAACATGTGATACATTTTTGGAATCAGCTCAGCTAGAGTAATCGGAATATTGAGACAAAAGGGGGGTGTCCCATTTAAAAAAAAAATGACGTTGACGTCATTACTCGAAAGTAATTCACCCTCTATATTAGAATATTATTTTAAAATACGTTAAATTAAAATAAAAATCAAAGTGTTTCAGGATTATTTCTTAAAATAGTCTGTTTATCGAATAATGAATTTGTTCCATACTTTACGGACACAGTGTATAAAGAACGCTGGAGATGTGGAACGTTTTGTAGAAAATCTAGCAAAAAAATACTATAATCACTATAACATTATATAATTGACTCGTTTAACAATATAGTATTTAAATCAGCCCGAGATGCCCACGATGCAATGGTAATAGATCATCTATTGTATACAACAGCAGCAAAAAAGTCATAAGTTGTTTCATCAAAAAAATTTCTGTCGAATATCCCTCGGGTACTGACAAATGCCCCATAATTTTATGACAAATTTCTCAAGCTCACTAGCAATCGGCCTTCGGCTTTGGACTGTTACCAAGTAAATAGCTTTCGATTGTCATAGAATTATCTCGTCTACTATCAATGTCCTAGGGATATTACTACTGATAAGATATCGACACAAATCAATACTAATGAAAGCAAACATGACCTTTTCGAACCCGACATATTTACCCCTTCAACAATGTAAAAAAAAACACACAGAATCGATCAAGATACCGTCTGCCGTTGAATAAATGAAGTTCGGAGTAAAAAGTGAAAATTATGAATAACGGAGAACGAGTCCTCGATCCAACAACCATGAATTTGTTATAACTTTCCGAGTGAACAAACATCGCCAAAGCGTATACTGAACGCTGAATGATAGCTTCCATGAAACTTTTATTGAACGACGCGAATTTCTCCGCGATATCTCGCAATTTTATAAGAATTTCACGAAGTTTGGATGGCGAAAACTCACAGTCCAACTTGGTCCCTTATCAAAACAGTGCTAGTTCTACATTCGAAACTTTTATTCCAACTCCGCCGGAACATACAGTGAAGTTCTGATTAACCGTTAGGAAAGTTGAGAAGCAGTGGTGATTTCCGGTTGGAACACAAGATGAGGGTCACTTTTTCTACGAGTTCTATGGATTCGTAGAAAAAGTGACTGGAATTTATTCCTGTGGAATATTATATTTTATCTTAAGAACCCGAAATAGACAGCTTTCGGTGTTATTTCTGCAGAAATTAAAACAACCTTTTGACCGCTCCATCATTTCATAACTTCAAGAAATTTGCGTATGACTGTAGATTTATAGTTTAAGATGCAAGTTGGCGTCATCATTGAAAATAAGTTTTCGATGGAAATCCGAATCATTTTGAGACATTTCAAGGACCCAATCAGCAAAGATACGGCATGGCTGGTGATTGACCGGCTATAGTTCTTGTGTTAAAACAATTTCGAAAGCCTTTTTGCAAAATACGGTGTAATGTCGTTTGTGGAATGCCTAAATCCCTATATGGAAGAGATATCTTAAACCTTCGGGTTCTATTCGCAGTTGTTATTCAGCGCCGCACGCGGTTTCGGTTCTTCACAGCCTCAACAGCTCTAGTGTTTCTACTAGTTTAACTAATACCGGCCGATGAGGTTCTTCACGATGACCCAAAAAAGCTTTAGTTTTGCTAAATTTTGCTACAAAATTCTTATCATTTTTATAGGGTACTGTGTATCTTTCCATTTTTAGTAATGGAGAAGTTTTTACTTGTCAAATGTCAAAAGATGACAGCTTTAGAAGTGATAACTGCCGAGAAAGCGGCTATCAAACTGGAAAACCGTTAATAAGTTATATAAATTTGGTAGAAACTATAGGGAATTCAAAAAGAATATCGAAACCTATGAGCCAGAAGATTTTGAGCGCTCGTCATTCATGCGGCAAGAGTCCCTTCAACATATTAGTTGTTCAAGTTTACTTCCAGCGTTTTGAAATAGATGGCTGTAGCGGTAAGTGGTAATCGAAATAAATATATCGTAGCTGTGATACAATAAGCTTAGGTATAAGTTATTCTCGATTAAACATGTCAGCTTACGAGCCAAATTCTCGCCATTTGCACAAGGTTTTAATTTAATGCTTTAATATGAAGAAATCTGTGGCTGAGGCTTATCGAATGCTTTCAAATAACTATGGCAACTATTAGTGAAAGAACTTGCTGAGAGTGATTTCAACGCTTTGAAAATAGTGATTTTGGCATCGAAGACCATCATGGCAGTGGAAGAGAGAAGTATTTCGAAGATGCAGAATTGGAGGCATTTCTTGATCAAGACTCGTGTCAAATGCAACAAGAATTGGCAGGATCATTGAGAGTGACGCAAAAAGCCATTTCAAAATGCCTGCTGAAAGTCATAGGAATGATCCAGGAACAAGTAAACTGGATGCCGTACGAGTTGAAGCCAAGAGATGTTGAACGGCGTTTGTTTTCTTGTAAAAAACTGCTTGCAAGGCAAAAAAGGAAGAGATTTTTGCATCGCATTGTAACTGGAGATGAAAAATGGGTTAATTACGATAATACCAAGCGCAGAAAATCATGGGATATCCCGGCAATGCTTCCACGTCGACAGCCAAACCGAATATTCAGGGTTCCAAGGTCATGGCTATGTATTTGGTGGGACAAGCTCGGCGTAATGGGTTATGAGTTGTTATAACTGACTTAAACAATCATAGGCGTCATTAATGCGTTATAGCCGAGCATTGAAAGACAAACGGCCGCAATACAACGAGAGACATGATAAAGTGAATTAAAAGCATGCTAACGCTCGACCCTATGTTGCGAAACTGGTCAAGACATACTTGGAAACGTCGAAATGGGGAGTCCTACCTCACCCACCGTATTCTCCAGAAGTTGCTCCCTCGGACTTTCACTTGTTTCGATCAATGGCACTTCCGGTCTTATGAAGAAGTAAAAATTTGGTTCGATTCGTGGATCGCTTCAAAAGATGATCAGTTTTTTAAACGCCTGATTCGTACGCTGCCCGAAAGATGGGAGAAAGTAGTAGCCAGCGATGGACATTACTTTGAATCATAAATATATAATCAGTTTTTTACAATGAAACCTCGAATTTCGGCAAAAAACGTCGGAAGCACCTTTTTCTTAGGTTTTCCACGCAACCTGATATACTTAACAGTATTAACTTTTTCAGAATTTTTGGTTTGATAATGGCGAATTCGTCGAAACATTCAACCAGATGATTTAATATAAAAAGTTCCACCAACGGATGTGTTCTATAGACTTTTACATCAACTTCATACTCAACACTTCAAAATGGGATTTTATGAGATTATGGCGGAAGCAAAGTTGTACGCCTATGTATATTTTCAGGCACGACCTCTAACTTTTGGGAGATTCTTACTCCATGTCCAAGGCAAAAATCATCAACACCAAAATATAAGGTGACCCCACACCCTCAAAACCAATATACCCGAGTCTCCAAGAAGACGGCCGAATATGAAACTCTGAACTTTTCCCAACTAATGAATTTCCCACGTCTGGCATTGGAAACGACAAACCCAAACGGGTAAAATCCAACGCAATTACCGATATCACCCAGGCCGCTCCTCTCTCATACTCTTCAAGCGGATAAATATGAAAATTCAAGGGAAAACGAGACGTTTCGCATGGATCCACGGCACGCTACGATTTCCAACGTGACGACGTCGCACAAAAAGTAAACACAAATAGCTCTCGGAACATCTATCAAGTTTGTTAGCACGCCAACGCTGTTTGAACAATAGATAAGTGATAATGACAACCTGACGTGACAGAACTCCCTGCGCCACCGTCACTTGTTTTTGTCCAGAGGCGACTTCTAGTTGCAGGTTTAATTCGTATTAAATGGCCGTGGGATTGGGTTACCGTAGGAAGGGAGAGGGGGGAAGAACAATAACCATCATTTTTATCGGATTTATGAATTGTGGATGATTAGAGGGTAGTCGACAGTCAAATCGAATATTAATTCGTATCAATGTACCTTCAAACACTCCGTGGATGTGTGCTGTATAAATTACTTGATGAGCATGTATGACATGCCGATAATGACTCTGTGACTATATGAAAAATGTGGAGACTTGGTAACACTCTCAAAGTAATAAACATAGATAGAGGGAGCATATGTCAATTACAGTAAGCAAATTTTGTCCCCAACATGAACTATCAAATTTGACATGAAGGGCGCGGAAATGAAAACCTATCAGTAATACGATATTTCACTCAATTGGCGAGTTTCTCCACAAAGAACGCACTTCTTATGTCCCATAGTCAATCAACGTTTCATATTAACTCGAAATATTTTGAAATGAATACCTAAATATATCAGAAATTCAGAAAACAAACTTCAAAAGCGCCAAACGGCGTGAAACAATCGATGACACTAGGAGAGCAAAAGTTGCCAAGGAAAAATATCGAATTCCTCATATTCAAATTTCCATATTTAATCAGGAATCACTCAAATATACAGGGTGAGTCTTTGACTTGTACATATATTTTAACCGAAGGTTCTTGAGGTCAAAAGAAACACTTTTTTCCTTTACCATTTTTTCCGATTCGGCCCTGTTAAAAAGATATAGCCATTTTAAATTTTCAAAATGAGCTAATTCACCCCTGAAAACCGGAACACTGAAGTTTTCGTAAGCATAAGATATACCTCTTGAACCTTGGAAATAAGCTACTAAATTAGAAAAACCATCATAAACTCACGTTTAACATTCCATTTGTTGAACAAAGTAGTGTTTATAATCAAATAAATGAGTTATTTCAATTTCGTTGACGCTAAAGATTAAATATTCTTCTCTTGATTTCTATTTCATTTTCGATAATTATAACGAATTGAGCTCGCTACCACCCATATTAGCTCTGATACTCATATCCATTCATTCATTATATTTCATTTATATGATATCGTTGTTTATTTTTCGTGCAAGAATTAACCTTAAAATCTCAAATAAATAATATTCATCTATGAAAGATCTAACACAGACTATAGTAATCTGTGGTTTTAAGTTTGAATTTCAAATTTCGAGTGATGCCAAATATAAACACAGCAGTTCGGTTCGAATAATCTATGTTCTAACCTAAAATTTTCATTTACAGTTTACACTGTTATTGTTATAAGATATTTGTTATGAAATGAAGCATTTGATTTGTTCCATCTATCTCATAAAAATATTGAAATGCATAAATATTTTTGAAACCATCAGTATGAAAATATGGAAAATATTCTGGCTCTGTAATCAATGGAAAATGTTAGACTCCACTTGTAATCAAATTTGTTGTTAATGTGTACCTACATTATAGCCAACTTTACTACTTAATTCATCTTGATTTTGGCATTGAAAATAAATGAGAAGTATTCAATGTAAATATCCACAATAGAATATTTGGTTTCTTTCAACTCACCTGATTTGTTTTCACATTAAAACAATTATGGCCCTCTTGGAAGTATGTCAATCATAAGCTCTTAGGATGAATTTATGGAATAGCAAAAGAATAAAAGTATTCAATCTCAATCACATGAAAATTTGTCTAGTATGTACCTAGTCCTAGTGGTATGTTTCGATGTGAGTTTGAATGAGCCGAAGAAGAATACAGTATTGTTCGATAGCAGCAGTCTTTAGTGGGATATTGATTGTTGTCATTATAATGGGACTATTTTGTGAAAACTTTTTTAAACATGGGTTTTATGAATAATCTGGACTTTTCAAAAAGAATGTTGATTTTAGTGAAGTATCTTCTTATTATCAGAGCTGTGCCAAAGCTCAGTGATTTTTAATCAAATCGAGGAGTTGAGGTGAGCTTATTCAAATAACTTCATTTTCAAACTAAGTTGGCTAGTACTTCAATTCTTAAATCTGAGACATGACTTCATAGTAAATATTCTTTTCTGTGGTTTTTTTTCCACAATAGAACAGAGTTGCATTCAGCCAAAGTACCCAATTTTTTGAATTTCACAGATAATTTTTTTTTTTTAAGATCAAGTTATTCGAAAACGGCGCTTTGTACGAGAAAATATGAAGAATACTTTCATTTTTCATATTAGCCAAATATTCTTCAATGAACGTTCAAATTACTATTAAGAGTTGGTTTCTTCGAATTTCTGGTATTTTTATGGTATATTATGTTCATAACAAAGAAACAGAAGAATGTGTATGGAATCTGGTGTTCGGAAAAGATATATCACATCAAAAAAAAGCTATATTTCAAAAATCATTTCCTTCGATACAACCATTTCCGAGATATAGCCGAAAATCACATTTTTTTAACGATTTTCAACAGCCTGTATCTTTTTAACCGGGCCGAATCGGAAAAAATGGTAAAGGAAAAAAGTGTTTCTTTTGACCTCAGGAATCTTGGGTTAAAATATATGTACAAGTCAAAGACTCACCCTGTATATATTTCATTCAATATACTTCCATAATAATCTAGTAAAATTTGAAAATATATCACAATTCGACAACGTAATATAACCTTGTTGGGGACATGTAAAAATGGCGTATACTCTCTCTATCTATGTTTATTACTCTATGGTAACACTTCACTCAATAGGTTTCAGGCCCAATCAATAAAAACACATTTTTTCTAAAAACTCGACAACATAAACAACTTCGAGAGTGATACATGCACTCCAATGATCCTCTAGTCTTTCAATACCTTTGCTATATGATTGTTCCACTTTGCTTCCGGAATAGGTTTCAACCTTGGCTTAAACCTCATCATCAGAGCCAAATTTCTTTTCCTAGAGCATTCTTTAGAAGTCTGTAAAAAGTCTGTATTCACTGAAGAGCAATTTGTTCAATCGGACCATGATTGTCATCGATTTCTGACATGGAGAGTTGTCTTGATCAAAGAGAGCCAAGCAGCAGAAGAGCAATTCGTCCAATCTGACCATCTGTTCATCTATCTGTGACAAGGAACATTGTTCATCAAACATGAATAAATGTAGCGTCCCCATTCAATGTCTCGATTTTAGTAGTCAAACTAACCTGTACCAATAAGAAAAACAATCTTTTTCCGACCTTTTCTCGATGTAACTAGCCAAGCTCCCTAGTTCTAATAAGAGCTACATATACCTATCTTCCCATTTTTTATGAGCCTTCTGCAATTGAATGTTTTCATCGATTCACGAATTCATGTAGAGTTAACCAACTCATGTATGATCGTACTAATAGGATTGCTGTATTTCAAGCGCTGAAGGTTCCATACCACCCACTTCCATATGTATGAATACTAAAAATTCAGATGGTCCATTTCAAATCAAATTTTAATTTTCCGTCTGTTTTGCTTTCATTCAATTCCCCAATATTAATCCCGAACGTAATCCCTACAAACCTCTCCGTCTACCCCCAACCAATGGATGAAACAAGCGAAGACATCCACTTTCGCAATTTTAGTTCATCACCGGCTGCGATTGCCCCAATTAAAACCCTTGAAATTAGACGTCCCATCCACGGGTCCCTGCGATATTGACCATTGACCCTGCAGTCGTGAATTCCAGCTCTGGCCTTCAGTGGCGACTCGTGAATTAATGTTCATTTTAGAAAATATTCGATTGAACAGTGTATTGGCAGAACTTGACAATTCTACTTTCATGGTTAGATCAAAAACCAAATACTACAAAGACGACTAACAGGCCAATTGAAAACTCCCCGGTCTACCATAGTAGTATATCCATCTAGTAGCTACACTCACAACGCAATATCTCACAAACTAATGGTCGGACTGCTGTTAAATTTTGACACGTATCGTTTGAAGGTTGGTACTAACCAAAAATCATATGGATTTAATACTAGCCATCTGAGCATCGAACCGGGGACTTTTCAATTGTCCTAATAATCCATTTGGAAGAATGTTGCAGCAAATGCCTAATCGAAGAGCACATCTCTTCTCTTGTCATGGAGGTTTAACAAACCATTCGGTCATGACCAAATGTAAAGACGTGATATCCCCTAGGAAATAAAATATTCGAAAGTATCTTGGAGAAGGAATTAAACTTTAACCAGCACCTGGACTATAATGGTGCTTGCTAAATTGTCTTCAGTACTTTGTTGTTGCAGCAGCATGCCTGCTTATAACAAATCGATCTTATACAGAATTATCATCCGACTTTAGAGCCCTCCGCAACGAAGATTAACAAGTTATGAATTTTTAAAATATATTCCTCAGGCTCGAAGCTGCCTTCAATGCAATTTCGCAAAGCCCAACTCTATCGTAAGGCACACCTAATACGGTTGAAGAGATTTCTTTATGAAATCTCTCTTAAAACCAATAAATATAGAACGCATTAATTGAATCAGAGAGATACATTTTTTCAAACAGAACCGTTATTTTCAAGAACAAATTATTGTAATGAAGTGTTCAATTCAATATAGGAAGACTTGAACTAATCTTCGTATTGAAATGGTGTATGATGTTTCTAGGCACCAATCTGCATCTAGCATATGTGTGGTGCTAAAAAGAAGGAGAGCACCTATTGAAGATTGATCAATTCATAATTGATCTGGTTAAGAGTTGGAGAATTGATTATCAATCAAACAACTTCTTACTGAAAGTGTCAATAATGGTTCTAGGCACCAAACTGCAACCTATGGGATATCTCATTCAGGAAGGAAATCACTAATTGAAGGTTGATCAGTGCCTAATCAATCTGGCTAAGAGTTGAAGATCAATTCAACATAGGAGGACTTGCACTAATTATCATATTGAAAAAGTCAATAGTGCTTATATGCACCAAACTACCACCTTTGTGATCTTTCATTTAGAGAAGAGATCACTAATTCAAGGTTGACAGTGCCTAATCGATCTAACTAAGAGATGAAAATTAAATTAAAATTGAATTTATTGCTGAACTGAATTGAGGTGAAAAAGTTTCATGTAACCGAATCTCACAGCTGGATTTTCATCTCCTGACGAGCCGCTCCTGCCTGCCTCGGATTAGCAGGTTCCACAGCGATGGGATCTCGTCCTTTCCAGATCCGAGACGAGTAAGAAGGACAGCCACAGCCGCCCAGCTCGCGAAAGGGCGTCGTCGCATTGGGAACTGTGACGCGTCCCCACTGACCGGATGTGTCCATTTCGACCGCCTTCCAGGCAAAAAAGCCCCCATACGGCTGGCGTTTCACCTTCTCATACGTTATATTACTCTCCGTTTCAGAACTAGTTTGACTGACGTTTAATTATCTGTCTGGTAATTGAAAACATAACCGGCAGAAAATTAATGCAGGGGTTTTGGTTTTGGTAATGAATAAATATTCGTGGGCAAAACAGTTTCATCAGTTTCCTGCATTATGGAGTAAATGATTTCGGCGTGGCTTGACGTTCTGTGGTTGTTGATGGTGTTTTTGTCATTTGGGAACAGTGGGATTGCACGTTTATCATTCGAGTTTGGGTTTGGTGGTGTTGCAGGATTTGGATTCTTCGAGTTGACAAAACGGTTTGAATGAACGAGGGAATGTATTATTTCAGGAATGGTGTTTCATTAGGTCTTTCTCGGAATAGTGTGGGGAAGTGGTTTAGTTATTCATTAGGTTTCGAACAATGAACATGAGATGAGAATGGCTTGTTATTCTGAGTTTCACACCGCCATTCATATCAGAATTATTATCAATACTATTTGTAACTATTGATTCATTAGCTCACTGACAACCTTTGCCATATGAAACAGAAAAAAACATTAGGTGAACACATTATGTTCGATTTCAATTATTCAAGGAAATAAATGACTTCAAAAGTTTCATTTATGTCTACTGATGTGATTTATTAATAACAGTTCATGTTGGCTTGTTCCCGAAACAATTAAGTGGACTGAATGTTTTGGGTATAAGAAAATACCTTGAATAGTTGAAAAAAATACTGGACGTTACTCTAAATTTATATTGCAATAACAAATATATAAATATACAATAAAATAGTTGAACCGAATGTGAGCAGAAATACCTTGAATATAAACAGGTTAATGTTAGATCAATACTAGCAAATGGAGAACATTAATTGTAAGTTTGGTGCATTAAGTGCATGTGGCTTGATTTTTTTCATACAACCCGGTTTTGAAGAGTCTTTATCATCCCCTTCCAGTCTCACTCAGGGGAAGGGGACCGTCCTTTTACGGTAGATTTTGCTTACGTTCGGGACAGCTTGAACAATAACAGAAAAGTATGCTAAGAAATCGGTAGCAAATTCGACAAAACTACAAAACACCAAAGAATGTATTACTCATCCAAAATTATTTTTTTACATTCTTTCAAACTACCAGTGGTCCACCAAAAGGAAGTTCTGGAGGAAACAATCAGGTATTGTTCCAGAAAAAAATATCACCCTTTAGGTTTGCATTCAAAATTAGCATATCACATGATAGAAATTTGAATATGTATGCCGAATTTGAGTTGTTAGTCTTGTAAAGGTAAGGTGCTATGAGAAAAAAAAACAAACTTTAACCTGTATCTTAAAAACGAAACGTTTGCATTCATAGGACTTTTTTCAAATGATCCGAGAAATAGTCAATTTCGTTAAAACCTCCAATTTAGGAACACCATGTTTATTATAATCCAGAAAATAACCTAATTTTCTTCTTATGTCATGACAGGCGACATTGTCATTTGTCATTGTAAGTTGACCATCTTTGTTTGATGGAATAGAAGCAATAGAGCAGTCAACCAAAACCCAGCAGGGTTTCAGTGCTCCAGAAGAAGAAAAATAAGTCGGGTATACCAACATTTTTTGAACTACTTATGGTGTAACAATAATTTGTTTTAAGATGGATCAGAAGATCACATTTGGTGAAATGTCTGACGTTTCACTTCCTATTACAGTAAGCAGTAAGGTTTCTAGGTTGTCGATGCTAACTCTATGCTGGGTTCAGCCGGCCAGAGAATAAAAACTAAAAAAGATGAGTAGTGAAAATTATCCGGAGGCCACCGATTTCTACTAGAACGGAACCGAAGATGAATCCGGTTCTGACATAGCCTCCTATGTCAACCAGGACTATTCGGTATCTGACCCGCACTTGCTCTGTTGGTATTTTCCAGTGTAATGAATATTCATCAAGTATGCCCGTGAGCTAGAGGGTGGTCGGTTTAAGGTTTTGGTAGATAATTAGTGCGATGCGCCGTCGACGCCGGCTATGGCATCCCATCTATCATAACTTGACCAAATACGTGTCAAGAATAGAAGGTTAGGCATTATGTCTTAATTGGTGTTATTGGTGGGTGTTCGCAGATGTCACATATTGCCGTCATTAAATATATATAAAATTCTTTGGCCGATCGGATCAGATACTTTAGTGATTTCCGAAGAAAATTACAGTTGACTTTGATTTATATAGGGTGGTACAAATTGGGGTTTAGGATGAGATATGTGCAAAGTTGTTACCTGTTAGAAATAAACCTAACCATGTTGGCGACATGTAAAAATTGCGTATACTAATTCTTTCTATGTTTATTACTCTATGACATTCTTCAACTGAAATGAACACCAGAATCAATATTGAAACATCACTGATACAAATTTTGTCATTGGGTTTCGAAATTCTTGTTCTCTCAATATTCAAAATACACTTCAGTGGATTTCGTACAAATCACGAAATCATCTATAATTTCGAATGAAAATATTGGAATTCCTCCATACAAAGGGAACCATTTCATCAGAACTTCCAAGTTTTTCATACAAATCATGTTTTTCTGGAATGTATCCAATCTCAACAATATCAAAATCGATTTTCCCCTATAATTGAAATAGAATATCATTTAATCACCTAACGATAGATCGAGATCAACATAATGTACGTGGCAATTCTATATCAATTTGACCTGGGATATATACTGGAGAAAAAATACATCCAAATTGCATTAATTTGCTACCGTGGGAGTATAAGAAAGCGATTAGTTTTCAATCAATAACCCCTAATTACCAGTCATAAGGAGCTCATTTTTCACATTGTGCCTCTTGCCTCATTCACAAATCGTAATGAAAAAATAATTCACCTAACAACCTGCTAACGTGTTCTCCATGTTTGAGGGCTATCAAATCCAACTCACAAATTTCCGTAAGGGTAGCACGAAGTAACAGAAAAATACACACCGTCTTTCACTAGGGCCTAGAAACTTCAAAATACTGCACTAGAGAATTAGAACAAACAAAACTTACTAGGTAAACATTTCAGTTGCTTCGGGTAATCTATTGTAGACATATTTTTCACTTTTCTTTTGAACTGAATTGACAAAAAAACTGCAACACTCATAAGGAGCTGTTTAAATTTAATTTTTTTCTGGTAAAATATAGATAGTATAGCAAGCAGTAAATAATAATAATGATTGAAATTAGGAAAAACGAATAGTTAACAATTATTTTTTTTGTTGAAAAATTTGTTAATAATGTGTTTGTCCACCGCGATTATGTATACACTCCTCAACACGACTCGGCATTGATGCAATGCCATGGTCTATTTCTCCTTGAGGGATAATATTCCAAGCTACCTGTACTTCATGTCTCAGAGCCGCAGGGGCTGGAGTAAATTTCCAAGCCTTCTACCCATGATGTCCCAAACATGCTCTATGAGCGAAAGATTGGAGGATTTAGGCGGCCATGGCAAAAGATTCACATGGGTTGCTTCGAAAAAGTTTGAACTAACTCTGGCAACATGAGGTCGGGCATTATCTTGCTGAAATATTGGATTCTCGAGCCGGTTAAAGTGAAGGAGAACATATGGCTCCACTATTTCTTGAAGATAACGCAGCGCTATATGTTACCTCGAATAAAGACTAAAAGAGACCTACTTGCATGTGCAATAGCACCCCATACCATAATGCCTACTGTCCGGTGTACATGACGCTCAACATCAAACTGAGGTTCACGTCTTTCTCCCCGACGTCGTCTAACCCTTCTTCGGCCATCATGTGCATCCAAGGAGAATCGAAATTCATTAGAAAAGATGACCTGAACTTTTGAACTTCAGTACTGCCTACAACTACATTGACTTCCAGATTGTGTTGGTTAAATAACGTTTGTTGATCTTTTGTGCAAAGGTATGAAGGTCTATAGCTTCTTTTACAATATACGTTAGATTTCAGTAACCTTTGAGCTCTAACTGAATGGATATTATGCAGGGTGATCCTCAGGGAACTGTTATTGGAACAATTTTGTTTTATTTTATATTTGATCCGTCCCTGATTGCATTCATTGCAAATATTATCTTCCAACAGATGACCCACAAGTTTAACGTGAATCTATAATGAACTTTTTTCTATTCTGTTATACCAAAATCTGTAACACATAGGAAGAACAGAAAACTTCCAGGCAAGCACACTATACAAAGAAATCTCCAACTTTCAAACTTCTGGGAGAATATGACACGGCAGCGTAGCAAGTTATCCAGATGCGAAACTAGCGATCGTTGATGCTTCCAATTTCCGCAGCGGTTTCCGTATCCGGTATTTAAGGGCGGCATCTAGCGATCGCGATACGAACTTCTGCCGAGACGCCATTTCCTCCGTCTCAAGACCGAGACCGTCCGGGCACGACTTGTAACTTGATGTAATTGTTCTTAATTACTAATTAATCTGATTTATCGGGAACGTCTCTCAGTCTATCTGTTTGTTGACGATTTTTCCGCTGGGTCCTCAGGCCCTAATGAGGATATTCGCGGATCTTAATTGAGAGTAATTCGATGAACCAGGGGGGGAGGGGGTTTTAAGGTCGTCTTGATTGACCCCTTGAGATTTCTATGAGAACTTCGCAGACGCCCTGGTTTTGGAGAGCAGTTGGAAGAAAACTTCGGATTGAAAAAAAAATAGTGACGAATAATGAGGAGGATTGTTCTTTGAATGCTAAATTAATTCGTATAATTAAACATGATCTTATCCAGAACTAATTTTTGTGGTATTCGACATTGACGTCCATTGTATTAAAATCATCAACAATCTTGATGTTTTGAAAAAAATGATTTCCGATGAACATTACGTTCATTACATTACATAGAGAGTGAGTCAATAGTACTCGATAGGTCGGTAATCAAAGACGAATATTTCTACAGAAAAAGCATCAAGAAGTTGAAGGAGCGTTAGAGTACATCTTGAAGATGACTATGACCACGACTGAAGTCCAATTTTTAAGAAAATATGTGTTTTTACTGGTTAGACCTGAAGGTTCATTCATATTATGTCAATGCCACATTGGATATTATGTATGCATCTCTGACAATATCATTCAGACACTTCAATCATGGTTCGCTCTATGGAGAATCGACGTGAACCCTGAGAAGAGCGAGGCTGTTTTCTTCAGCCAAAAGGAGAAAGATCCCCAAGGACACGTCGTAATGTTCGGTAGGAGGATCGAATGGAAAAACGGGGACAAGTATCTGGGAGTCATACTTGACAAGCTCACTTGGAAACAACAGGTCACATCAGCGGTGACGAAGGGAAAGACAACAGCGGCAGCGTTGCAACCGCTACTTTGCAAAAGCAGCAAAATGTCTCTTTCCAGTAAGCTTCTTCTCTATAAGTCCACTATTCGTCGCTTGGGGATACGCCGCAAAGTCCCATCTGTGAAGAAATTCAAGTCGAGCAGAATACAATCCTGAAACGAGCCGTTAATGCTCAGATTTCAAAAAACTGAAATCTCTTTACTTAAGTGAGATATAAAGAAATTCTCGAGAATCGATTCTAATAAGACTAATCTCGCTCTTAAATCAAGAGAAAAAAGGGCATCAAGGTTAAAGCTATTGGTCCTGAGCCCTTGTGTGGATTTGGAAAAGACCAATGAAAGGCAGCGGTCCAACAATGGGAGTGGAAAAATAGAGAAACCCTCTGAAGAAACACTTCATGTCTTGTTCAGGCAAAGAAATTTGTGGTGCTTTTGTCGACCTATACCAGGAAGCTTCTGAAGTTATCACGAGCTGAGCTTCGGGTATGGTGGGACTGCTGAAAGGACACTGTTAATTCAAATAGCCTTTTTGTACCGCATGAGTAAGTCAGCAGATGAGATCTGCTGTGTTCTGCTGAACATATAGTGTGCAAATGTCCGGGACTGACTGGCCTAAGACCACTCACATGTGAAAGTCAGTTCTGGATACTCACGAAGTCATAGGCGAAGTTCCTAAGGATGTCGTCGGTTTCGTTGGCCATATCGACGACCTCCCTGGGTTTGTATGAATGAGTAGAGTTAAGAACTAAGGATCAAATTGGTCGCAGTTCCTGAAAGGCTAACAGAGCCGCAAGGACCCCTATTTAGTGAATAATAATAATAATTAGTTCAATCAAGGCAGATTAGTAGCATTTTTCTCAATAACTTCGACGAGTATTTCCAACATTATTGAATAATTCAACATAATAAAGCAATACCACAACCATCTAAACCTTTAATCGAAAGAATTTTCTGCCAGTGAGTGTGTTAAAAAGCTTGCTTCGCACCAAAAAAACCCTTGATAGTCTTGTGACGCTCTTATTGGAGGTTTCAATCTACAACGCAACACAATTTACACTTCAAAAGATATAAATTTCCAACACAAACTGGAACTTGAGTGACGTGTTGAACTGTATTCAGTTGAAAGAAACCTCCATTTCTAAATTTTTTCTGAACCAATGTTCCAGTCAAAATCAATAGGGTAGAAACTACATTCATGTAAGCACCAGAACCCAATCCACATACCAACACACTCTAAAGACCTGGTGTCTATGACATATTTCCACAGAGCCGAATCGACCACTCCAGTTTGCCGATTCGTCCAATACCGAATTTCCTCGCGCTGAGAGGTTTTTCCGAACAAGCCGCGATATTACCTAGGACTGGAAAATAGTGAAAATAATCGCTAGACCGAGAAATAAAAATCTTGTCGAAATCCCGGCCAACGGGAACGGACGTATATACACTTAGGCTTAGCCAGGCAGAAAGTGTGTTTATCCAGATATACGTATTCGAGTAGGTGCTCAGAATGCTTCCGGACGCCATTGAAAAGAAGCGGGGACTTGGGCAAGGCACCCTTACAGCAAAATGAGACGAATGGGAGAATAGTGGAAATTTGTCCGATTTGATTGGAACGAGGATCCCTCTCTCAGGAAGATAGGAAACAAATCCTGAATGCCTAGAGTTGGTGGCATTTTTAGGCGGACGGAAGATAGATGTGTTATCTTTTCACGTGTGTGCAGATGACCGGAAAGCTTGGAGCGCTTGAATGAGGAGAGGGGATGTATATCCAACTACATTTCCACTTGGGTTTTGTGAATTAATTCGAATGTTGTAGTTTTGAGGTTGGATGAACATTTTGTTACACTAAGCCGAAGTGAAAGTTTGTTCTTGTACAACTTGCACAATTATTTTGAAGGAGAAATATACTGACTGATGAAGAAACTGCAACACCCAGAAGGAGCTGTATAAATTTTGATTTTTTTTTGGTAAAACACAGATAGTATAGCAAGGAGTAAATTATTGAAATTTGGAAAAAAACGGAGGATTTACAATTTTTTTTAATGAATTTGTTAATAGTGTGTTTGTCCACCGCGATTACCTATACACTCCCCAACACGTCTCGGCATTGATGCAATTAGATGGTCTATTTCTTCTTGAGGCAAACTATCCCAAGCTACCTGTACTTCATGTCTCAGAGCCGCCAAAGTCCGTGGGGGCTGGTGAAAATTATCAAGCCTTCTGACCATGATGTCCCAAACATGCTCTATGGGCGAAAGATCGGAGGATCTAGGCCGCCATGGCAAAAAATTCACATGGGATCTTCGAAAAAGTTTAAGTTAACTCTGGCAACATGAGGTCGGGTATTATCTTGCTGAACTATTGGATTCTCGAGCCAGTCAAGCTAAAGGAGTACATATGGCTCCACTATTTCTTGAAGGTAACGCAGCACTGCCATGTTACCTCGAATAAAGACTAAAGGTGACTTAATTGCATGTACAATAGCACCCCATACTATAACGCCTACTGTCCGGTGTACATGACGCTCAACATCAAACTGAGGTTCACGTCTTTCTCCCCGGCGTCGTCTAACCCTTCTTCGGACATCATGTGCACCCAAGGGAATGGAGCTTCAGATCCTTCTGGGTGTTGCAGTTTCTTTGTCAGTTAGTATACTTTTGTGATGTCCTTAAATATACACTAACATCGCAACAGTTTTTGCGTGCTGGATACACTTATAAATGCATAAATTATGAGCCAAAAATGTTTTCGAAAGATTCGGTTTGACCCACTGATGAAGTATTCTAGGTAAAAATCGATTTTGTCCGGCTACCGTGTTCACAATTACTGTCGAAGAGAACGTGCTAGAATTTTGAAATTTTCAGTGTAGACCGACAGTTGATTCGATAATCCTGGGATTATATCAGCATGGAACTTTGTTAACTCAATAATTGAAAAAAACCCATACGATATCCAATATCTCTACAGAGAATAGTGAAACGAATGTTCATTTGGAATTACGTGAAAAGTCATTCAGTGGGGGATTTTTTTTTTTTAAATTTCGATATAGGTACCTACATGCTACATTCGATTTTGTTTGTCTATACGATTGTTATACGAGAAACTTGAAATTTTCAGAATAGGTTAAGATATTGAATAGCGTATCAATAATTATTTGTTCTTCAACGGCGGAATTGGCGCATGAATGAAATTACAATTGTAAAATATTTGTGAAACTCATTAAATGAATCCGGTTGAATAATAAAATTCATATCAAATCACGAAAAATTGACAGTAGATTGAATACTAAAGTCATCATTGTGGTGCCATGTTTCAATATGATTTGAACTTCAGTAGAAACTTTGGGCATACCAATTTTGAGAATGGACAAAAAAAATTTCGTTTGCAAGATTGCAGTTCTGTATAGGACAAATAAGAGGTTTTTCAAAAATGTATTCAAGAGTTGAGCCATGTCATTTGCATCCTTTAATTTCAATGAAAAAACTAAAAAAGACCAAAAAAAGTTGAATAGTTTCGTATTGGAACACATAGATGGCGATTGGTGTTGAATACAACCATAAGCCCACATCTTGTACGTTATTTTTAAACGAATCGTTGATTGTGTTTTCTTCGTTCGAATCCTCAGACCGCTTCAAAAAGAGTCCCATACGTCACTGGGACGCAGTATCTCACCACGCGGGGGGGAGGAGGAAGAACGGTCTCGCGTAAGAGATCCATCGAGTTCATTTCATGCACCGCCAACTTGTAATGCTTTCTTTCGGAATTCCTGTCGATCCCTCACCAACCAGCGGGTCGTGAGACCCTTCTGCGATGACTCTCGGTCCTCTCTGCCGAGTTGGATCGGAAAAACTTTCGTCGAATGAATATCTGATTTATTACTGTTTGACTGTGGAGATATTCCGGATTTATCTCACGTGCAATCGGTATTATGACTTCTGAATCGAATATTCCATATATAGACGTGAAATGAGAGGAGTTTTATGGCGGAAAACACTTGAATTCTCGCGATGAATTTGAATTTTCGGATTCAATAGTGACTGCTAATAGGAAAATGGATTGAATTAATGTTTATTACAATATGAGCACACGATCAATTTTTCATATTGTGTGCATTGTGCACTTGCGCAAAGTCAGTAGCTTTTGCATAATCGTCTCAGTACTAGGCAATAGCTTCACCATTGGATCAAGCCAGCAGCGTCAGGTAGCGACGACATCTCCAGTTTCGGTTGAAATATTTCTTTACAAAATTTGAACCATGATAGTTAAAGAGACGATTATTTCTGGAATGTGCGTTGATTTTTTAACAAAAAAAGAAATGGTAGAGATATTTTCTGATTTATTTTATAGGCCTTTTCATTTTCTCAACAAAATGACAATGTGTTGAACGTAAAGGGTGTTTTCTTCAGAGCTATAGAACTTTTAATTGCAATAAAAAAACGATGGATTATTCGATTGACATGAATTTTATTTATCCGCAAGATAATCTTGTGGCATTACGTTATAAATATGATTTCTGGCATATGACTGCCACGGCTGGCTCGGATGCAGTCCAATCTGGACGTCCAATTTTCGATGACTTTTTCCAACATTTGTGGCCGTATATCGGCAATAACACGGCGAATGTTGTCTTCCAAATGGTCAAGGGTTTGTGGCTTATCCGCATAGACCAATGACTTTACATAGCCCCACAGAAAGTAGTCTAGCGGTGTTACATCACAAGATCTTGGAGGCCAATTCACAGATCCAAAACGTGAAATAAGGCGGTCACCAAACGTGTCTTTCAATAAATCGATTGTGGCACGAACTGTGTGACATGTTGCGCCGTCTTGTTGGAACCACAGCTCCTGGACGTCATGGTTGTTCAATTCAGGAATGAAAAGTTAGTAATCATGACTTTTACTTTTACTTTTAAAGAAGTACGGACCAATGATTTCACCAGCCCATAAAGCGCACTAAACAGTCAGTTTTTCTGGATGTAACGGTGTTTCGACATACACTTGAGAATTATCATAGCTTCACTCCAAATGCGGCAGTTTGGTTTGTTGACGTAGCCATTCAACCATAAGTGCGCTTAATCGCTAAACAAAATTCGCTTATGAAAATCGGGAACAACGGCAATCTCATTTTGGGCCCATTCGACGAATCTACGCCTTACTTGATGATCGTTTGGCTTCAATTCTTGCACGAGTTGGATTTTGTAAGCACGCAAACCAAGATCCTTCCGCAAAATCTTCCATAAAGTGGATGGACACAGACCCAATTCCTGTGCTCGATGGCGGATAGACTCATTCGGGTCTTCCTCAATGCTACGCTCTACAGCAGCAATAGCTTCTTCTGTACGCACCGTACGGAGTCTCTGGGGATGCGAGTTATCAATAAGAGTAAACGTGGTGCGAAAATGTTCTATGGTTAATCGAATGAACTGCTCTGATGGACGATTTTGTCGACGATAAAATGGACGTAGTGCGCGATATGTATTCCGCACAGAACCATTATTTTCGAAATAAAATTGCACCATTGGCAAGTGTTGTTCAGGCGTGAGTCTATTCATGATGAATTGCCAAACCAAACTGAGAATAAATCACTTGACATCTTGAACAGTAATGCCAACTTAAAGTTATATACCTCGAAAAAAAACACCCGTTAGTTGAAAAGATGATTCTTTCTGGTATGTGCGTTGATTGTTTGAAAAAAAAAGGAATGATAGAGATATTTTCGAATCTTTTTCATTTGCCTTTTGATTTTCTCAAGGAAATTCTCTTAACAAAGTGATAAATGACAATGCGTTGAAAGTAGGTACTCGAATTTCCGGATGAGACAAACTAATAAAATGTCTGCGAAACAAATGGGAGTGACGACGTGATGTGAGAAATTCCCAGCATAAGTTCCAGCCAATATGTCGACCAATTAACAGCAACGTAACTGTTCCATGCTCAACTCGAGCAGCTCAGTTCATTCCATGGAAAATTGAGGAAGAACAAACCGGGAAAAGCGAAAAAGTAATAGGAATTAAAAAGGAGGTGAATATTCGCTGGGTGTTTTGTGCGAGAAAGAATAATTACATAGCTCGAAGCGGACATTCTGGTATGACGCTACTTTGACAGTAATATTCGGTGAGGTGTTGCTTCATGAACAGTCTGAAAGAAAGAAATTGACGAGATTGTTCATATGGCTCTTTGACAGCGAATTCACAATGGTAGCATTAATTTTGGAAAGCATATGCTCTAACGGCTCCTAGTCTCTTTCACTTTGATCTAAATACATCCTCTTCAGTTTAATTCATTAAAATGAATTTCAGATTGATGTTCATGTACTCCATTGATCTTCTGAGCGCTTGTCATTCATGCGACGATTACAAACTTAAAAACTCGATCTATGATGTGAGGTACATTTATAATTTCGTGAAAAATATAATCAATAGTCAGGTAGTGCTGCTCTCTACTCATTTGCTTCAAATAATGAAAAGAGATGAAGTGAATGTATAACTTCGTACACCGCACAAAGTTTGGTCATCGCAGGAACGCCAGAGAGGTAATGAATGGGTATCAAAGTTTGACTGATACAATAGAAGCCACGTGCTGGTAATCCCTATCAACTGTTATATTAATATCATCAAAACCTTGAGATTTTCAACTATGACGACCATTGAAAAAATATTCCTACCAGTAATGTTCTTTCCAAACAATTTCAACATTCCTTAACCCTTGCGAATTATACACTGTGTCCGTAAAGTATGGAACAGATTCATTTTTAGCTAATCAGACCATTTTAAGAAATAACCCAAAAACACGTCGATTATTGACTTAAATTTACCGTATTTTAAATTTATAATCTAATATACAGGGTGAATTACTTTCGAGTAATAACGTCACCGTCATATTTTTAGATGGAACACCCCCATTTTGTCCCAATTTACCGATTACTCTAGCTGAGCTGATTCCAAAAATGCACAGGTTGATTCCAATTGGTAGAGGATGGACAAAAATACAATAGTTTTGTGTGTGCTCATAAAGTAACGCGTAACATTCTTCATTAGTTAAATTAACAATAT
The DNA here is from genome assembly GCF_914767665.1 of Harmonia axyridis. NCBI lineage: Eukaryota > Metazoa > Arthropoda > Insecta > Coleoptera > Coccinellidae > Harmonia > Harmonia axyridis. Next base: position 12,282,437 of record NC_059502.1, on the reverse strand, counting down.
TATCAAAAATACTTATTATCTAGCGGCGAGTGGTTTGAATGACACCCTATAGTTTGTTACATTTTTAGACTTATAAAAAATGAGCTGTTCCCAAACACGTTTGGTACTTGTGGTCTAGCAGAGAGAATATGAAAGAAATTATTTCTCATCAATTTGAAAACATATAGTCGTCTAGTTTTTTGTGGAAGGTCATTATTTTTTTATTGCCGCTAGACAATAAGTATTTTTGATAATATTGTTAATTAAACTGATGAAGAATGTTACGCGTTACTTTATGAGCACACACAATACTATTGTATTTTTGTTCACCCGGTACCAATTCTCTAGTCATTCGGAGGTTCCGGGTTCGAGTCCCCCTCGAGGAGGTACTTTTTCCAGAATTGAAAAATTGTCTGAATGCCTTGAAATTAATTTCATATTCTTACCAGTATTCAGAAATCTATTTGCATAGCAGAATTCAATAATATACCATTGTCCTCCCTCGAATTGCATGATCCAATGAATCGATATACGTCCAAAATGGCCATTCACCCTCAAAAATCGAGATGTATGACCCATCAAAATCTCCCATGCTGTCCACAAATAACATTCGAACCAAATGGCATAATTACGTTTCTCAATATGCTATCACATCAAATCTGGCGCGTCATTTAACGATTTGATTCATATTGACCGTTAATAGGTATGATATAATGCAGTGTCATAACGAATGATGGGGTGGTCAATATATGACAGTGGTCCTCTGGCCACGCTCGTAGACTCGGATCAAGATTGATGACATTGAGTTCGTGTAGTGGAAAAAAAAATTAATTATATTCTATAATCGAATCTGGGAATATGTGGAATATCCTTTAATCTTTGAAGTGGTTGCAAAATTAATCATTTAATGAATATGTGAAAGGATAACCAATAAATAAGTAATCCAAGTCAATTCTCTCCACAAAGGAAAGGCAGATACAACATGTCATCTCATTCCAATCATCGTCAAAAGAAAATCAGAAATTTCAAAGGATTTTGTCGATTCTTTGAATCATAAATGGGCCTCAATCATTAATAAACTAGCGTGCAAGGAATATAGATTACAGAGTAGGATACGTAAATATTCCTTGTATTGTAATCACTACTTTGGAGTGAAAGATATACATACTTGCCCATAAATATATAAATAAGTAGGGGTTCCGTTAGAAACTTTATTAAATTTGAGGAAAATCTACATACACTTATTTCGGCAATGAATTTCATTTGAAATATCGATCCAATTTTATATAATTTCAAGAAGTAATGTGTATTGTTGCTTATCTTTGTTGAAAAAAATTATATATTGAGTATCAGAAATAGTAAAATATTTTACCGATCGAGGATAATTGTGTGACAGTGTAACAACATTCAATTATTGTTCCTATTTAGCGGTTTTTGATGTTTGTTGCTTATAAAAATTTTGCATGATCGCATTTCGTTCTACAAAACCTTTTCTGGCGGTTTTGTTATTAGCTGAGTCAGTCAAAAATGGACACTAGAAAAGAGAAAATACGCTGAGGCAAACAGTTTTATTTCGATAAAGGCAGAAATGCTTATGGCCAGCTGTGAATAATAGGAGAGGAATTGTGTTCCATCAGGACAACGCCAAAGGGCTTCTAACGGGTGTTTTTTTCGAGGTATATAACTTCAAGTTGTCATTACTGTTCAAGATGGAGACCGATTAAACAGCTGTCAAGTGATTTATTCTCAGTTTGGTTTGGCAATTCATCATGAATAGACCCACGCCTGAAAAACGCTCGTAAATAGTGCAATTTTATTTCGAAAATAATGGTTCTGTACGGAATACGTATCGCGCACTACGTCCATTTTATTCTATTTAGCGATGAAGCGCACTTCTGGTTGAATGGCTACATTAACAAATAAAACTGCCGCATTTGGAGTGAAGCTCATCCTCAAGTGTATGTCGAAACACCGTTACATCCAGAAAAACTGACTGTTTGGTGCGCTTTATGGGCTGGTGGAATCATTGGTCCGTACTTCTTCAAAAACGATGATGGCCAGTACGTTACAGTCAATGGTGATCAGTATAGAGCCATGATAACTAACTTTTTCATTCCTGAATTGAATAACCATGATGTCCACAGCTCGTGCCACAATCGATTTATTGAAAGACACGTTTGATGACCGCCTAATTTCACGTTTTGGACCTGTGAATTGGCCTCCAAGATCTTGTGATTAAACACCGCTAGACTACTTTCTGTGGGGCTATATAAAGTCATTAGTCTATGCGGATGAGCCACAAACCCTTGACCATTTGGAAGACAACATTCGCCGTGTTATTACCGATATACGGCCACAAATGTTGTAAAAAGTCATCGAAAATTGGACGTCCAGATTGGACTACATCCGAGACAGCCGTTGCGGTCATATGTCAGAAATGTAATGCCACGAGATTATCTTGCGGATAAATAAAATTCATGTCAATCGAACAATCCATTTTTGTTTTATTGCAATTTAAAGTTCTACAGCTCTAAAAAAACACTCTTTATAAGAGAAGCATGATGATATGATCTTCAAAATAGCATCAAGTTATCGAACAAAACGGCGCATTTTTGACCTTAATCGGATCATTCTAAATAATGGATTTATTTTTACTACACCTCATAAATATAAGAAATGAGATATTGAGAAAAAACTCGAGAAAAACCGGTAATAAGGCAAGTTATCGAACTACATGAAATATTCACCCAATTTCCAGAAATCTCATCTCCATTTCGAAAGTAAGTTGAAAAAAGGGTGTAATTATTCGATCAGGTAGAAGTTGAGATACAACCCTGATCCAGAAATAAAAAATTTATAGCTCGCTTGAAATTTTCAGTAGCCCTTTAACTACAGCACAGTACGGGAATACTGAAGATCCGATGGGCTCGCTCCAAAATGGAGGTCAGAGGATGAATTCTTTTCATGCTGAGATCTTAATTGATTTGGGAAGAGAGGCAAAAACGGAATCGTCATTAATATCAAGTGAAAAATTCGGGAGATGAATGAAGAGGGAAAACTCTCTCAGAAATCCGGTAGAAGGAGTTCTTTACATTATTATTTTATGAATGGAATGTTGGGAAAGGCATAATATCCCTTGTTTATGATGGGTAAAAAAATTCAGTGAGCGCGGCCGACAATTTACGGCAAATAAGTCTGTTTTTAAGGAAACCTCACAATTACCCATCTCATAAAAACTTAGGAGGCTTGACTGCGGTCATTAAATTTTTCATTCAAACATAGTGAGGACACCATATAGTCATTTCAAGTATGAATGACGAGATATTTTGGTATCAACCAAAATTTGCTTTTCATTTATTGAAACAAGTTTTTTAATTTCTATGTTTTCATTAAGTACCACAAATTGAATATTAACAATATGAAGATTGTGTAACCACGCAGTTTCGAGTTATTTCAAGTTCATCTTCAAGAACAGAAGGTTTTACAAATGGTAAAGAGTATTTAAATAAATTCATGTAAAGAAAAAGGTTCTAGGAATAACAAAAATGGAGTATTAAATTCTATAACGACAGAGAAAACATTTTTGACTGTCATGAGGAAGACTAGACTGCAAATAATACCCTGCAAAACGTTTGCATAACAGTCAAACATGTTTTTTGATATAAATGAAAATGAACTCGATAAACTTTCCAAATTGAACCTTATTAGTATTGCCTTAAAAGCAATAAATAAAATAGCATCGTTTTTATTTAATGGAAAAGATTCAACACAACACAAGTACAAAATGAGTTGATGATCATTTCATCAAGAAAATGCCCGACCTTATGTTGCCAGAGTTAGTTTAAACTCTTTCGAAACGACCCATGTGAATCTTTTGCCATAGCCACCAAGATCCCCCGATCTTTCGCCCATAGAGGATGTTTGGGAAATCAGGCTTGGAAATTTATTCCAGCCCCCACGGACTTTGGTGGCTCTGAGACATGAAGTATAGGTAGCTTGGGATAGTTTCCCTCAAGAAGAAATTAACCATCTTTATTGCATCAATGCTGAGATGTTTTGGGGAGTGAATAGATAATCGCGGTGGACAAACACATTATTAAAAAATGTTAGAATATTACTTCATCCGAACAGATTACGAGAGAGACAACCCACCCTACACTTGATAGTGTTATTGCATATCGTGCGGTGGCGCTACGAGTCTGCGCTAGGCGAGGCCATCGAGGGCCATCGAGAGAGAAAACAAGAATGGACCTTCGATGGTCGAGAGCGAACGTCTGGGACAAAACTTCATAGTGACAGTCTCTTCTAACCTGGCTTCTGTCAGGTCGTTCTGCCTTGTGAATTGTACTTGCTTTTGAGATAGAGTTAAGACTTACTGAGTGTCTAGAGAATAAACGATTATTATCATCATCTGTGTATTAGTGAATACTCTGTATTTATATAACCCAAATATAAAATCCAATAGGTTATGGGCTCCAGGGCACGCTTAACTGCGCGACAATGTAAACACTTATTCTGAAAATATGTTGTGTAAACAACGAGAAAAACATTGAGGTAAGTTGAATTTCAACTTAATTATGAGGCTAGAGATATTTTAGTTAGTTTGGTGAATGGAAATGATTTATTTCATATTCATTCCTGAAATAGAGAATTCCTGTTATACAGTATATACTATATTTGGTTAATGTGTTTACTTATCTATTAGACAAGGAATCAACTTTGATTCTTAACGGTTATTGACAGTTGATGTTTAGAGAAACGAGATATTTTGCTATACACAAGTTTTATAGATTTAAATGATAGATTCAGATTAGAGAAATGAGATATTTTTGCTATACACATGTTTTATAGATTTAGATGATAGATATTCAGATTAGTGAAATGAGATATTTTACTATACACATGTTTTATAGATTTAGATGATAGATATTCAGATTAGTGAAATGAGATATTTTACTATACACATGTTTTATAGATTCAGATGATAGAGATTCAGATTAGAAAAACGAGATATTTTAATATACACATGTTTTATAGATTTAGATGATAGATATTCAGATTAGTGAAATGAGATATTTTACTATACACATGTTTTATAGATGCAGATGTAGATTCTGCATACTCATTGTATCAAATTGATTTAGATGTTTGTAAATTTAGAGATTTCACATTCATCATTTGAGAAAGTTATATTATGTGAATTTAGAGTATTTTTCAGAGCCATAATTTGAGAGATGTACATACATCATTCGAGAGGTTTACATGAGGAAATTTTATAGTGTTTATTGAAACCTTTCAGAGCCTGAGATTATGTAAACTTTAGAAATTGTGCTAACATACTTTCTGTTTTAGATTGGATAATATTATAGAATTTACATACCACAACTAGAGAATTGGATCATGTAGATTTGAAGATTCTACATACATTGCTTGGAGCATGTAAAATTGGATGTTTCATATTCCATAAACATAATCCAGAGATTGAGATGTTTTTGAGACTATATATATTGATGAAAAATTTGGGGAATTATTTATTTCACTAAACTACAAAAACTGCAGTATGGTAAGATTAGTGATAACTATTATTTCAGGGCTTCTTTCATACAATGCTTGCTGTGCTGTGTTGTTTGTTTGTAAGCTAGGGATATTATAGGATTCAAGTATTCATCCCGTATTTGTAAAATGGCCATACCTAACTCAACAGGTTTTCATTGCAGTGCGTGATACCGCTTTTGTAGTAAGGTTTACAAATATGAGGTGGTGATATTTGAAAACTTGATAATTCCGTTTCGGATTGTATCAGATTGCTGTGCGTCTGAGGCAATTCAGAAGCACGAAACAAAATTTTATATCTTATACCTGGTAATAGATGTACTAAGAGAGCATATAATGCACAAAAATCTTAAGATACATAATATAAATATTTTGTTTCATAAATCCTGAAATAGATGGCAGCCAAAGGAAATCAAGGAAAACCATTGGTGGATTATCGTAGCGATTCCACCATTTCCGTAAGTGCAGAAGATATAGGTTTCATGCATTACGAGGAAAGAGAGAATTGTCAGAACCAATGTAAGTTTTTCATGCAATTAATAATTGCCCATTTCCTTGATTTTAGCTGACTAGAGCAGTATCAACGAGTGATACGTAAGAGAGATGAGAAATGCTAGAGAAATTTTAGTCATTACACAAAACCCCTTTTGAGATATTAGAGATTTAGAGATTTGAGAGAGTAGAAATTGTCGACAATAGAGTAGAGTAGAGTAGAGAATATTAGAGATTAGAGTGCGAGAAAACCCAGGTATATAAAAATTTATTCATGTTACAAAGGTAACTAGAGTTCTGAGAATATTTTTGATTAAATTTTTGGGGTTAAAATTCTAGAGTACTAGAAAACCCAGGTATTTAAAATTAATCCATGTTACAGAGCAGAATTCAAATTTTAAGATCTGGATGGACAGTCTATGATCAGAGCTTTTTGACAAACGATTTGTTGGACGTCATAGAGCCAAGTACGACTAACCAAACTTTTTCAAAGGCCAACAAATCCAAGAGAAGTAGTTGAGTATGAGATATTATCATAAACAGAATTGAGGAGAATTATTAAAAGAAAACTTTCAATATCCGAGACCCTGTTGAAGTAAGTAGAGGTTTGAGGTTCTCCAGGAAGTGCAAGTCAAATGCGACACTCTCACTTCAGGTAAGAGCTTACTTGTACTCCATTAAAATGGAGAAATACGAATCGGTCGATGATTTCTGTGAAAGATTCGACTCGATAGTATGAGAGTATGAAGCTTTCGAGGTGTGATTAAGCTAACTGCTCAAAAAGATGAGATCTGCACTTTATCAGGCTGTATTACCAGTCATATCCGAGTTACGAGATGCAGATCTGACCAGGAGACAGACCCCAAACCAAGAAGGTAATTTAGACGAGATCAGAGAGATTAGAGGTTGAGAAGAGGTCTGAAATTGAAGAGGAGACTCCAAAATTTCAACGGGTACATAAATTAAAATGCTTCCGGTGTAACAAAGAGAGACACTGGTCAACCGATTCAAATTTGTGCAACAGAGTAAGTAAGTGACTCTGTTTCGGTTGTGGGACAATCAAGTAAGAGGATTGAATTAACAATGGTGGCATGAACGAAACGTTCAATTTAGAGGATCGAGTAGAGGTAGGATGAACAAGCCACGTCTCAACACTAAGAACGAAGCCACGTAGACCAGAGAAGAATGAGAGGGAGTAAGAGATTCAACAAAGAGGGTCGCTCCAAGGCAAGAAGGGTTGGAAGTATAAAGCATAGAGAAACTGAAACAGGTAAAATTGATCCAATCATTAACTTCTTTGCAGATTCTGTAGAAACAGACCATATCGTAAATGATTGTCTGACTTGAGAAACTTTGAGAGATGTCAAAATATGAGTATAGAGAGCGAATAAAACGAGATAGCAGTCATTGTAATCGATAGTAAGGGTGAGTTAATCTTATATTCAGATTTTAGAAATGAGAATACTAAGAAATTGCAAAACGTATTTGCAGAGAAAGAGATTTCTGAGAATTTACTTCCCTTACATAAACTCGCAGACTCTGGGTTCAATATTTACTTAGATGTCCAAGTCCTAAAAGTTTACAATAAGATTAATAATGAATTTGTTTTAGAGAACAGGTCCTAAGAGTTTACAATAAGATTAATAATGAATTTGTTTTAGAGAACAGGTCCTAAGAGTTTATAATGAGGTTAATAATGAAATTGTTTTAGAGGACAATTCCAAATCCTAAGTGTTTACAATAAGATTAATCATGAGATTGTTTTAAAGAGTCGAGCAACGATAAGCGAAGAAGATGAGATGAGCTTGCAATCGCAGACACATTCCAATAACGAGTTATTAGGTTCGGAGGGAGAACCAGAATCTGCGATTGGGAGGGAGAAGTAATATAATCTCATCGTTTCAACTAAAGAGAAAGTTCTACAAGTTTTAACTGACAAAACACATGAAACACAATCTGAGCAACAAGAAAAATTGGGATTGCAGTCATATCAGTAGAGAGGTAATTTAGATCGATAACTTGGAATCACTGCAAAACTTAGAACGTGAAGTATGTATCATATCGACAATGGAAAAATTACATTTTAAAGAGACAGAATGAGAGCTGAGAAACAACAAGTTGACACACACTGACACGATGGAACTTATTAAACCACCATCTCATCCAGGTCAGTAAAGATTCATTAATGTCTACATAGAAGACTATTGGAGACTTGCTAAAGCATATCCATTAAAACAGAAGATGAGTTGGCTGAAGCATTAAAGAAATTCTTAATATCAACAAGAAACTTGTTGGAGAAAAATGAGAAGGTATATTATATCAGGTCAGATCAAGGTACAGATTTACCGAAAGGAAATTCCCAGAAGTACTGAGTAGAGAAAATATAGAGAACGAGAGAGCGGAGAGGTTTAACTCGACGATCCAAAAGAAGGTTCGTACATACATTTTTGATTCCAGACTACCTAAGAGTATGTGGGAGATTGGTATTGATGCATCTATAGATGTGTACAACAGAACACACAAGTCTATCAGATATCAAACACCGTTGACAAAGTTTGCACCAAATGCAAAATGCCACTTTGATCGAATTGAGAGATTTTGGATGTATTGGAAGTATTTGTAAGTATTATTATGTATTGTGATGTTCGCATACATTAAGATTCCAAAACCCAGCTTGAAATTTGGATAATGTGCCCTGAAAGCTGTCCTAGTGGGTTATACCGCTACAGGATACTTGACGTGGCATTCAAGCTCGAGCTACATGTGAGATTTAACAAGAAACTTGCCTACAAAGATGTTTATAGAAATAAACAACTTGATGACACTAAAGAAAAATTACAGACCCAGGAAAATATAATCGACTGGGATTGGATGAAAAACTCGAAAGAGCCAAAATAAGGGAACTGCCGATCAAAAGGCCAATACCCTGCTACACTTGAAGAAAATCGTAAAGGACGTAAGCTATGCAAGGTTTCTTAATTACTCAGAGAATAATATTTTAGAAATTGGGCTGAACGACCTCGGTCGATTGCCTTTGGATAACTAGTTATCAATAAAGATCAAACTATTAATATTATTATTTTAGGTAAATATGAGAAACCTGATAGAGAAGAAGATATGAGGCTTTGTCTTATTTCTTCATTAAATAGAGAACCAATAAAATTCAAGGAAGCTATAAATTTTAGAGAAGGCCACTTATGGAAGAAAGCTATAAAAAGAAGAAATTGATTCCATGATACAAAATAAGGTTTGGATTTTGGTAGATAAAAGGAATTTTCAAATATCTGGAAAACGAGCAAATATTATAGACTCGAAATGGTATTCGAGAGAAAATTAGAGGCAAATGGTCTTATACGATACAAAGTAAGATTAGTCATACGAGGCTTTAAGGTCAAAAATATCTATGAGATTAGACTTCCAGTAATTAGAGCTACATTTGCAATAATCAATAAGTATGATTTACATGCTTGTCAATCAGAAGTAAAAACCTGCCTTTTTAAATGGCACTATAGAGGAGATCTATATGGTGATTCTTGATGAAATACACATTGACAATGAGATCAAACGATCTTATGTATATAAACTCCGGAAAGCCCTATATGGACTGAAGATAAGTCCAAAGAGATGTAATGAGAGATTCACTGAAGAGATCTAGAAACTTGGTTCAGAGAATGATATACATGGACCTTGTTTATATACATGGAGGAGAAATGATATAAATATAAAGAGAAACCGAGAAGAGAGGTATATAAATCAATCAATCAAATTATACCATGAATATATTAGATAGATTAAATATGAATGACTGCAATGCTCAAAATACTCCTATGGTAACCAGACAGATAGAAAACAGGATTAAGAGAAATCAATCGAAGAATATACAAAATGACTCAGATAAACTAGAGATGAAAAGAGTTCCTTATAGAGATGAAAAGAGTTCCTTATAGAGATGAAAAGAGTTCCTTATAGAGATGAAAAGAGTTCCTTATAGAGAAGCTATTGGTAGCTTAATGTATCCATCAAATGGTAGACACTACGTTTGCTGTTAACTATTTAACGAGAAAACAAATGAAGCCGACCGAAGCTGATTGGAAAGGTATAAAGAGAATCGTCAGGTATATGAAAGGTACTGTGAATTTAAGTCTTAAATTCACCGCTCAAACTGAATACTAAGAGGCATTTACCGATGCAACATTTAGAGACCATACCGACTTGTCATCAACTGAAAGGTATGTTATTAGATTGTTTGAAGATGTAATAGCTTGGAGGAGCCATAATCAAACCTATGTCACATTGTCCACTTGTAGAGCCGAATACCTAGCCATGAATAATGCCTATCAAGAATTAATAACTCTTGACAAGGTACTTAGATTTGTGATAGGAAAACTGATGTTTCCTATAACAGTCCGGTGTGATAACAAATCCGCTGGAGACTGCACCAAGAGAGATGGTGATCACAAACTAAAGGTATTTGATGATCGTTTAGATGACGACCTAATACATAGAGAGAAATCTGGACTTAGAAGACATATGGCTGAAACACATGGTGATTTCATAAAACAATGTGTTGAAGAAAAGAAAATCACAGTGAGATGGATTCCAACCAAGGAGAATGTGGTTGACATAATGACAAAACCTTTAACCATCAGACGGTCATAAGAGATTAACTCAAAAACTAATGATTTAATACTAACTCATTGAATTTTTGTTTTCAGAGTATTTCTAGGGACTAGAGTATAAACTAATTGAGTTCTGTTTATAGATTAGACTTAGAGTGGAGGATGCTGTTCGCAGTTCGATGAAGGGAGGGAGTGTTAGAATATTACTTCATCCGAACAGATTACGAGAGAGACAACCCACCCTACACTTGATAGTGTTATTGCATATCGTGCGGTGGCGCTACGAGTCTGCGCTAGGCGAGGCCATCGAGGGCCATCGAGAGAGAAAACAAGAATGGACCTTCGATGGTCGAGAGCGAACGTCTGGGACAAAACTTCATAGTGACAGTCTCTTCTAACCTGGCTTCTGTCAGGTCGTTCTGCCTTGTGAATTGTACTTGCTTTTGAGATAGAGTTAAGACTTACTGAGTGTCTAGAGAATAAACGATTATTATCATCATCTGTGTATTAGTGAATACTCTGTATTTATATAACCCAAATATAAAATCCAATAAAAAATCAATACAAAAAAATTGTAAACCCCTTCGTTCTTTTCTTCAAATTCCAATCATTTACTCCTAGCTATACTATCTATGTTTTACCAAGAAAAATTACAAATTTAAACAGCTCCTTCTGGGTGTGGCCGTTTCTTTGTCAGTTGGTTTATTATTCAAAGCAAGAGAATTTAGTGACTACCAACTGTTGATTTTTATTTCATGGTAATATTGAAAAAAATCCACAGTCTGGCAACGATGCATAAAGTTTTTCATTGCGTTAAATATACCATGCCATAATTTCTCTCAACTAAATACACCTCGAAGTTGTTCCGTGTGGCCTTTATGAATGTATGGCTGACATATATTTCCATCATGTTGATATAAGGAGTGGATCATTCCACGAACTTTGATGAAATAAAGAGGAGAATTTACTGACAAAGTTTGCCGCCAAGTTATTTCCTGTAGTCGTAAAACGAGCAACATACATTTTTAATAAGTGCTATCCAAGAGGGGCGCCTCGCCTCGCCTTACGTATACGATAGTTGTATCTTCCACCGTCATATTGTTCTACCCTGAAAGGATTGCATAACCTTATATCAGGGATAATGGTATCAACATTGTGCTCAAAATATGGGTTAGCCTGGCATTGAATCCTGATTTAATTTCCGAGAGATGGCGCGCACGTGGTGGTGTATGGTTCATTTTGGCGGATGCCTTAAATCGGCCGTTTCTATGAATTTCATTTTATACCTTCAGTCAGTGGCGCCTCGTGACATTTTTATGGGATACTGCTTCAGGGCGTAAGTGAAAGCTATAAAAATGAAGCAAGCTCGTTATTCTATATGCAGTTCTGTGGTTTCCGAGGGTGCAATAAGCGCATGATCGAACAAGCGCTCACTAGCTCCTGACTTGTACTTTCTTCTTCTTCTTGATATTTTGGTTGAATTTTTTATGGTTCTGACGACGTTATAACTACGAAATTTTGCACGAAGCATGAACTTGTTATTCTCAAAATATACGAAATGTATCTCATCATGATCTGATCTATGAGTTTGTTATTTCATATAAAATCCTAATTCCATCAGAAATATAGAGTACCCAATTTTTCTCTGTTTCTGTTTACGCAATGAACTCAAAGCCTGAAATGAAAATAATAATAATAACAATGAAGGTCTTCATTAAAAAAACTGTTATTTTACATCCAAAAGCAGATTTTCATTCGATCGAATTTGCAGTTCAAGGAAAGGGCGCTCAAAAATAAATAATTTTTTTTTTACCGATATCAAAAAAAATTCCCACTGGGAACATGAGATTCAATCAGTCTGGTATTCAGTTTTGCTGCTTTTTTGAGTTTCGCAAACTCCTAATCATTGATATGTATCTACAATTGAGATCAATAGTTTATGAGATACTTTTCGATTGATTTTTTTTAAAACTAGTTAACACTTCTCCTTTTTCTTATCGATTATTATTTCACAGCTATCTGTCCATCTGTATTTTTCATGTATATTTTTAACGCAATTTTTGTTCTACTTCCTATAGAAGATGTATCTACAATTGAGATCAATAGTTAATGAGATATTTTTCGATTGTTTTTTTTTAAAACTAGTTAACACTTCTCCTTTTTCTTATTGATTATTATTTCACAGCAGTATTTTTCATGTATATTTTTAACGCATTTTTATTTTACTTCCTATATAAGACACTTCCAAATATAAGCTAGGTGTAGACTATTCGTTTCGTTTAATTTTCAGATTCGATTCAATAACTGATTTTGAAATTTCTTATATTTCGAAAGCAAATCCATTCAACCTGAAAACCAAAATATTCACTTATCTTAACGAAGGAAAGCTTACGTCAATGACAAACAAGTGTAATAAGGGAAACAGGGGCGGCCTGTTTGTAGCCAAATTTATTTGTTCTCCTCACTAGCCGCCACTGTTCTCATTGTTCGTTCATTTGAATTTAATGGTAGCCTTAGTTGTGAACACTTAAGATCCTTCATCTTTCTGGATAATTAAATATTGAAATCAGATTGCTCATTGATAAGAATGAAGAAATTCATACTTAAATGAACTATTAAAGAAAAAGAACTCGAAAATTACACTTTGAGAAAAATAATTTAACAATAAACAGAATTGAACGATACATACCTCTATTTTTAACATAACATGAATTTTATGACATGAAACAATACACTATTCAAGGACTAATATGGAGGTTGTTATTAACGCCAAAAATAACATCAATTTAAATTTCATAACTGTATTTTATCAATAAAGGAAGTGATATAAACTGATACTACCATTTCTACCCAATAAAGTACGCGTTTTTACTGTTTTTTCTTCTTCCCTGTATTGATTCGCGTCAGTAGTAATTCCTTTGCACTCAGTATAGACGAATGCTAGGGCTATTCTTTCTGTTCGACTCCAACCATCATGTGGGAAGTTATTTGCATATCTTAATTTGGCGGCCATTTGTAGCATATTTACGACTCTTGCTTTATGGACAGATATCACGAACATTTTCGCCGAATTTTACTCAGCACTTCGTTTATGGTCAGTTAAATTTGCCAGGAACGTCAATTTCTGTTCCGTTCCAGAGGAAGGCCATTTCAGATGGCCGAGGAAAGAACTAGACAGAATATATCAATGTAAAATCTAAGACTTCATAGTCTTATTGAAATTTAAGTCAACAGACATTTCACTATTGTCAACTGAAAAGGTGCTTTAATTCTTTCATCATTTTTATAATGAATTTCAAGAATTAAAATGCCTTGTTGAAGCGTGAGTCGTTCCAGTTTTAGTAATGGCGTAGGTCCTACTTGTCAAATGTCCAAAGATGACAGCTTCAAAAGTGACAGCTGTCCAGATAGCAGGCTGTACAAAATAAAACCTCTTATTGGAAAACCCGTAACTACTATGAAGAATGGCTGAAAAATTTGTATGAGCACTTCTAACAATGTCTTCAATCTCTCTACGTGATGTCCTAGAACTAACACAGATTTAAGAGAGAAAATGTGACCATCTTACGTCTATGAAGTTATGCTACTGCCTTCGATTTATTTGTAAAGAGTTTTCTAAACGACTTATTATACCAAAGGGTTGCTAAATTCGAAAGCAAAGCGATATTAGAGGTTTATTGACAGTCACCATGCTTTGATAATTTATTCCTCGAAAGTTAAACGATATTTTACGAGAATTACTCGACAAACTGATGGATTTATCTATGAATAGCGATATTTGTATTCAATTTCACAATCCTAACATTCCATCCATAAAGTTGGTCGACATGAACACAAAAGAAACATAAATAAATCTCCTTATACAAGTCGTTGGAATGATTCCTGGGATTTAATTCTGCAGAATGAATCATTCGGAATACAAATCGATATTGTGAGTAAAAGCCTCGGTACGTTCAATAAGGAAAGGGGTGGAAAACTCAATTAAAATAAAATTTAATGCCTTATCGCTCACGAATCGATTTTCCAACATTTTCTCGTACGCTTGGCTACAGTCGATTTTTTCCCAGGAAGAAAGGAAGATTAATATCTCACGATTCCGAGAACGACGTTTTTTTTTCGCCAATTTTCCAATGGAAACGTGGTAAAATTCAATATTCACCGTGGTGAAAGCTGCATTGGAAGGGTTAAAAAGTGAATGTTGCTATTTCATTCATAGGATATTGATCATTCGCATTTCCAGTAGAAACCATGTATAGCATATCTGATTATCATTTTCAATGTCAAATATTCTTCAGAATTAGGTAGAATGAGAACGAAAGAAATAGAATTGCTACAACTCATGCCGCTCTGCGTTGTTATTATTTCAGAACAATGAGACTTTAAGGAAATACGACAGAAAGATATTGAAATTACACTGAACTATTTAAATAAACAACCAATAGTTGAATCAGGAACAAGATATTGAAGGCTAAGTGGTGACGGTAGCTTTGCTGTTATATAAAAAATGATCTAGTACACTTGAAGCCATGGACCTTGATGAAAACTGGTAATTTGAAAAATTTTTTTGTCTTTCAATGCTCGGCTCAAAAACAGTAATTGCGTTCGATAACGTTCGCCTGTGATTGTTTCAGTCGATTATAACAACTCATAATACACTACGTCGAGTTGGTCCCACTAAATATTGAGCATGACCTTGGAACCGTGAATATTCGGTTTGGCCGTCGACATGGAAGCATGTCCGGGATATTCCCATGATTTTCTGCGCTTGGGATTATCGTAGTGAAACCATTTTTCGTCGCCAGTAACAATGCGATGCAGAAATCCCTTCTGTCTTTGCCTTGCAAGCAACTGTTCACAAGCAAACAAACGCCGTTCAATATCCCTCGGCTTCAACTCGTACAGCACCCAATTTTCTTTTTTTGAATCATAGCCATGACTTTCATGCGTTTTGAAATGGTTGTTGCGTCACTCCCAATGTACCTGTCAATTCTTGTTGCATTTGACACGAGTCTTGATCAAGTAATGCCATCAAATCTGAATCTTCGAAAACATTCTATCTTCCATCGTCATGCTGGTCTTCACTGTCAAAATCACCGCTCCTGAAGCGTTGAAACTACTCTCGGCACGTTGTTTTACTAATAGTGGCCTCACCATAGATATTTGGGAGCATTTGATGAGCCTCAACCGTAGATTCCTTCATATTACAGCAAAAAATTAAAACCTTTCGCAAATGACGAGAATTTTCCTCGTGAGCTGACATGTTCAATCGATAACTTTATGATACAGACACAAATCGACTAATATTTTTCTGCTGTTGATAAATTATGAGTCTGAACTCAGAAGAAACGGCAAATACCGAACACTGATATAAAATTCCCACCATTTCTACCAATTTGCCAAGCGAGACTGACATCTCTTGTACAACAAGAACTCCCAGCTCCTCCGCATAACAGGCAACAATTCATGAGAGACGTGGATCCATAATACCGGGACATGAAGGTTGGAAATGAAATAAAGCATAATGCACTTCGGTCCGTTGGCCGAACGCTGGCCAAGCTCCCATGCGACTCTGTTTATCGATATGAGCTGGTCAGGAATACCATTTAGAATTCATGACGTTCGCTGCGCTAAAACAATATTTTTAGCCATTTGAGACCGTACGAAGTGAAATGAACGCGCCAGTCTGCACAAAGGATGATTTCGGGCCGGACCCTAGAGATACAAAATCGCAATATGAATCATTTAATTTCCATGAGCCCGGAATTGCCATTCACGATCTAAACATTTTGGGGTTTTATTCGGTATTGTTCCGGGACTCTCTGGAAAAATATCAGCTCTGGAAGTGATGTGAGGTTTAACAGTACTGGAAATGAGTGGTTTTACAACAATACGAGCAGTTTACAGTTTTGGAACAAATCTACTCAAATTTGTCATCATTATGTTTTATGGTTTCCAAGGTTTTTCTTTAGTTTTGGAGTATGTTTGACTGTGTTGCAAATGGCAGCGAATTTGTTTAATGTTAACTGATATCATTTGGAGATAATTTTCAGTATTTATTCTTCTTTTTCTTAAGTTGCCATCTCTTTACGGAGGTTGGCTATCATCAATTTTTATTTTGGACACAGACGCTCTGGAAAGCTGTGAAGAATAACAGTTGAATCATTGGCGAAAGTTAATGTTCATTATTATTGGGAGCAAAAGAGCTTTTCCAAAAATAAAACAAGAATTTTTTATTTCTCAAAACAGTATTTGAATATTAAGCGATTAACAGACTGGGCAGATATAAAATTCTTTCATATGCAGTAGGGTAAATAAACTACTCTCGACAATTTGGTACATATTACAACAGGCTTTTAGAAAAAAATTCAGTAGCGTTTACAGAAAACACGGTACCAGAATTTTGTTAATGCTTTGGCCAATATAAACAATAATTAGACGATGCATAGGATCTCAATACTGATTTGTCGGAAGCTTTTGAACATTCAGGAGATATTACGATTTTTGGTGGGGGAAAATTAAATATTTTTTGAAATTTCGAGTACAAATTCCCTAAAAACCGTGAGCTCTACGAAGAATCGGTAAGCGGTGCCAGGATTGACAATCTCTGATTAGCCGAACTTCTATTGTACCTGAAAAAATTTTTGTCGAAAAATTTTCATAAATTTTCCATACCTAATCCTTAGAAAATTGAAAAAAATTACAAGTTCCTTCATGGGAATATTGTATCATTTTATCGATTGGTTCAACTATGTAGATCACAAAAATGCTTGCAGTTGGGCGATCAGTACATTTTTTCAGAAATTATAGGTAAAAAACTGAAATTTTCGAGAAAAATTGATAATATTCCCGAAGCTGCAACTTCTCCTGGACATGAGCTACGAACTTGAAACCTCAGTATGTTCTAGATCGTACTTGATGTTTAAAAAACGCTTTATTTGAGGGGTCTGTGATGGATATTTCAGGATATAACGATTTTTGGGGGGAAATTCAATTTTTTTCCAAATTTCGAGTTCAAATTTCCTCAAATCCGTGAGCTCTACGAAGAATCGGTGAGCAATGCCAGAATTGGCGATCTCTGATAAGCCGAATTTCGATCTCACCTGAAATATTTTTTGTCGAAAAATTTTCGTAATATTCTCGAATTTCTTTCAGTACTTATTAACAAATGGCCAGTATTTTTGATAAAACAATTTCTGAACGTTGTTGAAGGCTATATCTTTCCATGATAAAATGGCATATCCTACTGAACACAAATAACTTGGGAAATGTTGCGAAGTAATGCACAATATTACCATTCTATCATTTCTATTGGAAAAACCGTTAGGTAAAACTCGAAATTTTTCGTCATATAGTACACAAAAAAAAATTGGAAAAGTATAATCTGAAAATTCTAGAAAATAATATATTCTCGAAAAGTTCTCTAAGAAGAAATACTGAAGTTGATCCACCTCAAAACCTCCTAAAGCAAAACCGACAGTAAGACGAACCCCGAACATCCCACAACTGCAGGAGTAACCACATAGAAACTTTTTCATCCTCCCTCCGAATGGCCAAACGTTATCATTACACACGAACTTTCCGAGGCCGTACAAACGTTCAGGAATAGGTCAACATATATCCATATTTCATTCAGCCTGGCGCTATACTCCATTCCAATTTCCTCAACATTCACGAATATAAATAACCGTTACCTCCGCGTTCATAGACTCGATATTAACATAAAACTGCGATGGCCTTCAGGTGATATCGATTCTCCATCGTCCCTCCTCTCGCTCACACGCCTCCTTCGCAGGGAGAAGAGAGGAAATCCTTATCCTTAAATCCTCGCGCCGATATCGTATCGGACTTTTCCCGCTCTTTCTTTTTCAGATTATGGGCTTTCTCGCAACGTTGAGAAACAGACATCGGGCTTATTTGTTCGGA
The DNA here is from genome assembly GCF_914767665.1 of Harmonia axyridis. NCBI lineage: Eukaryota > Metazoa > Arthropoda > Insecta > Coleoptera > Coccinellidae > Harmonia > Harmonia axyridis. The sequence continues at coordinate 12,263,871 of NC_059502.1, read as the reverse complement.
CATAACAAACCGAACTACTTCGAAATGTTTGAGTTCGGCCGGATTTTCACGGGAAATTACGTATCGGACATTTCCGCGTTTTCCTCTGACATGGGAAGGGGGAACACCTGGTAATAAGGACAGTTCACTAGATTCAGGGTTGCTTGATAATAAACCAAATAGAAGACATTTTTCCATCAAATTAATCTCAATGTTTACCTCTACAAAGTAAATGAAGTACTTAAGTATTCCTTTTTCATAAATGAAAAAAAATTTATTTAATATCAGTACAACAATGATGATAAAATTATACCGGCTAGATTCGTGGAGATTAGATTAAATTTAGATTCAATTGAGGAGGTTTCGTTTCACTAGGACCTAATGGTGTATTGTGCCCCCAATAAGAGCTATTCCCTCCATGATGTGATCTACGATCACGATTTTTGGGGGGAAATTCAATTTTTTCGAAATTTCGGGTACAAATGTCCTTAAAACCGTGGGCTCTACGAAGAATCGGTGAGCGGTGCCAGAGTTGACGATCTCTGATTAGCCGATTTTCGATCTCACCTGAAAAATTTTCGTAAATTTTTCCATACCTAACCCTTAGAAAATTGATAAAAAATAAAAGTTCCTTCATGGGACTATTGTACCATTTCATTGATTGATTCGACTACGTAGATCACGAAAATGCTTGTAGTTGGGCAATCAGTACATTATTTCAGAAATTATAGGTAAAATCTGAAATTTTCGAGAAACATAAGTAATATATTCGAAATCAGGAGAAAAAGAGCTAGTCAAATATGGAAAAATATACGGGGTGTTCCATTTGAAAAAATGAAGTTGCTATCAATATCTTGCCCACTCTGTATATATTTCGTTCGGTGAAATCATTTTGAAAAACACTAGTCGATTTCGTGAAACTTTTGCACAAAACATTTTTTTGTGCCTCTTTTAGTAACAAAGTAAAACCCGGTACATTATTTCAGAAATTATAAGTAAAAATCTGAAATTTTCGAGAAAAAAATTGATAATACTCCCGAGAATGCAACTTCTCCTGCATGCAAGCTACGGCGTTGAAACCTCAGTATGTTTCAGATCGGAACTTAATGTTTGAAAAACGTTTTAACTTGAGGGGTCTGTGACGAATAATTCAGGGGATATAACCATTTTTGGGGGGAAATTCAATTTTTTCCAAATTTCAAGTTCAATTTTCCTCTAAACCGTGAGCTCAACGAAGAATCAGTGATCGCTGCCAGAATTGACGATCTCTGATAAGCCGAATTCCGATCTCACCTGAAAAATTTTCGTAAAATTTTCCATACCTAAACCCTTAGAAAATTAATAAAAAATAAAATTTCCTGCATGGGACTATTGTATAATTTTATTGATTGATTCGACTACGTAGATCACGAAAATGCTTGTAGTTGGGCGATCAGTACATTATTTCAGAAATTATAGGTAAAAATCTGAAATTTTCGAGAAAAAAAAATGATAATACTCCGGAGACTGTAACTTCTCCTTGACGTAAGCTATTCCCTTGAAACCTCAGTATGTTTTAGATCGGAACTTAATGTTCGAAAAACGTTAGTATTTGAAGGGTTTGTGACGAATAGTTCAGGGGATACAACGATTTTATGGGGAAAATTCAATATTTTTCCAAATTTCGAGTTCAAATTTCCTCAAAACCGTGAGTTCTACGAAGAATCGGTAAGCGGTGCTAGGATTGACGATCTCAGATTAGCCGAATTTCGATCGCACCTGAAAATTTTTTGTCTAAAAATGTTCGTAAAATTTGACCAATAAACAGACTAGTAATTCAGACAACTTACATACCATGAGTTCAATCGATCAAGATATCAACTTGAAACGTTTTGTCTACAAAACTATAGAAAGAAACGTTTCCGAAATTCGTTAACCTAACCAAAATATAAGCCAAAATTGTTGGTAAAATAAAGAGAAAATGGAGAGAAAGCAGAAGTGATGAACATTTCTTGAAATCATTTTGATTATATTGTTGAAATGTTTATGGATTTCTGCCTTGATAGCGCCAAAAATAGAAATCACAGAAATTTCAATATTCTATCAATCCTATCGTTTGAATACTTTGCGAAGAATATAACATGCTTCATTTGGTAAAAAAAGGTTCGTAACTAAAATTGTCACATTTGTCCCAAACAAATCATTCCATATAAAAAAAAGCATATCAAAATCGACCAAACCATTAAAAGTTTCATCACCAGAAATAAAAAATCGAACTTCTCTCCCCTCCCTCTTCAAAACGTCCTGGACCAATATTCAGTATAACATCGCCAGGCGGGTTTAAATATTTCGAGTGTGAATCCCGCCTTTTTTCCGCCAGGTGTCGCCGAATCCGAAGCGCCATCACTTTTCATCGGAATTAATCCGTCGCCGGCGTCCGCAATTCGGTCGGACGTCCATCTAAAGCCCCAACCCCTGCCCATTCCACCCCCGCTTGCCGCACCAAAGTGATTCCATAATGCCGAGATTATGCAAAATAACGAAGGTTTCAAGATCAGATTATAATCGAAATAAATTCGGGAGCTGGATCCCGGGCCGGACACGGGACGCCGCGACGGCGATAAATGGACCGACGCTTCGATCCGACGCCTCCATTATGAGGGATTTGGCGATGAATCAGGTGGGCGAAATTGAAAATGATTCATCGATTGAGCTCGGCCGCGACGATTTATCATCTATTGGATGGTGAAAAATTCGGAAATCATTAGGGTTGTTACCCCGACGCTACGACGAATCGCGAAAAAAAAGATTTTGGGAGGGGGTTTTTTCGATTAGGGTGCGGTGGGAGGATGACACTTGTGTCGTCGAGTCGACATCTTTATGGGGGTTGAATATCATTTTCGACACAATTAGGGTTTTATTCTGAGTGATATCCGAAGTGTTGCACCAAGCACGAAAATTTGCATTGAATTGAGATACCTGGCGTATTCGCCATTTTGTAGCGTTATCAGATTACACGACCAGAAATGTTTATTTGATGAAGGTAATTTTATATAAAGAGCAATCTGAATTAAATCGAAGACAATGAAAGTATTGGGTCACAAGGATGGCTCTCTATAATTCGAATTCTCAAAATATTAAGTCAAACCAACATCAATTGTTTGTAATAACTAATCGTAAAACTTGATATTACCGGCGCATTCGCCATTTCGTCGTAGTACTTAAGGAGTTTTTGTTTTTGGACTTTTGAAATTTTCAGTCGGATATCGGAACAAATGACTCCTTCACATTCAAACCGGTTGCAGGATAATTTTTTCTCATTGCTAATTTCATATTTTTTCTCGAAGTGTCGAGATATTTTGCTTTGAAAGTGATACTTATAAACCTACACCATGGCTTATCACTTTCAACGCAGTGTTGCAGTGTTTTCCTTATAAACCGCCTTCAAAACTTGCAAAATATTTCACTAATGGAACATTTCCACCAATATGTATTCAACACATTTTTTGAGAGATTCTGAAGAATTTTCTCTGAAATATTTTGTTTGATATGTATGAACTTTTATATATCACGAATAGGTAGTGGAACTACTAGACTGAACGTATAGGAATCTCGAAAAATTCAATAAAATCATCGAATAAGAATTTTTTTGGTAAATGAATACTTTCATATTTCATTACAAAAACATACAAAATATGACTGCATCATTTCTCAGTTATTCTAGATTAAACATGTCAGCTTAAGAGCCAAATTCTCGTAATTCGGTTTTAATTTACTAATCTGCGGCTGAGGCTCATTGAATGCTCTCGAATACCTATGGTGAGGCCGCTATTAGTGAACGAACGTGCCGAAAGTGGTTTCAACGCTTCAAGACCGGTGATTTAGACGTCGGAGACCAGCATAGCGGTAGAAGAGAGAAGATGCAGAATTGGAGGCACTACATGTCGAACGCAACAAGAATTAGCAGGATCATGCGGAGTGACGCAACAAGCAATTTCAAAACAACTGAAATTCGTGGGAATGATTCAGACCCAAGGAAATTGGGTGTCGTTCGAGTTGAAAGATGTTGAACGGCGTTTGTTTGATTGTGAACATCTGCTTGCAAAGCAAAGAAGGAATGGATTTCTGCATCACCTTGAAACTGAAGACAAAAAATGGGTTCATTAGGATAATCCCAAGCGCAGGAAATCATGGTGATATCCCAGCCATACTTCCACGTCGACGGCCAAACCGAATATTCACGGTTCGAAGGTCATGCTCAGTATTTAAAGGGACCAGCTCGTTATCAAATGCAAATAATGCGTTTGAGCCGAGCATTGGAAGACAAACGGTCGCAATACAACGAGAGACATGATAAAGTTATTTTACAGTATGACAATGCTCGACCCCATGTTGCGAAAATGGTCAAGACTTACTTGGAAACGTTGAAATGGGATCCTACCCCATGAAGTCCCAAAATTCGGAAAAAAATTACGGAAGCAGAATTGAATGCCTATGTTGATATGTCACTTACTATTGTATAGATATGTCACTAGAGCTGATAAAAATTTGATAAATTCACAAAAAGCCAAATTCCCTTCGATGTGGTGCGTGTTCCTTTCCACATATCACCTTAATAGATTCTAGAGCGATTTTTCAGCATATATTTTATGATGACCTCATCAAAATAAACAAGCAAAACCTAACATTTCTCAATAAACTCCCAATACGTTGCAATAAAACTACGATGAACAAACGTTTGTTCCCTAAATAATACCAAGAAAACCAATCCGAAAAACGAAACGCACGAATAGAATATAAATGCATCCAAGACCTAATGAAGAACACACAATAAACCTCTCAGTCTCGAATAGCGAAATATACTCTAGACGGACGTCGAAAGGTTGTGAATTCCACCATGAACAAGATGAATACCCACATATGAGTTGTTCTGTTCGTAAATAGAAGAAATACCTGATGACCAGCAGTAGCAGTTTTATCTCGTTTCTTTCATTTTCATCTATGATAAGATCGGACTCGTCTCGGTTGAGTCAACATCGCTGCGATACGCCTTCGTGTCCCTTTTTCGGATCGATAGGATCCTAACAAGCACCTGAGGGCCTCCGCACCATTCCATGCTAATGTAGACGGCCAGGACCCAGGATTTAGCGGTTGAGGTAGATGCCTGGACAAGCGTTGCTGTTCCAGAATTTCGATCGGGAAGGGTGTAACGACCAGACCGATATATGTTATTATTATAGGAGAGGTAAAAATTGTTGTAACATCCCTTTGGGATTGATTGGTGGGATGGTCTGCTTTTCTGCTTTTATTTTTAAGGATAGTTGACTAGATTGTTTGAATGGTTCAGGATGTGAGGTGACATTTAGTAATAGAATCGAGTTCCCCATCGAATTTGATGGTTTCAAGAATCGTATTTTCTCCTTTGGTTGATAATGAATGAAAATAAATCATTTCTACATATTGAACGTACTTCTAGTCGAAGAAATTGATAAACCAAAAAAAAAGAGGCATTGTGAATACTACAGAATAACTGTACATTTTTTAAGGTTCTCAACTTTCACATCCTTGGATGAAAAAGCATAGCCAACACAATTCAGATTATTGTATCATATTCATTTAATACTAACAAGTTAGTAGTAATCACCGTTGATACTAAACGAATAGGTTATTGAATCAATTGCATCATTTGTTATGTATACTAATATCCATTTCTATCAACTCACTGAAAGTTGAAGGTTGGTTTTCTTTTTTAGCTATCATCTTCTCATTTGTCAACTAATTTTCAGCATAATTCTCTGCAACAGAGATAGATTTCCAGACACCATGGTGTTTTTCAACGCTTATATCAGTACCTATATCGGCCAGCTAAAATGTTGATGAGCGAGCAAGCAGTTGCACCTGTGGGAAGATAAATCTGCTGATCTGAGTTATTCAGCTATTCTGTTTGACAATCATCAAAGAGTGTTTTTACCTACTAGCTGCGTAAAAAATTGATATTTCTGGAACTCGCAAAAAAACTATACTTATACAGATGGCAACAAGACCAATCGAACAATTTTCTTTGAAGAGTATCGTGAACACTTTATTTACATAATTTTATGTGGAAGCCTTGAAATGATTCCTGGCAACATATACTTGAACACACTCTCTTGCTATTTATTTAATTCATTTGTTTCATCAGAAACCAATAACAAAATTACAAGAAGGAATCTTATAACAGATAATAAATTGATGAAATAAAAAACACGCCTTGAGATGTTCTGTCCTTTTGCATAAAAACGGAGCCAAACGAAAAAAAAAGGGAAATTTTTTTCTACAAATTGAACCAGGAATTAAGAAGCATATTCTAAGACCAGTTGCAGAATGGGTTCCTATTGCCTCTTACAACGAGTTTTCGACGATATTTTCTCTTTTTCAGTCAAGTTTTGGGAAATATTGTCGGAATTCAATGCAAAATTCAGATTATAAATTCTAGTGACTTTTGTATTGTATCTTGGCAGTTGGCGTGACTGTTACGAAAATTGACAGATTATGGCATTCGAATTTTAATCGTAGGTTCCGAATTTTAAAATAACTTATAATTACGCATTAAATTCGTGAATTATGGCTGAAAAAATCGATTTAATACCATAGAATCAAGAGAAATAGCAATAGGATCGGAAGTGAGTGTAGACAACCACAAAACGGAAAATATAACTGAAAACAATGCTGTAATGGACTCATTACAACATTTTTTTTGGAACTGTAATAAACTCATCACGATACTGAAATAGAGAATAGTATATTGTGCAATAAGTGGGGAAAGATCAACTCTTCTCGCGAGTGTGAAAGTTTGTGGCACGAGCTTGAAAGGCAAGTGCCGCAAACACACGAGCGGGAAAAGGACTTTCTCCACACGTTGCACACTATACTTCTCCTACAAATGCACAAATTCCAATAATTCAAGTAATGGACATGATTCAAATGAAAATGGCCTTCGTTGACAGTATGTGCTCATTTATTGCGTTTCCATAGAAACGACTCAAGAGCCCAATTTCATTGGTCTACCAAGCGAGGTGTGGGCAGAGTGCCATATGCGACGTCAATGATGAATATAAAATTCTTAATTGCATGTCGAATAATGCGCAATAACAACCTCTTGAAACTTTCCAAATTTCATTTTAATATCAGAATAAATGAATAGTTAGCTTTCGAGAAAAACTTCAATACGAAGCATTATTGCGAAAAAAAATTCATAGCAAGTTCTAATCATTTTGTCATGAAAAATTACCCTTTGAATTTTGATGCAATTACTCATAAACACCCCTGAATACAACCAAGGGAATGCAAGACTTATCTAGGAATTTTTCAAAAAATTTCCACTTTATTTCAGTATTCAAAGAAATTATGAAAGAATTTTTCTGAAGTGGCAGTGCCCATTCGGAGTCAATGGTTGAAATATTCAGGTCCATATGTGGAAAATCTCGAAACCTACCACTACGCAACCAAATTAATAAGGCCAAGCGATGAATTCAAATCATAAACGCAAGAGAAACGTTTCGCACTTGGAAAGCAAGGCATAAATCCGCAAAGTTCTCATTTCCGCTTTCACCTGTTCTTTGTGAGAAACAACAAACATTCCCACGACTAACTGCGGTTTCATTCTCTTCGCCCGACAGTTGTAATGAATAAAAATGCACGTAGAGCCACACCATGAATAGAGGGGCCCGTCATGTCTGGGGGTAGATCACAGACCCGTTTTTCCACTTCAAATGGTGTGACCGTCGGCGCTATCACGTGACATAACCTATAACAGACGCGCACACACGGAACTGGCGGCCAAACGAGCGTTTCTCACGCGAAGTTTTTGATCGAGACAGGCGACATCGTAGGTATTTTCACGAGTGTCGTTGTCGATTCCAGATAAACATGATTTCTTTGCTTTAGTTCGCTCGAAATGGCCGATATTTCGGTACTAATAACGGGTTGGTTGATCGTGATTGAAATCGAAAGGAGTAGTAGGCGCTGCTGCGGGTTAGTTTTGGATACAGGAACCATAGAGCTCCGGTTGATGTGTTCGTTTTCGTTTTCTATCTGATCTAGGTTGACCTGACTCGTTATTTTATCTGATCTTGGTCGAATTAGGGAACCTTGTTTCTGTTTCTGCTGCTCTTTTGAGTCTTATGGTCATTCTAAAGGGTGTTTTTTTAGAGCTATAGAACTCTAAATTGCAATAAAACAACGATGGATTACTCGATTGACATGAATTTTATTTATCCGCAAGATAATCTTGTGGCATTACATTTTGAATATGATTTCTGGCATACGACCGCCACGGCTGGCTAGAATGTAGTCTAATTTTCGATGAATTTTTCCGACATTTGTGGCCGTATATCGGCAATAACACGGCGAATGTTATCTTCCAAATGGTCAAGGGTTTGTGGTTTATCCGCATCGACCAATGACTTTACATAGCTCCACAGTAAGTAGTCTAGCGGTGTTAAATCACAAGATCTTGGAGGCCAATTCACAGGTCCAAAACGTGAAATTAGGCGGTCACCAAACGTGTCTTTCAATAAATCGATTGTGGCACGAGCTGTGTGACATGTTGCGCCGTCTTGTGGGTACCACAGCTCCTGGACATCATGGTTGTTCAATTCAGGAATGAAAAAGTTAGTAATCATGGCTCTATACCGATCACCATTGACTGTCACGTTCTGGCCATCATCGTTTTTGAAAAAGTACGGACCAATGATTCCATCAGCCCATAAAGCGCACCAAACAGTCAGTTTTTCTGGATGTAACAGTGTTTCAACATACACTTGAGGATTAGCTTCACTACAAATGCGGCAGTTTTGTATGTAGACGTAGCCATATGATAGTGAAGTCAATTAGATCTCTCGAAGTGCTCTGATATGGGGTACAATAGGCTATAAGTTCGCGGTGTAAAAAAAACCCTCTTAAATCCTCAATCTACAATTGTCTATAGGGTATGTAGATTTGTCAAATGGGTAGATATTGTGAACGTTTAAAAAAAAATGATTGAAATTGAAGTTCTGTCCCCCCAGAAGAGCAAATCGTTATTGCGAATTTCTATTTGTCCTTTCATGGGGTCATAAACTGATAAAAATTGTCTTCTGAGAATTGAAATATTATGCAGACATGGTTGCAGATTGGATGGGCTACTCTAATATTTATTCGTTGTAAAGGACCGGCCGACACGAATTATGAGCTTGACGCCGTTTTTCATTGCATTTTCAGTGTTTTTCCGATTAGATCTTTATTAGATTTCAACGGTCTCGCGGGAAATTCGAAAAATGGAGATGTTCAAAGTGAAATTCGAGTCCGAATTCAGATTATCTTATTTACGATCTAGAAGAACCGAATGAAAATGGAGTAAACAAAATGCTGTACGGGGTGAGAGTTGGACTTTGTAAATTCCACGAGGGAAATAATACGATTTTTTGGAGAATATATTTCCAGATTATGATTGTACTGAAAAAAAAATCTTCCGGTAGCGGTCACATTTCGAGTCGAAATGATCTCTAATTTGAATACTCAAAGTCCAACTGAATTTGAAAAATTCTTTAGTATCAAGTTTCATAATTGAATTCAATTATTTTATGTTTAATTTATTGCGACCATAAGTTTCGAAAGAACAAACGATTTCACAAATGAGCACTGATGTTGATGAAATAATTTCACAATTTCTGAACCTTGTTGAGCATTTTCCATTCTGTGATTAAATGTCTTAACTTTCTGTCATCGAGTTATGAACATAGATAGAGGGAGTACACGCAATTTTTACATGTCTCCAACATGGTTAGATTACGTTGTCGGATTGTGATATATTTTCAAATCCACAATTTCATTATATCGTTATGAATGTATATTTTAGTGAATGAAATATATTTATTTGAGTGATTCCCGATTAAATATGCAAATTTGAATATTTGGAATCCGATATTTTCGCTAATTGTCGACTTTATAATGAGCAGAATATTTATTATTTTCTGTATCTACATGCTGAAATCCAAGGTTTGGCAACTTTTGCTCTCCTAGTGTCATCGGTTGTTTCACGTCGTTTGGCGCGCTTGAAGTTTGTTTTCTGAATTTTTGCTATGTTTAGGCATTTATTTCAATATATTCTGAGTAAATATGAAACGTTGATTAACAATGAGATATAAGAAGTGCGTTCTTTGTGGAGAAACTCGCGAATTGAGAGATATATCGTATCACTGATATATTTTAATTTCCGCGCGCTTCATGTCAAATTTGATAGTTCTTGTTGGGGACAAAAATTGCTTACTGAAAATGACTTATGCTATCTCTATCTACGTTTATCACTCTGAGCTCTCTGTACACAAATAACATGAGAAAAAACAAAAAGACTGTTATAATTATTAGCATTTTAATTGAAAAAAAAAATTCCTAACAATTTCAATGCCCTTTGTTTTAATGTTTAATTTGATTTAAATCAATCTCAGTTTTTGGTTAACAGTCCTATCGACAAAGACAATTCTGCAAGTTTGGTCAAAAAACTTTAAAGTTTTCTTAATAAATATCTTTAGAGTTTATAATTTTCAACGTGAAATATAAATTGATGGAACCACAACCTTTCAATGTGAAGTATAACTCCTTTTTCAATCAATATTTACGTTTTTGCTCAACTAAGGTTATTAAGAATACCAGAAGGTGAGATCTATCGTGTCAGGTCCTCGTCGCAACTCTGCTTCACGACCAGAATATCTATCGCTTTTCAATTCATCACTTTCCTACAAACGACAAGAACAAACTATAACAATCACAATCATCAACACATCCAGCTAAAGCCCTTCAAATACCGTCAAGCCCATTGAACCAGCATCTGCATCCCGAAACTGTTCATGCACCGATGAAAATTCATGCGAGCCTTACGAACAATACGACCAGTAATTGCTCAGAGAGATGAAACCTTAGCTGTACGAGGCCATCTCCTCCTATTCCCTGAACGACTACCCCCGGTATCGATGTAAGATTATCATCGTTGCATTAACATTTATGTCCCCCGTAGTACATGAACACAGCACCGTTGCGCGTTGCCAATTACCTCCGAACCAGGATCTAGCTTCATAAACTGATTATACGAGTACGCCGATAACGCTATCATTTCGGAATATTGACTCGGTAATTGGATAATGTGGAGATATTGAACTATTAGTTATTCTCCGTTAATTTTAGGTCTGCATGATGAGAGGCCAGCCGGACTTGTACGGTCCTGCGGCCTTTCTAACTGAAATTTTGAGGGAACGTTATCGTTATTGATTTTGGGACGTTAATGGTTCACACCGGCGAATTCAGCAGAGGTTCTGCAGGAAATATTGCGAAATCTTACATGTTCAGAGATGATAGTTATGTATATTATATTTTTGACATTGACAAATTGACATTATAAACAATGTTCTTTTTAGAGCTATAGAACTTTAAATTGCAATAAAACAACGATGGATTATTCGATTGACATGAATTTTATTTCTCCGCAAGATAATCTTGTGGCATTACATTTTAAATATGATTTCTGGCATATGACCGCCACGGCTGGCTCGGATGTAGTCCAATCTGGACGTCCAATGCTCGATGACTTTTTCCAACATTTGTGGCCGTATATCGGCAATAACACGGCGAATGTTGTCTTCCAAATGGTCAAGGGTTTGTGGTTTATCCGCATCGACCAATGACTTTACATAGCTCCACAGTAAGTAGTCTAGCGGTGTTAAATCACAAGATCTTGGAGGCCAATTCACAGGTCCAAAACGTGAAATTAGGCGGTCACCAAACGTGTCTTTCAATAAATCGATTGTGGCACGAGCTGTGTGACATGTTGCGCCGTCTTGTGGGAACTACAGCTCCTGGACATCATGGTTGTTCAATTCAGGAATGAAAAAGTTAGTAATCATGGCTCTATACCGATCACCATTGACTGTCACGTTCTGGCCATCATCGTTTTTGAAAAAGTACGGACCAATGATTCCACCAGCCCATAAAGCGAACCAAACAGTCAGTTTTTCTGGATGTAACGGTGTTTCGACATACACTTGAGGATTAACTTCACTCCAAATGCGGCAGTTTTGTTTGTTGACGTAGCCATTTAACCAGAAGTGCGCTTCATCGCTAAACAAAATAAAATGGACGTAGTGCGCGATACGTCACTGTTAAATCGGTCGCCATCTTGAACAGTAATGCCAACTTAAAGTTATAAACCTCGAAAAAAAACACCCGTTATTAATCATATGAATCTAATATGAAGTCTACCGTTTCTCGGGAATGGACCTTGCGCTGTGCGTACGCAAATGAAAATAGTTTTCTGCGATTATAGCGCGAAGAGTTATTCGAGATTCTCATCATTTAAATGATCATTTAATTTGATTCGGAATTTGGTGAAAAAGTTTGAGGAGACCAGATTATAACGTGATAACCAAAACCTGGCCGCCCTAGGTTTTATGTATTTTTGGTAAACCGTAATATTTTGGGTAAGTTCCTTTGTAGAATGCAAGTTTCTTTGCGCTCATTCTTCATCAATTACATTTATTCTCTCTTTCTGTCTGTAATCAATTTGTTTCCCCTCTGTTGGAAGGTGTTGGAAGGATTCTAGTCTTTTATAGGAGGCTTCATTTGAGGGCTGAGCTGTTGCTAGTTATTCGTTTTGTTCTGTCGTTACATTTCTTCTATCTGATTGGATAACTATAAGTTCTGGGTGATCTTCTAGAAATTTTCTAGTTATATTAAGTTTTTTCAGGAGTGGACCATGGTTAGGAGTGTCTTTGTGAATATAGTTGGTGAACCTAACTATGGCCGACTCTTGAAAAAACTGAATATAACGAGAAAATTCCTGAAAGACCACCCTGAACCAATAGTTACCCAATCAGTTAAAGGAAATGTAACGACAGATGAAGCCTTCTTTCGAAGACTAGAAGGAGATCTTTCCAACACCTTTCAACACAAAGGAAACAAATTGATTATAGAGATGAAGAGAAGGAATGTAATCGATGAAGAACAAGAAAATAAACTTGCATTCTACAAACTCGCCAAAATATTACGGTTTACCCATAATATCGTCGATAGATTGCCCGAACACACAGATAGTCAAATTTTTAACAGACATTCTGACGATATCTTATGATCGAGAAAACCAATACTGGATAGGATTATTATTATTATTATTATAGTGATATTCATAGCCCCTCTCGCAGTCCTGATTTGACGCCTATGGTCTTTTACCTGTATCGTTTCCTTGAATCTGATGTCCTAGTTGGTAAACCAACTTCCTTGGCCAATAAAAACAAATTATGACATGAAATGGAAGCCATCATGGATCATACCTGCCAAGCTGTCATCATAACTTTTAGTGTTAGATTGAATGAGTATTGTGATCATGAAAAAACATTCTAGTATTAAAATCCGCATCTAACAGACATTTTGGCGATATGATGAACCTCCGTTTTCATGGAACAACCAAAAGATTATTCAGAGAGGAAAGTGAATTGAACCCAATGAGAATATCCATATTACATCAATACATTGAAAGTGACCTTCATAGATACGAATGTGCTCGCCAAAATATCATTGACCATATAAGCACGTATTAATAATAACACCGATACATGTATGTAGATATCGAAAAGGTTATTAGGTTGGCAACATTACAACGGTTTGCTTTTAACCCTATGAAATTATTATCAGCGTCAAGTTGAAGCATGTAGCAGAAGTACCGGCAAAAAGCATAAAACGTGATTCAAAATTTATAGGTCATCGATCGGCTCCAGCAACACCGGAGATCGTCATTTTGTCTAATTTATAATGTCTCGCGAGGTATCTGTTTGACATACAACTTTGAGAAATCCTGGCGGGGAATAACACAATTCGAACTTCTGAAATATTGAGGCTGTTACATGGAAAAACTCGACATGTAATGGATTGAATTCCTCTTTTCTGTTTTTCAATAGAACAATGTCATATACATATTTCTTTTATTTCAGTATCGTAATGAGTTCATTACACTACCAAAAACAGTGCTGTAATGAACTCATTTCATCATTGTTTTCAGTTATATTTATCGTTTTGTGGTTGTCTACACTGACTTCCAAACCTATCGAATTCAAACACACGTCAATTGTCAATATAATATAATTTTTGGATATAGTGAAATGATTTGCAAGATTATTCGCAATTTCTCTTAATGGACTAGTTTAGTGATGTTGATAATACTATATTTGACACGATATAATTAAAATATAGAGCAAAACTGATAAATCAGTGAAAAAAATTTGAAAATCCACCAAAAAATGACTGAGAAATAGATTATTTAGATTCATGTATTTTAGCGCAGAACGTCTTTGGTCTCTGACTCGTCTGTGACGTCACGCCACTTGCCTGTGACCGCTACACCATAAATAACGTTTAAATACTTAGCCGCGCCAAGGCTCTCGCGCCGTTTGTAGTTGAACAGTGTAGTTTTAACTCGAGTTTTGTTTTTATGTCACTATAATGGAAGAAGGATTCGTGAAAGGACAAAGTGACAATTTTGATTCATGTCATTTGGTACATGAAAAAACAATTTATTGGGGTTTTTAATTGTCGTGCTTGCACACATAGGCACAATACAATATTTCTAGGATTTTTTTTTTATTTCAGCCATCGTGAAACGAACAAAACACGACACGAACGGCACAAGTGATTGTACACCAATGAATTCGTAAGCACTCTGCGAATACCAGTCGCCTCGTGTAAGTGGCGTGATGTCACACACTAGACGCTGCGTAGTATGAAATTATTCTTCCAAGCGCAACTTCAAAGTCCCATAACTTTTTCATTTCTAGAGATATTTCAATGATTCTTCCACATTTTTGTTTCATTTTGCTTAAATTTTTCGAATTAATCCTTAACAAAAAAATGAAAACTAGTTCATTCTGATGGTGTTAATCGATTTCGTCAGACATAATTCAAGAATTTATTGCGTAATTATTAATTAGTTCAAAATTCTAAACGTCAGATTCATATTCAAATTCCGTAATGAGTCAATTTTCGTAACAGTCACACCAACTGCCAACATACAATACAAAAGTCACTAGGATATATAATCTGAATTTTTCATTGAATTTCGACAATATTTCACAAAACTTGACTGAAATAGAGAAAATATTGTCTAATACTCGTTGCAAAAGGCAAGTCCAACACTCATGCATTCGTGTTGAAATAGGAGCCCATTCCACAATTTGTTTCAGAATATACTATAAAAAGCCTAAATCTGACTTTTCCATGGACTATATGGCTATAAATGTCTATTGACCCTCCACCGGCGGTGTCGATCTATAGGTTCTTTTCATCTACCGACAAGACAGATTTTAAAACTCAATTCAATATTCAATTGATCTAAAAGCTCTCTGGCCACATATTTAGCTACAAAATCACACACGTTCTGTTGAAAAAAAAACGAAAGGCTGCGTTTTGTATATAAAGACATCAATAACATGAATGGGGATCGAACTCAAATCGTGGAACAATAAATTTTGTCGATCTGAATATATCACACACAATAAACAAAAACTCCAATCGGAACAGTGACTTTCACATGGTTTCATTCGAACAATGGAACTAAATTACTTCGATATCGATTAAACATTCATATCCAATGAAAACAAACCTTTACCTTTGACCATGAAAACTTTCGTTTAGGCGCTTATGATCGCCTACTTATAATCGTAACATAAAATTTAGTGTCTTTTTGTTTGGTCGGTTGTGTTCCTAATACCGACAATTGTACGATTGAATATTTTTCATTTGACACGAACCGAATTCAATTCAGATTGATAGTGATTCAGATAACCGATAATAATGCTTTATTACTCGTACAGTATGGACTAATTGAAGAAAGCAATTTACTTTCGAACCTTTCCAAGAAATCGAGGGAATGTTCACACATTTCGTTTTGGTTGATTGATTCGATGGATTTCTAATCACGGAAATATTGGGTGTTTTTTCCCAATATTCTTTCTGAGTTTTCCATAGTTCTGATGAAGTTATTATCTTGATATGTCGTACGGAGCTTGAAATTGATAATTTATATCAATACCTAAAGTCTTGGATTTTATATGGTTGCGATAATTTATTATCTAAAAAATTCTCTTCAAAAGACGTTTGTAATTTCACATGCAGAAATACTTTTATTTATTGAACTCATTTTATAAGAGAACCGAAAATATCAACTTTTTTTCAATAAAAACACAAATTAAATCATTATAAATCTTGACACAATGAAATATAATGAAAGAAGAAAGTTTCTTAAAATTGAGAAACCTTCAGGCTTTGCTTGATTTCATAATTTTCCATACAAGCATTAAGACACATAAGGCATCTCATTTGATTTGTCGCCTAACCTATTGCGGGATTTTGTAACTGTAAGAGCAGCTCTGGAAAATTGTCTTTCAATAGGAGCTGAAGATGCTGGCGTTGATAAAAATCCTCGGCCATTTTGGCCAAGTTTGGAAAGATATTTCTGAAACTACCAAATCTACCGGTAGATTTCATAAAATTATGAGAAAACTACTTATAAAGTCACACTGGCGAAAGCTTCAGTCTCTCGGCGCTTGAGTAATACCCTTATTTAGTCTAAGCGCGCACGAGATTGTTGAAATATATGCCGTGCGACGCGTGCATATTAAGCTCAAGTAATATCAAGTCAAATAATAAATATCTAAAATCAAGTCAAGTCCAGCTTAAGTATGTAATTTTTCCCGAGCTTGATTTTCAAATCAAGTAGTTGGTTAAAATGTCAAGCTACTTGGCTTGATGAATCCCTATAAAGCTGCAACATCAGTGAGTCCAACCTTAACGTTTGAGAGAATTCCTGGCCTAAAATTCCAAAATCACAGATATTGCGTCGAAATGATAGATAGATAGCTTTCTTTGTTCTCATAAACATAAACATTATGTGAAGAGATAACGTCAAATAAAACAGAGTACAAATCCTAACCTGCAAGTAAATAAAGAGCGCTCTGATCTAAGATGAAAGGAACTCCTGAAAACTGTAGGGTTCTCCCTCTATAAGAAATTGTTCCAAGTTAGATTTGAAGGACTAGATTTTCATGATTTGGATGACCTTAGGAATTTTATTAAGAAGGGTTACGCACATATACTCTGCATTTTTCTCAGTTAACGTTAGATTATGTTTTGGATGGTTGTATTTATGTCCTCATATGAACTGAAATAAATCTCTCAATTTTTATGGAAAAATAAGAGACACCTGTGTCCAAACTTTGTTCTTTGCAAAATGACCACGACAAGAATGCCTGTAAGATAGACCCTAAATAACTCGGATAGCTGATTTTTGAATAATGAATATTTTATCCAATGATAGAGCGATCGGATTGGCGAACGAGCGCTCAAAAATGAAAACGGGACTCAACCGGTGGTTGAAAATAAAATCATCCGCACATACGGAGCTCGTTAATCCGAACGAAACCGACAAAGCGAATCTCCGACAAAGCAAACATAATCTCAAAGAAGTGGCTCCACTTCCTAGTGTATTATGAATTTCAAAATAGCGGAACGTCGGATTTCCGACGTCAACTTGAATGCAGCGACGTCGACGACGACTGGAACGACGCTTTGTTTGCCAGTCATATTATCTCCCAAATATTGAAGGAGAAGCAGATCCAGTCCCACCATGTTGCGTCTAATTGTACGCTCGGGCATTTTCGCTAGATGATCCAAGGATGAAGTTTACGCATTGCATAGAATATGCATAATTTCAGTTTTTTGTCATCACACTTCATTGTCGTAGATAATGCGTAGGAGGGAAACAAGGATATTTTTTATTTTATTTTAATCACACAGTATGTTCCCAAATTGGAGGTATAAAGGAAAATGAGAGACTCCTTGGATAATTTTATGGAAAAAGTAATATACATATGAGCCCGCAAATACTCTTACAGCTCTACTTTTTTTTGAACATTACGCCAGTCATCGAATATTTATTATTCTTTGCTACAGATTAGGTTAATACATCGTCCCTTGAGATTAAAAGTAGCCCAAGTCCAAAATCACAACTTTTCAGGAGGAACATTTTCTCTATTCACGACAACAATTATATTCACTACAACTTATTATATTCCTATCATTTCTAGGATTCTCGAGGAAATTCCCCTTACGTCATTGATATATAATACTTCTAGATCAAAATTCGCCTCGTTTAATTAGCAGATAGAATACAACATCGACAAATTTAAATTTTGGATTTGGACTAGTTCTCATCTCAAGGGACGATAAAGGCGTACAACTTTACTTCCGCCGTTTTTTCCGAAATTCGAGGCTTTATTGTGAAAAACTGATAATACGTTTATGATTCAAAGAAGTGTCCATCATGTCTTCATGATATTCTGCTCTTGGGATTATCGTAATGAACCCATTTTTCGTCTCCAATCACTATGCGATGCAGAAATATTTTCCGTCTATGCCTTGCAAGCAGCTGTTCACGAGCAAACAAAAGCCGTTCAACATCTCTCGACTTCAACTCGTACGGCACCCAATCACCTTATTTCTGAATCATTCCCATGGCTTTCAGGCATTTTGAAATGGCTTGTTACGTCACTCCCAATGATCTCACCAATTCTTGTTGCGTTTGACACGAGTCTTGATCAAGTAATGCCTCCATTTCTGCATTTTAGAAAACTTTCTCTCTTCCACCGCCCTGCAGGACTTCCACGTCAAAATCACCGTTCTTGAAGCGTTGAAACCAGTCTCGGACCGTTCTTTCACTAATAGCAGTTCATCCATAGATATTTGAGAGCATTCGATGAGCCTCAGCCGCAGATTTTTTCATATTAAAGCAGATAATTAAAACCTTCCGCAAATGACGAGAATTTGGCTCATAAGGTGAAATGTTTAATCCAGAATAACATTATGATGCAGACAAAAATCGACTAATATGTCGTTGGCGTTATGTTTACGAATACCTAAGCTTATTGTATGACATCTACGATCTATTTATTTCGACTACCACTTACCGCTACAGCCTTCTATTGCAAAACGGCAGAAGCAAAGTTGTACACCTAATAAGTAGCTCAACTTATGACTGATATCCAGCTAACTAACTGGATCTTCATAATATTTCGCATTGTTCTGAAGATTACTACAGAATTGTTCGAATTTTTTTTCGGTAGCAGATACGACAAAATTACAAAAACCAAAAAATGTAGTACTGGATTGAAGTTTGTCTCATTACGTTTTTCAAAAAGGACAGAAAAAAAAAACAGAAAAAAAAGTTCTGTTTCAGAAAAAAAAAACACCCTATAGATTTGGATTCGAAATGAACATATCAAATGATGAAAACTTTGAATCGGAATATCTATGACAAATTTAACAGGAATATCTTTGAAAGTGAATTGCCATGAGGAAGAACTTGAAAATGAATTCTCTTGTGTCATAGGTATGTTGACTAATCTATATTTGATTGATAGGCAGCTATTTGGAACAATGTATGAGTTGAAGAGTGAACATTCAGTTCACGAACAATTGCTGCGCTTAATGAATTTTGTGGAAATCAAATGATTTCACTTTTAATTATAAAGTCATGTTTGTCTTTCATGCATTATTTATTCAAGTCATCATAAACTTTTGGTGATTTGAAGTTGTAGTGCAACGCCAAAATGAAAATTTATTCGTGGAATCTTGTGCTAGCGCATTCGCCATTTTGCAACGTTATGCCTGGTAAATGGGCATATGCTTCATTTTTCCTGAAATCGCCACTAATAAAAGCTTAAACTTGACGAATTGAATCAGGAATGGTACAACTAAAATTTCCTTCCCACCCAATAATTAAAATTCGCAAAACAAACCATGAAATCGACGTAGAAAATTGAACACGGAAGTTCATTTACGATGTTCCAGAAATACACCGTCTT
The DNA here is from genome assembly GCF_914767665.1 of Harmonia axyridis. Taxonomy (NCBI): domain Eukaryota; kingdom Metazoa; phylum Arthropoda; class Insecta; order Coleoptera; family Coccinellidae; genus Harmonia; species Harmonia axyridis. The sequence goes on along the minus strand of NC_059502.1, from coordinate 12,243,997 downwards.
TTAACAGCTCTCGTGGAAAATTAATGAAAATAATGAATAACCGCAATTGAGCAGTCTGGCAGAAATATATTCCACCAATTTCTTGCCATCTTCTGATTCATTCAAATGCTTAATTGCCCTTGATATCCGGCCTATTAAATTAGAAAATAACTCAAGTAACACAATGTTGCTGGCGTATTATTCTTCGTGCCGACTTGTTCTTCACGCTTGCGTTAGTTTCTTCCAAGAGTTCATTTGTGTTTGAAGGTCTTGGGAGGTTTGTGAATTTCGATAAACTTGTTGATGTTTGGGACAATATCACCTCGCTTGGAAAATTAGTAACTGCAATAATTTTGAAGTTCCAAACATCTTTCTACAGCACACTTCAAATGAAGCATGAAATAATAATCATTAACTAGAATGTTTTCATGTATGATCCAGTTTTTGAATGCCGAAATGATAAGTCTTGAATACTGAAAGCTAGGCAAGTGACTTTACATCAATATGCAACAATAAATAATTCAGTGTGGTGAAATGGTACTTTACAGCTATTTTTTTGGTGATTAGAGGATTCTCGATAAAAACAAAGAACAATCAATGGAAATTCATGAAAACAATGTCAAATTCAGTTATCTAAAGATTGAATTTTAGTTGCTTTTCATGTTATTCATAGACTCTGGTAGAAATTGCGGTTTAACCATATTTCAAGTTATCTCTCTATAACTCTTAATGGTAGGTTTAAGTTTCCTAATGATCCAATAATACACTGGGTGTGCCATGAAGAAATAGTATTCTATTTCCGGTAAAACCGAAAGTTGAAGAGGTCTGCAAATTTTAGGGAGAAAAATCATCTCAAAACCCAATATGCGAATTTTCAGAACAAAATTATGATGAGCTTTCCGTGACGTCTAATAGGCCATCGCGGTGAATCACCCTGTATATACCGACTATATTATTCTCTCCATTTTGCAGGATTGAAAATTATTTCCTCTGACAGTACAGTAGACAGTTTCAGATAACATTTTCTTCATATTTCAATTCAATATGTTGAAATATTCTGGTTGGATTTATACTTAATATGTACCTAGTACAACGAATATTCGTAATTATTCATGAATTATAAATCCAATTACATACTGTCACATCTGAATAGCAGAAACCCCAACAAAATATCAGGGTTTTCCTAATTCAACGATCCATGTGAAAGGAAATCTACTGCTTTTCGATCAATGTCATCGTTTACCATACTGAAATTGGACAGTATTTAATGAAAATATTGATGAATGCAGTGGATACGTGATAAAATAGTTTATATAAAAATATTTCAGTTATTTGTTTCAAATAGAATTGTTTGAATTAACTACATATATTGATTTGAATTCATAATATATAAAATATACCATAGGTACTCCATTTTGTTAATCAAAATAATTTTTTAGAAAACTAGAAAAATTCTATCACATCTCAAAACGATGTATCTGATGTCTTTTAACAGCTAGCTGATGAATATGCATTTCTTCAATGTTTTTTAATATTATGCTCATAATTTTAATTTCCAAATTCTCAAGTGAGAAATCCTTTTTTGTTGAGTGCAATTCCAGAATTTATATCTTTGTGCAACATGAACATGATTTCATACTAGATGAAACATCAAATAATTGTTCATCGTTGAGACTGCTGAAATAATTGTTACTAATAAAATAATATATGCATTCATTTGAAGGTTTTGAGGTTGATAAGTTTTATCAAGATGTTCTTAGTGACCACTGATCTCTTTAAAACAAAAACTCACGAAAAAAATTCACCTCTTGAAATGAAAGTAGTACAGAAATCGTGATTTGAGAAAAACAAGTTTTTATTTCAACTTTCTTTTTACAACTCAAGATAACGAAATATATTCTTTCATCTTTATACGTCTCCAGTGACTCGCTGCCATTCATCTGATCATTTCAGATCTCAAAGACCCACTTTCTCAATTTTTCTGTCATTTTTAAGAACAATCCGAGAAGACGTCAACTGCAAAGGACGAGACGTATCTTGTTTCATTCACATCCCTTAGCGAAATATTCTACCCTCAAAAGCATGGCTCGCGCCTTTAGCAAATGTGATGCGAAAGCGGCAAAGATCAAAAGGAATATTTTCTGTTTCTACTAGTGTCGAGATGATATAGAAAAATACCCTTCGTTATTTTTTTTTGGAGGGGACGTTCAGCGCAGTCCTAATTGAAAATGTTTTGAAAGTGGAGACGGCAAAGAGTTACCATGTATGTTAGAATGTATTGAATAGGATACGTTGTAACTGTTCCTTTCTATAAAATCAGGTGCTGTAATAATTTCTTCATGTAATGAATTGGATTTCTTAAAGAAAGTTGGTGGACAAGAAGGCATTTCAATTGAAAATGTAATATTTTTTTTACTTCAAAATTTGTGATTCAACGCTGTAGAGTCATTCAGCTAGGCTGATTCAAAAGCCAAAAAGAACACGAGAATCAGATGGAAGGCGAGGACCGGACATTTGTTCTATATGGTCCGGGTCGAGTGATCAAAATACTGACAGCAAAAGAATTTAGGAAAACTTTAAAAGTGTTCAAGTATCAAAAACACATTTCACAAGTTTGTACAATTATGTCATCGAATACATTCCAATTCGATTTATAGGTCCCATTTAAGCTATATAAGTCTCATTTAAGCTGTATGAGTAGGTGTAAATTCATATAGGTAGCAATAAAATTAAATTAAATCTTCACAGTCTCTCAGTCATATCCAAATCCAAACAAACTTGCGAATGGATAGGTTATAGAGGATTTACAGTCAGAATTTACAACTCTCTTTGATCGTAAATACCTTACTGAACCATAAATCATATAGAATTTGGACAATGAAATCAAAACGGATTTCATTATTGGACGAAATTCATTGGGAATATTCCGATGATGATGATCGATGTATAAAAATTGAATAAAAAAACATTCAATTCGTTCGATTGATTCATCGAAACTCAAGATTTTCGAATTGAAACAAATTATTTTTTATTATTTCAGTTACTCAAGCAAACCCTATATCTAAAATGAATACTTTGAGTTATCGAATGGAAAAAAACCGCAATTCTATTTGTGTGGAGTTGTTTGTGTAAAGGGATTCATCAAGCCAAGTAACTTGACATTTCAACCAACTATTTGACTTGAAAATCAAGCTCGTGAAAAATTACATACTTGAGCTTGACTTGACTTCATTTTAAATATTTATTGCTTGTCTTGAAATCAAGCTACTTGATATTACTTGAGATTGATATGCACAAGAAGCGTATATTTTCTGCAATCTCGTGTTCGCTTAGACTAAATAAGGGAATTCCTCGAGCGCCGAGAGACTGAAGCATTCGCCATTGTGACTTTATTAGTAGTTTTCCCAGATTTCTATGAAATCTATTGGTAGATTTTGATAGTTTCAGAAATATCTTTCCAAACTTGGCCAAAGTGGCCAAGGATTTTCAATCAATGCCAGCAACTTCAGCTCCTTTTGAAAGACAATTTTCCAGAGCTGCTCTCACAGTTACCAAAACCCGCAATAGATAAGGCGACAAATCTTAAGATGCCCCATGTGTCTTAGATCCTGGATTGAGAATTATGGAATGAAACAAAGCCTGGAGGTTTCTCAATATTGATAAACTTTATTTTTCAATTATTTTTTATTTTTTTGTGATTTATAGTGACTCAATTATTATTCAAAAAAGTTGATATTTTCGGGTTTCTTATAAAATAAGTTCAATAAATAAAAGTATTTTTTTGCGAGGTTCCTCCTCATTTTATCATTTTTTTTATTGATGTGACACTACACAATAAAACTGCTAAAACTCAAGTAGTTTGATTCAAGTACTTGCTAAATGAATACTTGACTTGACTTGGGATTGAAAACCTACTACTTGATTATATATATCTTCGGTAGATTCGGAAGCAAAAGGAAAACAATCTCCATAAAATAAATCCGTTGCGTGGTAGCCAGGTCGAAGCAGTAAATAACTCCTTAAAACGCTATAAAAGCGATTCAACCATAGTTCACAACAAAATCACGTTACGAAATTATGAAAATCGAATCCAATAATGATCCGCCTCAATAATATGTTCTGAACTGAACGTAACAATCTCCAGTACACCATATTTCAAGTTTGATAAATTCGTTAATTCATCATAATTTCCGGAAAGTTATTATACAACCGACAAAATGGAGGTTTATACGATGACATTCTATGCGGATATGCACAGAGTATAACGTTGATGGTGAAATGAGTACGTAACTAGGAGTTCTTGAATAAAGCGTACAACTTCGAGCTTTTCCCATGGATGGATTCTATTGATAAATTGATGCGTTTATTGCAGTTGACGAACTATAATTACGATTTAATATTTATAACCATTCGGATAAGGGTCTCCTTTAAAAGTCTTTTTTTTTATATTGCAGGTTATGAATTATGGTCTAATGCGATTCGATTATTGAAAACGTTAATTTTTTATTACTATTAACTAGGTATGTGAATTAAAAACAATTTATTAGTAGGTACAATTTCAAAAAACCTACTCATACAGGGTGATTCAGCGGGATGGCTTATAAGACGTTTATGGAAAACTAATAATAATTTTGAGCAGAAAATTTGCATATTGGAGTTTGAGACAATGATCTTTCTCCCTAAAATATTACTTTCTTATTTCAAATGGCACACCCAGCATATTATTGTATCATTAGATAGCTATTTTGGCGACAATTTCGGCAATATGCCATACCTTGGGTAAAAACTCGACGGTTCATGGTTTGATGGGATTCTTATGAAAAAAATGGTGGCGATGAGGACTTTTTTTAATTTTCTACAGAAAAAGCAGTTTTCGAAGAAATCTTCTACTTTTTCAATTCTGCAAATATTTAGCATTATCAGACTATTTGCGGTTTGAACCAAAAATGTTTAGGGTGTTTATAAGAAGATCATGAACTTGGAAAACTTGAATTCGTTAAAAACTCAAGATTTTCAAATTAGTACCTATATTTTTCATTATTTCACTCGATTCTACGTGAAAAACAGTGGGGGTTACTTAACCCATTAGTGCGTACCGTTACAATTATGTAACAGTAAAGTGGCGTCCTCTTATCGGCTGTTTTGTTTGAAATTGCACAAACCCTATACCTAAAATGAATATTTTAGTGCAATTAATAACTGTGTGGATTAGTTTTTGACTTCCGAAAAACACAGAAAGAAACTAATATTCCATTTTTCCATATGAATGAATTGGACATTTCAAAAATTGTAATGAATTATTCGTAATTGAAAATTGTATTGGTTTTGGATTTCTCAACAATCCCAGCGAAAAATTAATTATAATTCATGAAATGTAAAATTTAGTTATACACACCTCGAATTTTAGTTTTTTCCGTGTTTTCGGGAAGTCACAGACTACTCTGCAATAATATACTGGGTGTGCTATTTGAAATAAGGAAGTAGTAGTATATTTCTGGTATAACCGGACGTTGTGGAGATCTGAAAATATTTTAGGGAGAAAGAGCATTGTCTCAAACCCCGACGTGCAATTTTTCAGCACAAAATTAAGATTATTTTTATATAAACATCTAATAGGTCATCCCGGAAAATTAACCTGTCTAACAAATATGATCTCAATAAAAAGGTGTCATTATTTAATCTTGCAGAATCCCTCCTTAAAGTTTGTCGCACTTAGTCACTAACACCCTGTATATGCTATTTGACATTATTTTGACAACCCCCTCAATCTATATTATTTGTTTATAAGACATTGAGGTAAGAATTTAACGTTATTATAAATGCTCCAACGTTTCAAAAAGAATCTATTCAAACTCTCAAAATAATATTTCAATGTACTTAATTTGGGTTTGGAGATGTCACTTTCATAACTAATATGAAATAAACACACAGTAACGCAATGAAATATACATAATATAAAAATCAGGAATATTCCCTATTCAAACTGAATAAAAATTATTCACCAAAATAGCTGCAAATTATTTCGAACAAACCTGTTGGATCTATCACAGATATAAAATTATGGCGGTAATCAATCATATTCCGTTTCAAACTTGGGAATATGAATGACCATCTGATTTTCGTGTAATCGATTTTGTGCGTGCGAATGAAAACTTTTTTATATGCCGAATAAATTCATATCGAATATTCGAAGTGTCTGGGAGTTACAGAAAGTTGAAGTTGGCTCGTCGATTTTCAGGCTATTTCGTAAACTTTTACACCGACGAATTTTTCGGTCTTCATATAATAAAATGGTTCAACTAGAATTGCCCCTTAACGTTCAGGCTGATATTGGTTCTAAAAAACCTCGGACAGGTCACTTTAGGTTAAGAGGGAGCAATTTTTTGCCCCATTAGCATATCGACCCTTGCAAAAAGGGTGTGAATAACCTCTATAATTTGAATAATTATTGAGGTCGGGTTCAATACTATAGATTATTTCTGGAAGCATGTTAAACTGAACGCTCATATTTCATCTGAAATTAAATTTTACGGATGAGGCAAAACATCAACTCAAAAATTGAGTTCTTTTACTATGTGTGTGATATATTTATCCTTTTTTGTAGTATCTTTAGTGAACGATAATTCATATTGACTAACAACAAATCTTCATCAAACAATTTTACTTTATTCATATCAATTTCGTGATATGAATTGAAACTATTTATTTTCTTCTAATATTGTAGTATGTTTGTAGACTTAAATAAAAATAGAAAAATATGTTGTCAACTATAAAACTTCTTCACTTCAGAACCGTAACTGATTTTATTCGGATTGAACGAACAATATTCGAATGTTCACTTCAAAAACGGTAGTTTTCTAGTAAAAATTCTATATTTCAAGATATATAAAAGAATTTTTCAGAATTGAGGCGAATATCATATATATATATCATTTTTAAATCAACATATATACGAATGCTGAAAACAAACCGGTTTTCTGGATACAAAACAATAAAAATTAAATTGCGTGGTCCAATTTTTATCAAGACTTTTATTTCACAATTTCTGATGGAAAAATTCCATAAAAGGCCTATAAAATATTTCTGGGTCCAATAAGGTTTTTTCTTTATAATTCAGTTTTCAAGAACGCAATAGAACTGACCTGATCTGGGTTACCAGCTACGAATAACTAATTTTGTTTGTTCAAGAAGTACAAACCAATAATTCAAGCGAGCCTTCAATAAAATATTCCAGGTAATTGAATTACTGAGATAATGCATTCCTTCCGATCGCAACATAACGTACAACCTTATCAATACCCATCAGCGAAAGGGCACATCAAACGATATTATATCCAGCCATACCTTAAACTCTGGCGCTGTATATCTCCAAGGAATACCGACGGAAAAGCAAGATGCTGTACCCGATAAGAGGATGTCGGTTTTATTAGGGTCTACCTCGATGATCCCTAGACGCTTTCGTATGATCGAACGAAAAAAATAGGGCATGCCTAAGACTGAAATGGTACTCACCACTCGAAAAGACCTGGCCAGTGGACAGGAGCAGTATGAAAGCCGACAGTAAGGATGTCCCTCCATAAGATGGAACTCCGAGCTTTGTCATCGTAACCTGTATCAAAATAAAGAATATATATTATAGCAAACCCTTATTCTCCTCCATCAGACGCCAGAAGACTCGCTATCACAGATCACAAAATTTGATTTAGAACACACACAACAAGATCGACACAAGAACTAAAGATGTTCGCACGGTACTAATTCAGTCGGTAATGTATATAGGTATTACACATCTATACGGACGCAGATTCAACTAGATTGGAGTATATAAGAACTAGAGTGGAGTATATAGGATTATTTTGGTTTTCGGTGCACTAAATCATCGTTATTTTCGCAACGTCAATCTGAATATCTCCAAATTTCACAGGGATAAGTCGCCAGATTCAGTTTTCGCAAATATGTGGGCGCATCCATTTCTTATCCTTCTTCTATAAGCAGCAGACAACTCGCGGTACTTTACTTTATCCAGATTCCCGTTCATGTCATCCCGAAAACCCGCGCGATACAGGGTGTTCGTCGTTCGGAAACAGTAGCGTTCTCGCGAAAAGCGTGGCCGCGACTGAGCGTCGAGGCGCGTGCCGTTCCTGTACCGTCGGCGTCGGGACGTCAGCGCAAGGGGCTGGTGCGATGCGCCCACGACGTCGACTTACCTAGCGGAGCGTCACATGGAAGGTCTTCTGCTGGCGGACCGATGGATATTTTTCGTTATGTTTGGGAATAGTTTGATTGCAAGTATCGCGTGGAAAGGTTGTGCCACAAGGAGGGTACTCAGTTGGCGCGGGATGATTCTCACGTGATGCTTGTATGTTTACCGGTATCTGTCAGAAATATCAGAGGTTTTCGCGCGTTTTTTTTGCCCGGTGGTTGGATGCTGGATGTAACGGTGAGTCTTTCGTGTTTTATTTTTGTAATATTCCGTTTATCGGATGAGGTTGCTTCCACAAGTAATTGCTGTTCATTTTTCGATCAACACACTAGAAAAATTCAGAGAGAAATGTCGTTTGTTTTTTCACATTCATATAAAAAAATTCGATGACAATTAAGAAAAACAGAAATATGAGAAAACACTGATGTGAACTCGGGAGCTATCGAACATTTGTTCATTCATGCGCCAATTCCACCCTTGAGAACAGAACTGCATATATTTGATCTCCAAGAGTGCAATTTCAGAATTAATTAATGATTCAATTTTCTCTACCTTTTTATGATTCTGATAGAACTGAATTTTCTATAGTTCTAAGAACGTGATCCTAGTGAATTTCGGTACATAGCATAAAAATCTCATTTCATATCTACACCCAAAATTTCAACTTCCTCGGTTGAGTTATGTTATTATTGTTAAATTTTGTTTGGATATTATTCTTGAATTTTTTGTGGTGCTGGTTCTTCTTCTTCCGAACAGGAAATTTTGAGGTCATGTCATAATACATTCAAATGCAAATATTTCATTCCAATTGAATCTGCAGTGTTTAAATTGACTAGAAAACAAAATTTCGAACGAACATATTTATGGAACCCCTTTTCAAATTATCATCATTAACGAATTTAAACGCTGCATTGGAAATCCTTGAAAATGCCTTTTCGTTTTAATGTTATCGTAAACATGGTGTTACCAACAAAAAACGTGACAGCCACATACTGATTTTCGTCGCATTTACAATTACAACATTTACATTTGTTCACGAACGGATCTATGCACAATTTTGCAGTTCAATTTTTTTATTAGAAAAAGGTTGCTTTTAAGGACACATTAAAATTTTTTTTCAGTAAATCGTTTTCAACACATTTATAAATTGAGGAATTTTGTTTCGTTAATAACTACTTCTGTTAGAAATTGAAATAGGCGTTGCATGTTTCACCCCTTGCAAAGATCACAACAAAATCAAAAATATTCATAGATGAAACATGCCCACAAAATGCCATCTCATCAACTGCCTTATAATATCGAGTAAAAAACAACAATAATTATTTTTCAATTTTCGACAAAGATTCACCTCATTAAAACTTCTGCACTTATATGAATACACCCTGTATACAGCCATGCGGACGGCCAGAATCGAATCAAATTTCACTTCAAATTATGGTAACAGTTTTCAGAAAAAATCTCTGGTTGGCGTACAGTAGAAAGTCGAATTTTTTTATTTTACAAATTTTATAAATGGAAAATTTGCTATCGATGAAAAATCTTCTACTGACTTAATTGTCAGTCATCATCAAAATTAATCATTAGTAACGTCCGAAAGTTGAACTAATATCTACTTCTGTTAAATTTTCTTCAATAATTTTTGTACGCTCACGACCAACCCAAAAAGTGAACCCAAATCGCCTTTTTTCTAAAAGAAAGGGTTCAGAATGTTACACAATTATATCTACTAAAATCGTTGCCCGAACGAGTATTTCCCAGACTACCATAATTCACCTAGATCTACTAGACAGCTTTTCTCTAAAGTGTAAATAATACACATTTCTCTTTCCCAACTAATCTGAGATAATGTCAGCTTTCTTCATCTATCTATCTTTTACCGGTGTACAAATCTTGCGGACTGGAAAGCCATCTCGAAGTTGCAGCGCACTCACAGTCCATGTAAACATGACAACATAAACGAAACACGTTAACTCTCTGGTAAGGGATTGTCCTTCTGAGAAACACTGAGAGCGCGTTGTCGAGTACACAAAGTGGAAAGTTTCTTGGTGATACAGGAGTCGGAAGTAGGAAAAGTGCAACTCGATTATGTCGCCTCATTTTTTATCCCTTATTAGCGAACTTCCATTATCGGATTTATCTTTAGAAAGGAAAGATTCTTGTGCTTGAATTTGAAAAAAAAAATCGGTCATTCTTGGACAACTTCAAGGGTTCACAACTAGTAATAATGAACCTAAATATAACACCATTTCCGGGTAAAAATGAGTTCATGTAATAAATAGTGCAACTAGATTAAACAGCTAGAAGGAACATTCATTATAAATTTATCATTAGGTGACAAAATGGCGAAGGCGCTAGTTATTTCAATATTATGAGAAGCTGATCAATTAGGAAAAATCACAAATATATTTTATTCTCTGTTACCGGAATAATTTCGTAATATTCATTTCCTATCAGGTGATTGAATGAAAATTCATTCAAAATGCTTGCGAAACCAAGTGTTTCTATATTATTATCACTAACATATTGTTATCAAATTTGAAATAAGAGCTATAGTATACCTATATTTATAGTACCGAGGAAAAAATATTTCCCATCCTAATAAAAACCAGAAAATTCTAAGTAACGTATATCGAGTCACATTGCCCCTAAATAAAACTCCAGTTCGAGCCGAAAACAACCAAACTTTTCCCATACATTGCAATTTCCTAGCCGCCAACAAAGCAACGTAAAACTGGGACGTTCATTTTTAATTGAACGATACGCAGCGAGCGGTTTGGAACGTCCCAAGAAAACACGATACCATCGCTGATATTCGGGAGGCAATCTCGCGAAACACAATGGGAAAAAATCATTGCCAATTACCCTCGCGGAACGAAAAACAGAATTGTACGGTTCTAAACATAGGGGGTTAACAGGCTAATTGAAAAGTGCCCGGTCTGCCATGGTAGACCACATTTTTTTTGGCAAATTTCGATTCAATTATTCCACATAGTTACCTTCGAAGACGATACAGCGATTATAGCGATCTCCCAACTTATCAATACCATTTTTGTGGTACTACTTATCTTTCGCATCAAAATAGGCCGCAGTTTCGGCGATAACTCCTTCATTGGCGCTAAATTTCTTTCCAGCGAGCATTCTTTTGAAGTCTGAGAACAGGAAAAAGTCGCTGGGGGCCACATCTGGCGAATACGGTACCAGTAGCAATTTGAAGCCCAATCCATGCAATTTTGCCATTGTTCCCATTCATTTTTGACACGGCGCAATGTCTTAATGAAACAGCACCTTTTTTTCTTCAAATAGGGCCGTTTTTTAAAGATTTCATCTTAAACTATCCAATAACGCTATATAATAATCGTTGTTGATGATCTGGCCCTTTTGGAGTTAATAAATGAATATTATACCTTGCGTATCCCAAAATACTAATGACATAACCTTGCCAGCAGACTGTTGTATTTTTCCTCGCTTTGGATTCGGTTCATTGTGTGCAATCCACTCAGCTGACTGCCGATTGGACTCCGGAGTGAAATGATGGAGCCTTGTTTCATCCGTTGTCAAATATCGACGCAAAAATTCAGATTTATTGCACTTAAATCGCTTCAAAAACTGCTCAGAATCCTTAACGCGTTGCTTTCGATCGATTGTGAGCTCGCGCGGCACCTATTTTGCACACAGCTTTCTTATGTAAAAATAGTCGTGAATGATATGATGTTCACGTTCAGATGATATCATCACAATGTGTGCTATCTCGATCAACTTCACTTTAAAGTCATTCAAAATTATTTTGTGAACTTTTTTGATTTTCTCGTCGGTGACAGCCTCTTTTCGGCGTCCACTGCGTTCGCAGTCTTCGGTGCTCATTTCACCACGTTTAAACTTAGCATACCAATCAATGATGGTTGATTTTCCCTTGCAGACCCCGGAAACTCTTCATCAAGACAAGATTTTGCTTCAACTGTATTTTGTCCCTTCAAAAAGCAATATTTTATCAGCACCTGAATTTTTTTTCTATCTTTTTTCAAATAACAAAAGTACCTATTCTCACAACGCAATATCTCACAAACTAATGATCGGACTGTTGTCAAATTTTAACACGTATCGTTTGCAGGTTGGCACTAACTAAAAATCATATGGATTTAATACTAGCACCGCCATCTGTGCGTCAGACCGGGGACTTTCCAATTGGCCTAATAAGTGTAATTCTGCATCAGTCCTCGTCGCCGGTGTAGGAGAAAAAAAGAAAAAGAAGAATAGCCGGGCACACAACGAAATTGAGTTCTTCTGCGACTGCTGCGGCGCTAAAAGACTGTGCTAAATTCGACATGAATTGGATTTCTGACACATTAAATACGCCACATAAAGATGTGTATCTGGGGTATATTTCGGGCGTAGACAAGACCGAGGGTAGGAGGGGGAGAGGAAGATTAGGAGCAATAATGGAAAACCAATCTAGTCAAATGTAATGGCCGTTTGAGGAGATAAAACGATTTTACTCGGGCGTCATCTGTGGCGGAGTTTCGAATTAGACGGCCAATAAGGGAAGGAAAAGTATCTTGTAATTTCGGGGTTGGGATGATATTGGAACAATCCGCCCCGAGAATAGGAGCTTTTGGTATTTGAGACGAGTCCATGTGAAAAAGTGTTTCTCGCTTCTTTCGACTATCACGTTGAACATCAAAGAAAAGAGATTTTTCATTTCAATTTGCAATGAGCAACATTTAAAATTGTTATATAAAATCGGGCAGTTCAATTTTTGCGCGTTCACAGGGTTAGGACTATTGAAATAAATCGACCAATTTGAACTAAGCCAACGTTTCGTCTATATGTTTAGTCCAGATTAGTCGACATATTTCAATAGTCCCAACCCTGTGAATCGAACTTCAACATGTTGGCTCAGGGACGTGAGAACGCCGAATATATTACTGAGTACAGTTTACATAGTTTTTACTGAGATATTAGCCAAAAGAATTGAAGACAAAGTGGGAATATGCGAAAAACAGCAAATCATTCGAGATCTACCGTGGATGCAATTTTTATACTAAGACAACTAGCAGAGAAAGGTTTCGAATACAACAAATCTGTATTCATCTGAATTACATGGTAAAGAGATAGAGATAGATAGAGACATCAAAAGAATCTTGAGCCAACATGACGTGAACGAAAGATATATCCGAATCATAGGTGATTTGAATAGAAACTGTACAACGAAAATCAAAGTCAATCAAAAACTAACCGAAGAAACGAATATCGGAACTGGAATACGTCAAGATGATAGTTTGATTCAAACTCTTTAACATAATGATGAGTGAAATAATAGTAGACGTAAAACGGGTAGCGATAGAATATAGAATGACCAAAAATCAACGAGGATATTGACGTCGATGGCCAGAAGAGAGAAGGATTTCGAAGATGCAGAATTGGAGGCATTACTCGATCAAGACTAGTGTCAAACGCAACAATAATTGGCAGGATTTTTGGGAGTGAAGCAAAAAGCCAGTTCGAAACGCCTAAAAGTCATGGAAAAAATTCAGAAACAAGGAAATTGACTGCCGTAAGAGTTGTAGCCGAGATATGTTGAACGGCGTTTGTTTGCTTGTGAACAGCTGCTTGCAAAGTAAAGACGGAAGGGATTTCTGCACCACATTGTGACTGCAGACAAAAAATGGGTTCATTACGATAATCCCAAGCGCACAGAATCATGGGGATATCCAAGCCATGCTTCCTCGTCGACGGCCAAACCGAATATTCCCTGTTCCAAGGACATGCTCAGTATTTGGTGGGGACCAGCTCGGCGTAGTGTATTATGAAACAATCACTTCTTTCGATCAATGCCAAACGGCCTGGCTGACCAGTACTTCCGGTCATACGACGAAGTAAAAATTGGATCGCTTCAAAAGATGACCAGTTTTTTCAACGCAGGATTCGTAGGCTACCAGAAAGAAGGGAGTCAGTAGTGGCTAGCGATAGGCAATACTCTGCATCATAAATGTATAAGGCATGCTTATTAAATAAAGTCTCGAATTTCGGAAAAAAACGGCGGAAGCAAAGTTGTACACCTAGGTATAATAATGTAAAGCTAAAAGAACTCCATTCATAGCTGTCCTCTCCCAAAATTGCCTAAGCAATCAATATGTAGAGGTACCTTTTTTGTAGACAATTGTTTGATAAGCCAATCACTATTTACTTTGATGTTTTGAAGTGTTCAACGTGCACCAAAAATTATTACCGGTCCAAGCATAAAGCACCTCCTAGAATCATTTCAATTGTTTCTTGTGAAAACTTTGATGGATTGTATAAAGAAACTTCATTGAATGCACAGAATGATTGAAGTTTCCCTATTCAAAACTTCTTCTCTCTACATTTTACAGTCGAATCAAAATCGAAGTGGACGATAAGAGCTATCTAGCCATGTTAATTAGAGTTTATTGAAAATTTCATCTCGCTTCCTACTGTTGCAACATAACGAACAAACTGGAACAAAATAATGTTTTTGTTCTCACTCCTTTGAGCCAACTCTCGTAAGCAATTATCCCTTTTTCAACAGGTAATAAAACCCGCTACCCTCAAAACGATAGGGAGGCAAGAAGAAGAAGAAACCTTCATTAAATTAACGCTGTGGTATTTAAATTAAATTTTTTGCATCCATTGTTGAACTTGCCTCATTATGGGATGAGGTAAAACTTCTGGTTTTGTAGCGCCGATTGATAGTTATTTTTGCATCGGAAGCACTACATCACAAAACATATTTTATAATTATATTCGAATTGGTTCACACCATAGAGTAATAAACATAGATAGAGGGAGTATACGCAATTTTTACATATCCTCAACATGCTTAGGTTACGTTGTCGAATTGTGATATGTTTTCAAATCCACAATTTTACTATAATCGTTATGAATGTATATTATATTGAAAGAAATATTTTTATTGGAGTGATTCTAGATCAAATATGCAAATTAGAATAATTGGAATGCGATATTTTTCCTAATTGTCGAATTCATAATAAGCAGAATATTTATTATTTTCTGTATCTAGCTGCTGAAATCCAAGGTTTGACAACTTTTGCTCTCCAAGTGTCATCGGTTGTTTCACGTCGTTAGGCGCGCTTGAAGTTTGTTTTCTGAATTTCTGATATATTTAGGTATTCATTTCAATATATTTTGAAATAATATGAAACTTTGATTCACTATGGGACATAGGAAGTACGTTTTTTGTGGAGAAACTCGCGAATTGAGTGAAATATCGTATCACTAATTTGTTTTCATTTCCGCGCGCTTCATGTCAAATTTGATAGTCCATGTTGAGGACAAAATTTGCTGACTGAAAATGATAGATGATCCCTCTATCTATGTTCATTACTCTGAGGTTAACACATAATGATTCAGTAGAGTTCAGAATTTTTTCAAATTCTCTTGTAATCTCATTTTTGATTATACTTTGAACGTCACTGAATTTTATATCAATAGATATAGTTATTTCCAGTTTATGACAAAGATTGTGAATGAAAAATTATCCATAAAAATTGAAAAGTAAGTCATTCTAAAACATTAGCATTTAAATGCATTTCTAGCTCTTTCAGTCGATGTTTTCAATTTTTTTTACCATATGTTGCAGTTTTTGATAGATCTTATTCGAAAAAATCCTCGTCTCCGACTTTTGGATTTTTGTTGCCACCATCCCTTATGCTCCTTTTTGTTATATTACTTAGCAAACTGTTTTTTCGATTTTTTTCGGAAAAATTGAATGCCCTTATGATATTACTCACGAAAATCAACATGATATAGAATTGAGATGCAGATTAACCAAAAATTTCTCTCGGAAGATTTTAAAACAAATCGATTTTTTAACAATCATTTATCGAATTCGAACCACCGATTACAATGACCAAAATTTTAAGTAACCAGATTCAACCATTATCCAAAAAAAAAACATAATAACGTAATATTCGGAATTATGTTTGAGGAATCCTAGAATGATGATAGTCAAATTGGCCCTTTGTTCTTCTCCGATTGTTGTGCATTAGATTGGAAAATTTACATTATTCGGAAGTAAGGAGATTGGAACAAAGCTTGATAACCTCCATTGTTATAGTTCAGAATCGATATTCTGTGCAGGGTTGGGATTCTTATTGGGAAACACAAGAGAGTGAAAGTTTTCCGAAATATTTCATCATTCTACAATTGATAACACTCGATTTTGAGGAACAAAAACAGGCATTTTGTTTTCACTATCAACGTGTGTGTAATCAGGCAGAAACCTAATAATAAAATTATCGCCGGTTAATTTTTCTGAGTTTTTAGTAGAATATGAATCTTTAACAAGAAAACCTATGGGTCCAACTCAATTCAATCACAAGTTTTCGAGATACAGGGTATCGGAGTTGAGATGGTATATCGAAGTTATCTTCAAAAATGAATGGGTTATACAGAAAAAAAATCTCGATTTTCAGTTTTTTCGAGATATCGATTTCGGATCTGTTCACACCAACACACTTATCCCTAAATAACGCAATATTTTTGTAATTTAAAAACCCTGTCTTTCTAACGGTTTTCCATATCCCTGTAGTGGCCCTCTAAATAGTTCTAACTCTGTATTACTCTGTGTATCCCAAAAACAGGTCATAGCAAAGCCAATAATGTTTGACATTACTCGACTAAAAGTAATAACAAAAATTTGGGAAATTCTATAGAATTTTTTTTTAATTACAAAAAAAAATCCATTTTCAATAATGTTTGACTAACCCCGTATCTAACAATAATTTTTATGAAAACCAGTATAACATTATCACCTTATAGGTAAGCAATATTTGTCGCGTAAAAGTGTTTGTTTCTACGAGAAATGTTACTTTGAAATGCCATTTTCTGTATCTCGAAAACTAGTCATTGGATTAAGATGAACCCATAGGCTTTCTTGTGCTGGAGGCCAAATTCAACAAAAAACGAAAAAATAAAAAAATTAACCGGTGACAATTTTTCCATTAGGCTGCTGCCTGTTCCTTCATGCCGAAACTTTTGAGACATACGTTTAATGAAGCATAGTACCTACACTGAGAGAAGTGTTCATTTGTTATTAGCGAAAATGCATTATAGTTAATGAATCATTTATTGGATATATGGACAAACAAATATTAGTTTCATGGAAACAAATAATTTATTTGAAATCCCACCAATAATCATCATTTATTATTACACTCCATTCATTTACGCATAACATATATTAATAATGCTGAAGAAATATCCATTTGAAGGAAATAAATATATCATTGAGTAATAATTAATAAACCTTATTTATATGTATCCATGCTGAATAAAAATAATATTTCATTTCAGTAATGGTTGACGAATTTCTTAGATAATTATTTTGGTTGTTTCTATTATCCGATTGTTAGGGTCTGAAAAGAACCGTTTGCCAAACTAGGAAATTTTTAAGAGTTCATATTGAGGGTATTCGGGTTTGAACCCTAGTCATCTTGATCGCATCTGTTCCCTCTAACCACTGCCAACATCACTAATAACTAAGCAGGTACAAACGATCTAAACCCAAAATTCAGTACAGATGTGCTAAGCGGTGTTCAATAAGCCCATAGTACCACAGATTTTATGTTTAAAAAGGAAATTCAAATCGAAGGAAAATGTTCAAGGCAGATCCTTCAAGGAGATGCGCTTCTCTTTTAGGGATATGTCCTTAAACTTTTCCACAGATTGGATCGCTAGAATTATGTTAGTTTGTTAATTATTAATAAATCCTATATTCTGAGTGAATAAATTATTGAATTCTTGTAAGAGTTTATTTATAAATAGCAAATGTTCGTTAACTACCAGTTGAAAATTTGTTGATAATGAATTTATGTTATTTGTGAAGATAACGTAAGTTCATATAAATTATTTATAACCGAAATATTTTAAATATTATCAAATACCTTATCAACAAATATTTATTCTCTATTAATGAACTTTTTCGAATGCATAATTTAACTATTAATGAATATATTAAATATAAATTTGCTGTAATAGTTGTGAATAAATAACCTCCAAATAAGTGCTTTATTAATAAAAAAAATATGGATTTCTCTCAGTGTATGAAATTCACGATGTTTATCTTTCTTCGCCGGAAAGTTTTCGATCCATAAAGACGAATTGTCCAAATGACGAGACTGAATTCGGTTCTGTCCACCGGAGAGACAGACGCTCCGAGTTTCAGTTGTAGCCCGCGAATTCTTCCAAACTTCGGAGCGAAATTAATTAACATCTGAAATTTATTTTGCTCTTTCTGTCCCTGTCCCCGGGACTCAAGCGCCCCGGGCTGAATTCAATTCAAATGTCATCATTGAAAATAATACCAAAATCTGCCAGATTGCGGAACTCCACCTTTAGACTTCGGCCAGAGTCATTATCTGACTGAAAGTTTTCATTTCATTCAATTGAGATGGTGAAGAGCACAGCCATCCAGTGGAAAACCTAGAGGCTGAAGGAACCGGGATCGAGATTTGCTTTGGAATAATTAACTGCACAATGTCAACGATTCGTGGTTTTCACCAAGGTATTGAGATGGGCGTTGGTTTGGTGTTTGGACCCTGGACAGTATTGTCTATGGAGTTTGTTGATTTGGATGATGGAGATACCCTCTTATGCATGGAAATATATTACGAGAAATAGTTCTTTATTTCCTGTTCCACCCAAGAAAATCTTAATTGAATTAAAAATCATATCAGGCCAATGGACTAGATTTCATTTTTTTTTGTTAAGGATTAATTCTAAAAATTGAAGTAAAATGAAACAAAAATGTGGAAGAATAATTGAAATATCTTTAGAAATGAAAAAGTTATGGGACTTTGAAGTTGCGCTAGAAAGAATAATTTCATAGTACGCAGCATCTAGTGTGGGACGTCACGCCACTTACACGAGGCGACTATTCGCAGAGTGTTTACGAATTCATTGGGGTGTCGTGCCGTTCGTGTCGTGTTTTGTTCGTTACACGATGGCTGAAATAAAAAAAATCCTACAAATATTGTATTGTATTTATGGTGTAGCGATCACAGGCAAGTGGCGTGACGTCACAGACGAGTCGGAGACCAAAGACGTTCCGCGCTTGAATACGTAAATTTAAATAATCTATTTCTCAGTCAATCATTGATGGATTTTTTCACTTATTTATCAGTTTTGCTCTATATTTTAATTCTACCGTGTCAAATATAGTATTATCAACATCACTAAACTAGTCCATTGAAACGTCCCAAGTCTGATGTGCAGATGGCGGTGCTAGTATTAAGTCCATATGATTTTTAGTTAGTACCAACCTTCAAACGATACGTGACAAAATTTGACAGCAATTCAACCATTAGTTTGTGAGATATTGTGTTGTGAGTGTGGCTACTCTTATTTTTTTCTTATCATTTGAAAAAAGATGAAAAAAAAAAGAATTTCGGGTGCTGACAAAATATTGCTTTTTGAAGGGAAAAAATACAGTTGAAGCAAAATCTTGCCTTGATAAAGAGTTTTCGAGGTCTGCACCAGGAAAATCAACCATCCTTGTTTGGTATGCTAAGTTTAAACGTGGTGAAATGAGCACCGAAGATGGCGAACGCAGTGGACGCCCAAAAGAGGCTATCACCGACGATAAAATCAAGAAGTTCACAAAATAATTTTGAATGACCGTGAAGTGAAGTTGATCAAGATAGCAGACATTGTGGAGATATCATCTGAACGAGTACATCATATCATTCATAAATATTTGTACATGAGAAAGTTGAATGCAAAATCGGTGCCGCGTGAGCTCACAATCGATCAAAAGCAACATAGTATTAATGATTCTGAGCAGTGTTCGAAGCTATTTGAGTGCAATAAACCTGAATTTTTGCGTCGATACGTGACAATGGATGAGACATGACTCCATAATATTACTCCGGAGTGCAAGCGACAGTCAGCAGAGTGGACTGCACACAATGAACCGAATCCAAAGCAAGGAAAAACATAACAGTCATCTGGCAAGTCAGTATTCTGGGATGAGCAAGATATAATATTCTTGATTACCCCTAAAAGGGCCAGACCATCAACAGCGATTATTTTATAGCGTTATTGGATCGTTTAAAGGATGAAATCGTTAAAAACGGATCAATTTAAAGACAAAAAAAGTGCTGTTTCATCAAGACAATGCGCCGTGTCACAAATCAATGAAAACAATGGCAAAATTGGATGAATTGGTTTTCAAATTGCTTCTGCATCTACCGTATTCGCCAGATCTGGCCCCCAGCAACTTTTTCCTGTTCTCAGATCTCAAAAGAATGCGCGCTGGAAAGAAATTCAGCGCCAATGAAGAAGTATTCGCCGAAACTGATGCCTATTTTGAAGCAAAAGATAAATCCAACTACAAAAATGGTGTCGAAAGTTGGAAGATGGCTATAATCGCTGTATTGCCCTCGAAGGCAACTATGTTGAATAATAGAATCGAATTTTGCCAGAAAAATGCGTTTTACTATGGTAGATCGGGGACTTTTCAATTGGCCTGTCATGATCTATAGTTGAGTCTCTATTACGACTGTAGGAGTCGAAAATGTCGAGTGATATTTCAAGAGATGATAGTACGCCGAACAATAACAATAATCTTCATTCTCCATAAATAACTTTTGAAAGAATGAACATAAAGGAATCAAAATCTAGGTATTGAGGGTACAAAAATAAGTTACAAGCTAACTACCTCAAGTTTTTATACTCACTGAGTGTAGTTTTCGAAAAGATGACCTTTCTTGGTCATATTTACTACGTTATTATTGTTTTTTTCGACAATGGGTACCTAAAATATCAGTTATCTCTGTAATGAATACGATTAATGATTGTTTTGATAATGTTGAGATTCATTGTTCATTTTCCTTTAGATAATTTATTCTATGTTTATTTTTATTATTTCAGATATGCTTCGAGATCGAAGAAAAGAATGTAATTTTGAATCAAATTTGCAATACTTATTTTTTCGACTAATTAGAAATTTTCCACGTCAAGTCGAGGCTAACTCATCAACATTCCATCAACCGATTAGCTCCCCATACATTCTTCTCTCAAATTCACGTCTCTTCAAGAAGAAAATCCACCGAAATTAAAACCAAAATTTCCATTTAAATTGCGCGGTATTCTCTAAAAGCAATCGAAAGGACCAAACATGGAAGTAATCATCCGGGCATCAGGACGGTACGTCCTTTTCAGATGTGTCATCACTAAAGATTAGTATTTGAAGTATTGAGCGAAACCCTGAGCCATGTTGGCGTAATTTCCCCCACTCGCAGCGGGGACACTCGGAGCAAAATGAAAATTTCGACATTTCCATTTGTTTTAATCCAGCCATATTCTTTCGGGATTAAACTGTAGTCTGTAGTTTTCAATCTAGGAACGTTATTATCTCGATGTTACGAGTCTGGGGAACGGGAAGCGTAAGACCAATTATACTTCTTTCTCTCGATCGCACTTATGTGCACTGGCACCTGAATAATCTCGCTGTGAGACAAAGAAAGAAAATTTTGAATATGCAAAACACTCGACTTAAAATGAGACAATTTTGTAAACACGTCTTTTATGTAATTGCACCATATTCAATTTCAATAGGTACACTTCAAAAACATCAAATAAAAGTTAGTTACTGCAAATTTTACAGTAGGTCTACCTATTATATATATTATTATTATTAAATTCATTGATCTTAATGGTTTCAAGTACTAATTCATTAATTACAGTCACCATCAACCAAAAGATATATTCAAATTCTCGAAAATTGTTATTTCAATTGTAAATTTATGATTTGCATACCCATTTCACAGAAGAGTAAGAAAAAGATCTATGACTTTCCTTTCAGTTAGCCTAAGGTGTTCACAAATGAAACTTGGGGGAAAAATATATAATTTATGATAAAAGTTTATAAATTCAGTGAATTTTCGAATTATAAGACTCTGATGAGGAAGAATTGAATTGAAAATACAAAAATTCCGAAGCGTACGTCTGTATTTTTGTTAATTTAGTCATTCCATTTATATTTATTCACTCACTACAGTTTTGGATACTTGATTTTTAATTTAGTTGGTTTCAGTATTTTGTAAGTTGAAATTGTAGTTCTATAGTAAGTATACAATCAGAAAGAAGGAAAGGTTTTGACACAATATTGTCATAATGTTGATAGTTATCTACTTTATCGTTTCCTTTTTACTTTTCAAGTAATTTGGAAGTAGTTTTCTCAAGAGAATTCAGAGGTAATGCATAAACTCCTGTTTACTGTTTTTTAAGAAGCCTATATCTTGAGACCGGCACATCTTATCAAAAAAACACAGCATACATTTTCTCGTAGAATTAATCGAATTTGTGGAAAAAAGCTGTCGAAATATTCCTCGAATGTCAGAAACAGATAGTTAACCGAGGTTTATGCATTACCACTCAATTTTTTGA
Source organism: Harmonia axyridis (assembly GCF_914767665.1). Lineage (NCBI taxonomy): Eukaryota > Metazoa > Arthropoda > Insecta > Coleoptera > Coccinellidae > Harmonia > Harmonia axyridis. Next base: position 12,221,391 of record NC_059502.1, on the reverse strand, counting down.
CGAAAACAACCCCTGAACCTTTTTTTGTGAAGAAAATATCATCAGCATAAGATTTGCCGTGAAAAGTTGCGCCCATGACCAAATTTTCAGTAAAATCAATCAAAGCGTTCGTTCGAACGTTATTTCATAAAAATGAAGTCTTCCAATGACATTAATTCAAAAAAGGAGCTGTTTCGTACGAATTTTTATGAAAACTATTTCTCATATTTTGATACGTAATATCACCTCCCATTCAGGCTATTTTTTCCCTATAATTATGAAATATCCTGTATATACATTCAACCTTAAATAATTGATGTAATCTATTATCCTCCAATGAAATCGGCTGAATATGATTGCACCTACTTGATTCTGATTGAGAGAGCTTAAATTTGAACTTCATAGGTCGAAGTCGTTATAATCAGTGGCTTTAACAGAATTCAGAAAGTTCGTTATCCAGCGCTAGGAACTATTATACTCCGATTTAATTCCCTTGATACTTCAATATTCAGGTAGATGCTGCTTATGCAGGATCGAACACTAATAATTCAAAGTGATAACAAGTTCGACCTACTTTACCGGGGACCGGTGTATAAATCTTGGAAATACATCAATTTCGCAATCCAACAAGAATCTAACTAGTATTCAATGGAACTTATAATAACAGTTATTGCACTTAAGTCTTGCTATCGGATATAAGTTGAAATCTGTCTGATTGCAGGGTGAAAGAATGAACAAAATGTGATTATGTAATGTGAAAATTTCGTTTTTGGGTCATTAGTTTGATCATTTTCGTAAAATATACATAGGCGAACAACTTTTTTCCGAAATTCTAGGCTTTATTATAAAACACTGGTTATATAGGGTGTTTTTTTCGAGGTATATAACTTTAAGTTGGCATTACTGTTCAAGATGGCGACCATATTAACAGCTGTCTAGTGATTTATTCTCAGTTTGGTTTGGCAATTCATCATGAATAGACTCACGCCTGAACAACGCTTGCAAATAGTGCAATTTTATTTCGAAAATAATGGTTCTGTGCGGAATACGTATCGCGCACTACCTCCATTTTATTTTGTTTAGCGATGAAGCGCACTTCTGGTTGAATAGCTAAGTCAACAAACAAAACTGCCGCATTTGGAGTGAAGCTAATCCTCAAGTGTATGTCGAAACACCGTTACATCCAGAAAAACTGACTATTTGTTTATTTGTTTATTTGTATAGTAATCAATGTAAATTTACAAAGATCCTACCATTTTAACCCATCAAAATTACATGGGGAGTCAAAAATACAATGGTATATACAGGCATATGAATATACATAAATTACAGGCATATGAATATACAGAAATATTATTAAAATTATACAAAGCCGTCAGATAACGTTACTTGTAAAGGTAATATAAAACAATGGACATTTTTACACGAGTAACAAACATTTTTTCACTTTATAGGATCTGTGAAGTACTCTTCCAATCTGTAGTAGGCTTTCCGCACCAGTTCCGTCTTGAGTACATTCCGTAATTTATTGTTGCTCAGTTCCTTATATCTTTCCGGCAGGCTGTTATATATTTTTACCGCTTGGTGGTTTATACTTAGTTGGGTCGTGGTCAGTCTGTGGTGGGTGATGATGAGCTTACTTGCATTTCTGGTGTTGTACCCATGGTTGAAGTTATTGAGCTGTAAACTATGTTTATGGTCATGGATGTAGGCGACACAGGCGAGTATAAATAAGGATGTTAAAGTAAGGATGTTTTCCTGCCTAAATAAATGTCTACAGCTCGATGTCTTATCTGCATTGCATATTATTCGTAAAGCCATTTTTTGCTTGACGAATATGCGCTCCCTTCCTGGCATGTTTCCCCAAGCAAGTACTCCGTACGAAATAGCCGAGTGAAAAAAGCCAAAATAAGCCACCTTCGCTGCCTGTTGGCCGGCCAACTGCTTCATTCTTCTTATGACGAAGATTGCTCTGGAGAGACTCTTAACAAGTTCATTTATATGGTATGAGAACTTTAGATCTGACTGGATTTGAATTCCAAGGAATTTGAGGTAGTTTGTCTCAGAGTCTCTAGGTGTGAAGCACAATGATTGTGTCTTTTCCGGGTTCATCCTCATTCTATTAGCATTAAACCATTGTTGAGCATCCGCCAATGTCTTTTTTTTGCTATCATCTAGTTCCTGTTGGTTGAGGGCCGAATGGAGAAAGCTGGTGTCATCCACAAACATAACCACATCCACCTGTTCTATATTCGCGGGCAGATCATTGACATATACCAGAAAAAGAATTGGTCCCAAAATTGATCCCTGTGGAACTCCACTTTCAACCAGTTCCCAGTTAGAGTATTCTTCACCTATTTGTACTTGTTGGTACCTTTTTTCAAGGTAGCTGGTCATCAACTTCATAGCAATTCCCCTTATTCCATAAAACCTCAACTTCTTTAGCAGGAGTGAGTGATCAATACTGTCAAACGCTTTGCTAAGATCGCATGAGGACAATTCACATTTCCTTCCTGCATCAATGGCGTCAGCGATCTTTCGTAGGATTTCAGCTAGTGCTGTTGTGGTAGATTTGCCCTTTAGGTAGCCATGTTGTTGTCGGCTCCAGATGTCTTGTTTTTTAAAGAAGCTAGTGAATCTATCCTTTATCGCACTCTCCAAAATTTTTGCCATTGCTGGTTGTATGGTTATGGGCCGGAAGTTACTCATCTCTCCTGGGTCTCCCTGTTTGTAAATCGGAATGACTCGGCTCTTTTTTAGTTGATCGGGAAAGTGTCCCTCAGATAAACATCTTGAGAATATTTCACTCAAAAGAAAGGAGATTGTAGAAATGATCTCTTTCAAAACTTTAGTAGATAGTCCATAAATGTCTCTTGTGTTCTTAACTTTCATCCGTCTTGTAATTCTTTCTATTTCGTCCGATGTTATGTCTTGCATGTAAATAGAATTACTTGGTTGTTTGCTGCATTTTTTCAGAAGTTCTTCTGGTGTTGTATTACCTCTGTTGCAACTTCTTGCTGTTTCTTCTCCGATGTTGGCGAAAAATTTGTTGAACTCATCGACGGTGTTCTTCGGTTCGACTACTTTCTGTTTGGACTCTGTTCGTTCCCTAATCAAAGACCAAATGGCCTTTGATTTATTTTCTGCCTTCCTTATCTTCTCCAGATTCAAATTGCGTTCGACCTCTGTCAACTTTTCCCTGTACTTCGCCTTAAATGAATTATAGACTTTCCTACTTGTCTCGTCCTTCTTCACTTCACAGATCGTAGCAAGTGCATCCAGTGTCCTCTTGAGTTCAATGACCTCCTTGTTTGTTCTGGATCTCTTCATTTTTTTCTTTCTACAAATTAAAACTTTTTCTGGGCATGTTTTGTCGAAGGCTCCCATAAATTTCTCCCAGAATGCGTCAAAAGCCGATTCAGCTGACTCAGCCATCGTTATAATGGACCAATCTGTCTCTTCCAGTTCACGCTTAAATTGTTCGAGATTTCCATGACTCGTGTTCCTGATCACTTTTCTTCCTTCTTTCTGTGGTGCTATATGTGTTTTCATATCACAAGCCAAAAGCTGTCCTTTATGATCAGACAAATGGGGTTCAAATGTATTTCTCTCTATCACTGAACAGTTGGAAAAGATATTGTCGATCAGTGACTGTGATGTGCTGGTAACTCTTGATGGCTCCAAAAAATTCTGTTCTAGGCCGAAATCTTCAAATAACTCCTTAAGTTTTTGTGAGTCTGGGGATTCATTAGACATGTCTATATTAAAATCACCCGAAACAAATATGTGCCTCTGGTGCAACTTCATTTCCACCACCTTCTCCAAGCAATGTCTCAAACTTTGGACAAACTCATATATGCTGCCATGAGGGGGTCTATATACTGCCAAAATCGCTGATCTCATCTCCCTCACCCAGATTCCGCAAATTTCAATGACAGATTCCACTGAGCATTCCGAAATATAATTTAAATCTTCAACTTGTACGGTATGATCCGATAATATGAGTGAACCTCCATAGTTATTTGGTCTACAATGGTATGCTTTGATGTTGTAGCCTGGAACGCACAATTTGCTGATGTTATTTCTGCCCACCCAATGTTCCGTAATTGTGGCAACCTGCACGTTTTCCTGAACTAGGATCTCTTGCAGTTGCTCAATTTTTCCATTTATCGAGCGGATGTTAATGTTCAGTAGTTTGAATTTGCTGTCCTGGTGATTTACTATATCTTCTTTGGTCTCGAAAAAAATGATATCTTTTAATTTTGATACCTTGGGGCCAGAATTTTTCCTGATTCAACTTCTCCAGCAGTTCAAATTCCAAACTTATTCTGAATGATGAGGTTGGGCTATCATCACTAGATATCTTATCTATCTCGAATTTTTTGTTTGGCAATTTGTTGTTAAGGAATTCTAGTAGATCTTCTGCAGTGCACTTTTTTTCAACTCTTCCAACATATAACCAAGCCTTACGGTCTGCAGCCTTTAGTTTATAGGTTCCCCTATCAGATCCCAGTAAAGTTTCCTGTTTCTTTTTCATCTCAAGTTTCCTGTTATCCTTATCAGTTCCTACCTGAAGTTTCCTAGATTTTGTATTACAGTTCTCTTCTTTTCGTGAAACTGTTTCAATTGTTGATTCGTTCGGCAGTAAAGATTTCTTCTTCAATACATTATCCACACATGCATCTGTTTCAGATGTCACCACATGCAGTCTGTTAATTGATAAGTTAGCAGTACCTGTTATGTTAGATATTTCTTTTTTAGATGGCGTTAATGAGGTTCTATTTTCTTCTAATTTTTCTAATAAGTTTATATATTTATTTAATACCTTTATTTTGTCCTGTAATTCCTCTATCATATTAGATTTTTCCAGAAGAAGTTCATTCTTATACTTTATTTCCACATCCTTATTATTATTTGTCTCACTAAAAACTTCTGTTATTATTCCATTTTTTGAAACTGTGTCACTACAATCCTCATACAACCCAGAAGTTCCAGTATCCACAATACCTAGTTGGCTTATCGAGTTCTCGAAGCTTAATTCATTTAAGTACGACAGACGTTTCTTCAATTTTTCTATTTCTAGTTCCTTTTCCTTATGTTTCGAGGTTATGTCATCACAACAAACAACATTCTCCTTATCCACATATATGCCGTGAATTTTCAGGATACAGCTTGGGTGATATTTATATGCACATTTGAAGCATTTAACACAAATTTTTACTTCTTTACCACACTTTTTGCAAAGATTTTCTGCACTATTTTCACTTCGTGGCGCCATGTTTAATCAGTTAATTAATTTAATTTAATTGCGCTTTATGGGCTGGTGGAATCATTGGTCCGTACTTCTTCAAAAACGATGATGGCCAGAACGTTACAGTCAATGGTGATCGGTATAGAGCGATGATTTCTAACTTTTTCATTCCTGAATTGATCAACCATGATGTCCAGGAGCTGTGGTTCCAACAAGACGGCGCAACATGTCACACAGCTAGTGCCACAATCTATTTATTGAAAGACACGTTTGGTGACCGCCTAATTTCACGTTTTGGACCTGTGAATTGGCCTCCAAGATCTTGTGATTTAACACCGCTAGACTACTTTCTGTGGGGCTATGTAAAGTCATTGGTCTATGCGGATAAGCAACAAACCCTCGACCATTTGAAAGACGACATTCGACGTGTTATTGCCGATATACGGCCACAAATGTTGGAAAAAGTCATCGAAAATTGGACGTCCAGATTGGACTACATCCGAGCCAGCCGTGGCGGTTATATGCCAGAAATCATATCAGGTGTGCGAATAAGTCTTTCCCGTTTTTTGTAAGAGATGGCGCCACCAATACTGTGCGAGTATTTAATGGTTACATATGTCATAATCAAAGCTTATTCATCTGTCAACAATTCCACACTAACACATTAGTTGAAATTTTTTCGCATCATAAATTTTTGAAATCGTGAAAATGTCGAAATTTGAGCTGAGTCGACGTCATTTGCGGAAAGTTTCACTTTATTGGTTCAATTTGAAGAAATCTGCTGCCGAGGCGCATCGGTTGCTTCAGAAAGCTTATGGAGAAGGTTGTGTCGATGATTCAAGTGTTCGCGGATGGTTTCGACGCTTCAAAAGTGGCGATTTCGACGTGGAAGACAAGGAGCGTTCCGGGCGGCCGCAAATCTTTGAAGATCAAGAATTGGCGACTTTGCTTGATGAAGATTCGTGTCAAACGCAAGAAGAACTTGCTGAAGCATTGGGAGTTGACCGAACAACCATTTCCAAGCGTTTGAAAGCCATGGGAATGATCCAAAAGCAAGGAAATTGGGTGCCGTACGAACTGAAGCTGAGAGACGTCGAACGGCGTTTTTTCACTTGCGAACAGCTGCTTCAGCGACATAAAAGAAAGGGTTTTCTGCATCGTATCGTGACTGGCGATGAAAAGTGGATCCGTTACGATAATCCGAAGCGAAGAAAATCATGAGGACTACCCGGCCATGCATCATCATCGACGGCCAAGCCAAATATTCATGGCGCCAAGCTCATGCTCTGTATATGGTGGGACCAGCTAGGTGTGGTTTACTATGAGCTTCTGAAACCGAATGAAAGGATCACAGGCGAGGTCTATCGACGACAATTGATGCGTTTGAGCCGCGCACTGCGAGAAAAACGGCCACAATACTCCGACAGGCACGACAAAGTTATTTTGCAACATGACAATGCTCGCCCACATGTTGCACAGCCGGTGAAAATATACTTAGAAACGCTCAAATGGGAAGTCCTACCCCACCCGCCGTATAGTCCAGACATTGCTCCGTCTGATTATCATCTCTTCAGATCGATGACGCATGGCTTGGCTGACCAGCACTTCCATTCCTACGAGGAAGCCAAAAAATGGGTGGATGACTGGATAGAGGCCAAACCGGTCGAATTTTTTCGCAACGGGATTCGTATGTTGCCAGAAAGATGGGGAAAAGTTGTAGCTAGCGATGGCTAATACTTTCAATAATTCATTTGTAACCATTTTTTCACAATAAAGGCTCAAAATTTGAAAAAAAAACGGGAAAGACTTATTCACACACCTGATATTTAAAATGTAATGCCACAAGATTATCTTGCGGATAAATAAAATTAATGTCAATCGAATAATCCATCGTTGTTTTATTGCAATTTGAAGTTCTATAGCTCTAAAAAAACACCCTTTACATTTATGACTCAAAGTAATGTTTATCGCTGGCCACTTCTTTCTCTCATCTTTCTGACAGCATCCGAGTCTCGCGTTGAAAAAACTGTTCATCCTTTGAAGCGTTCCACAAATCGTTCCAATTTTTTACTTCTTCATAAGAACGGAAGTGCTGGTCAGCCAGGCCATTGATCGAAATAAGTGATAGTTCGAGGGAGTAAAATCTGGAGAATACGGTAAGTGAGGTAGGACTTCCCATTTTAACGTTTCAAAGATTGTCTGGACCACTTTCGCAGCATAGGGTCGAGCATTGTTATGCTGTAAAATCACTTCATCATGTCTCTCGTTGTATTGCCGCAGTTTGTCTTTCAGTGCTCGGCTCAAGCGCATTAATTGCGTTCGAAAACGATCACCTGTAATTATTTCAGTCGATTTTAATAATTCATAATGCACTACGTGAATATTCGTTTTGGCTTCCCACGTAGAAGCATGACTGGGACATCCCTATTTCTGCTCTTGAGATTATCATAATGAACCAATTTTTTGTCTCCAGTCACAATGCGGTGCCGAAACCCCTTCCGTCTTCGCCTTGCAAGCTGCTTCCCACAAGCAAAGGAACACCGTTCAACATCTCTCGACTTCAACTCGTACAGCATCCAATTTCCTTGTTTCTGCATCATTCTCATGACATTCAGGCATTTTGAAATGGCTTGTTGCGTTACTCCCAGTGAATGCTAATTCTTGTTGCGTTTGAGACGAGTCTTGATTCAGTAATGCCTCCAATTCTGCATCTTCGAAAACATTCTCTCTTCCACCGCCATGCTGGTCTTCGACGTCAAAATCACCGTTCTTGAAGCGTTTGAACCACTTTCGCACGTTCTTTCACTAATAGTAGCCTCACCATAGGTATTTGAGAGCATTGGATTCGCCTCAGACCCAGATTTCTTCATATTGGAGCAGACAATTAAAACCTCCCGCAAATGACGAGAATTTGGCTCGTGAGCTGACATGTTTGATTGAGAATAACTTTATGATGCAGACACAAATCGACTAATATTTCGATGGCGTTATGTTCACAAATACCTAAGCTTATTGTATGACATCTACAATCTTTTTATTTTGACTACCACTTACCGCTTCAGCCATCTATTGCAAAAACGGCGGAAGCAAAGTTGTACGCCTAGTAATAAAATCTAAACAGGTTTTGAAGAATACAAGCAATAATTTGTTGATTTAATAATTTATCTAGTTGATGGAAATTCAAAACAAAGTTTCACAAGAAAATCAGATGATGACTAACATTTCAAATAAGTCATCTTGACAGTAAGAAACTCATTACCTCTCTAAAAACGTACGCCTGGATGCCCAAAATACCCCCACAAAAAAATTTCCATTACAACGGCTGACCAACTTCAATAATGAATTTCCCAAGATAAAATCCAAAACATCCTTAAACACGAGTGCCCCAAATTAAAGAAAACGTGGCACGCGAAAGAAGTAGCGTGAGTATCATGTGGAAATTATAAGGGAAAATTCCGTTTTATCTGAAACTGGTTGCAGCATTTTTTTTTCCTCGCCGGTTGAAATTAACGGGAAGCGGAGCTTCAAAAGGAGCACTCAGAAAGACGAATGAATGTCGGCCTCAACGATGGCTAATTTATTTTGCAGGGCTTCCCGATGAATATGCAAAAACTGGTGTTATTGCTAGGCCGTGACTGCAAATTTGATGGTGCAGCCATCCTTTCAGAAATGGTGGATGGATGGATCCATTATTAGTTGTCCTGACAGGGTTTTATAAGAGGATGTAAGTATGGGACGAATAGGATTTCGGTAACCAAAATTTCGAAACTGTTCGAGTCTTGCATTAATGTTGAAAGTGGAATATTATGATCAACACAGTGCTTTTTTCGTGGCAAATGAAGTTTTTCTCTGATTGACATCAAATATTGATTTTGCAGACACAAATCAATGGGCAAAGTATTACTTTCCTACGTAGGCATCAAAATGTTTATTCTCAAAGCGAATAAAACATTCTACATTTTCTGACCCCACTCATTTCTTTCCCATTCCCTTATTTCTTGAGGAGTAAGTACTTCTGAGTCGCTATCACTATCCATAAAATTAATATATTCGAAATTTTTTCCAAAAAACTGTCAGATTTTCCATAAGTTGTCAAACTATAATTATTATGTACATATACATTTCCATAGCAACCAAGCAAACCAACAATTGCGATTTCTATTGAATTTCTTTTCAATTTTTCACTACAAGAAAAATAACAAGGTTGTAGAAATTGTAATAATTTGCAAAAACAATATCCTACATATATCATTATAAAAAAATATAATCAACTCGGCAGCAAAGTAGATTGACTACCTTGGCTGAATTTCTAGCCTTTTCCTTTTCTCACCAGTGACAAAAAGACTTTTCCTTCAACTGCTATGGAAAGTAGCGTATTTTTCAAAGCTTATTCAATTTCAAAACTACGTATTTCTCACACTGTGAGAAATATTATTCCACACGGCCCTTTGCCCACACCTCCCTTGATAGACCAACGAAATTGGGCTTTTGAGAAGTCGTTTCTATGGAAATGCAAGAAATGAACATATACTGTCAACGAAGGCCATTTTGAATTGAATCAGGTACATTACTTGAGTAATTTGTGTATATGTAGGAAAAGTAACGTGTGCAACAAGTGGGGCAAGTCCAACTTTTCTCGCGAGTGTGGAAGTTCACGAGCGAGAAAAAGAATTTCTCCACATGTTGCACACTATACTTTCCCTACCACTTCACAAATTTCACTAAAATCAAGTAATGGAATTGATTCAAATCAAAATGGCCTTTGTTGACAGTACGTGCTAACTAATTGCGTTTCCATAAAAACGACTCAAAAGCCCAATTTCATTGGTCTACCAAACGAGGTGTGGTAAAGTGCCGTGAGAAATTATATTTCCCACAGTACGAGCAATACATAGTTTTGAAATTGAGTAAGCTATGAAGAATACACTATTTTTCATAGCAGTTGTGGGAAAACATATTTTCTCACTCGTGTGTTTGCGCATTCGCCTTTCAGGCTCCTGCAACAATCTTCCATGTGAAAGGTTGGACTTTCCTCACTTCTTGCACAATATACTACTTTCCACATATTGCAAAATATACTTTTCCTGCAACTGCTAGGAAAAGTAGGGTATTCTTCACAGCTTACCCTATTTCAAAACTATATATTGCTCATACTGTGGGAAATATTATTGCCCACGGCACTTTGCCCACACCTTGCTTGGTAGACCAATGAAATTGGGCCTTTCTATGGAAACGCAATAAATTAGCACATACTGTCAACGAAGGTCATTTTGATTTGAATCAAGTCCATTACTTGAATTAATGAAATTTGTACAGTTGTAGAAAAAGTATAGTGTGCAACATATTGTTGCACAATATACTATTTCCTACAACTCAAAAGCCCAATTTTATTGGTCTACCAAGCGAGGTGTAGGCAAATGCCGTGTGGAATATTTCTCACAGTATGAGCGATACATAGTTTCAAAATTGAGTAAGCTATGAAGAATACGCTACTTTCCATAGCAATTGTAGGAAAATAATTGTGTGCGACTTATGGAGTCCTTTTGCTCAGTCGTGTGTGAAAAGTTGTACTTTTCCCATTTGTTGAACAATAAACCATGTAAAGATTTGAAATATTTCATGGGAAAGAGGGAGAAAATAAATCATAGCGTGAAACTAACAGTGTTTTTAGCAGCAAGAACCTCGGCAAGAACCACCCAGAACATGAAATATAAATTTATGCCGCAGAACAACAGCGATGATACCAATAAAGCAAAAAGAATCATGTGAAACAATCCAGAATATATGACTTTTGTTCTCGACTTCCTTCCCGAGGACCACCCCGTTTCGAAGGAATAAGAGAATTGCAGAAATACACTTTTAATTCGACCAGCATAAAAGCCTCCCTGATATTCCCATCGTTTCCAACGTTGCACCACCTCTCTCAATCCGAATAAGATTCATTTGCAAACAAAGGGACTCGAGGACAAGAACAAAACGAATCCCGTTTCTTCCAATAATGCGAAAAGATATTACCCAAAACCGACATCAAAACATTCCGTAATTTGATATATACGATTTCCGAGGAAACAAATTCCGCAGAACACTAGACTGGTGGTTTCCGTAGTTACGTTACTCCCCGGGAGAGATGAGAGCAAGGAATATTTGCCGGAGATAATACGATTCGGTAGGGCCATTACAACGCGGAGGAAAAGTGAGGTACGCGATATTGCCAAAGAACTCACAATCTGATATTCTCTTTGTGTAACCGATCTCTCGTCTCTCTTTGGCGAATGCTTAAGGACCCCCGTTCCGAAGGCTTAACAGAAAAGATCACTCTTGGGCTGTATCGAGGAACGTTCTGTGTTCTTTGCGTTCCGCGATCGTTGCAATTAAGAGATTTTTCGGGTGATTAATGGTGTCCTTTGAACCGTATCGGGAATGCGGATCAGGTGATCAAGGGAGGGAAATTACGAGTTGGGAATTTCAGGTTGCCTGCTGAACGGAACGCTCTGTCAACTGTCAATTCGGTTAGGGGGACACTGTAACTTTATCATTTCGTTTCTGTTTCATTTATATCCCTTCAATATTCCATGAATGTTTTGAAATAAGACTTTTATACTACAATGAAATGAAAGCATCAACGTGAAGTCAGCAGCATCTGAACGTTAACATTATTTTCCAATTGAACCCTCAGATAACACAAGACTGTAAACAATATCATATAATTTCTATCCGATGTTTATATAATCCTCTTAGTAATAAACATAGATAGAGGGAGCATATGTCATTTTCAGTAGGAAAATTTTGTCCCCAACATGAACTATCAAATTTGACATGAAGGGCGCGGAAATGAAAACATATCAGTGATGCGATATTTCACTCAATTCGCGAGTTTCTCCACAAGGAATGCATTTCTTATGTCCATACTTAATCAACGTTGCATATTAACTCAAAATAGATCGAAATAAATACCTTAATATATCAGAAATTCAGAAAACCAACTTCGAGCGCGCCAAAGGACGTGAAACAAGCGATAACACTAGAAGAGCAAAATTTGCCAAACCTTGGATTTCAGCAGGTAGATACAGAAAACAATAAATATTTTGATCATTATAAATTCGACAATTGGAAACATAATTAGATCCAAATATTCAAATTTGCATATTTAATCGGAAATCACTAAAATAAATATATTTCATTCAATATAATATATAAAATAACGATAAAGTGAAATTGTGGATTTGAAAATATATCAGAATCCGACAACTTAATCTAACCAAATTGCGTATACTTCCTCTATCTATGTTTATTACTGTATGATATAAGCATATTATTCATACTCTCTGTCGTTTATTTCGGTAATGTACACGTTTGTGTTCAACATTATTTATATCGTTTTTCATGATGAATATATCTTTTAATCGACCTCTGGACATTTTTTGGCTCAAATGGTTGATACTGTTGATAGTGATAATGGAATATCCTTTTTGAATCGATGATGAAAGTGCGATCTAATCATTTTACTAATCAAGTTGTTGTATGCACTATTATTCTTAGTTATTTGTACATTATCAAGAAATGTTATTTCCCCCATTGTCTCGGATATTCAAAAGAAAAGAATGGTGAGAAATTATCTCTAAACCATTCAATTTTGTGAACCGGTCGAATTTGCAGAAAAAAAAATAAGCTTTGATTTTATGTCCTTCAGCCTAAGTCCTCTGCTATAATATTAGAAGCTGAATTTGGAAAAGATCACTGAGTGCCAAACTGACGATTCTATCGGTGATCTCAGGATGACAATGACATCCCCTCAATAAATTAGCTTGGGTCGAGTACTTTTCGCCATTTAAAATATTCAAAATGTTCCAGAAATATAACCAGAATAATTCATACGTGTCTATTTATTGTTTTCAACATATATAAAGAGGAATATTGATATAATACATACTTCCTGCAAATAAACGTTAATTTCTGCGACATTTTTACTGATAATGAACGGTTGGTTACACAACATTATATCAACGTACCTGTGCCCATTGGGTTGGTTTGTCTCATAAGATCAATAAAGGTTGTCTGGTGAAGAACCAGAAAACGAGAATCTGGGATCAGATACGTGTTTCATTAGTAGGCTTGCAGGATCAACGAACAAAACTTACCGGCGCCTCCAACCCCAGCCAAGATCTCCTTCAGGAATACACAGAGCGGGTTCATAACGGGCGGAGAACAAGAATTCGGACTGCCATAATTCATCGACCAAACGGGCGTCTAGAAATGCGACAGGCTTGTGTTTAATTTGCGCTATCGCATAGCCGAATGCCCGATATTTCATTTTACTTATTAGTGTAACTATAATCTATGGTTGAGGACGGGGCATCCCTCGAAACCTATTGTATTTACCGCAGTCGATGTTAATTAAATTGTGCCTTTGCATATGCATAAGTCGATTCGCAATCCGAACCCCTTTTTAGGGGTGTACTGTGCGAGACACAATTCCGGAGGAACTATCCGATTATTATTCGGAAGAAGTCCCGCAGTTATCGACGTTTTAGACAGGATTATGTATTGCCGACAAAAACAAGGGCGTAACGATGAATTTTGATGAAAAACGCACAATGTTCTACATACGAAGCTTGGAGAGACATTGTTTTTAGTGTTCATTTTAAAATTTGTAGAATGTATAGGATATTTCCTAATTCTGAGACAAAATATCAGGAAGTGAAAGTACTCATCAAAATAAGAAAAAAATGTTCCTATAAACATATATCCGAAAATAAACGCTTCTGTTGATTTTGATGAAAATTTGGTCATAGGCAAAACTTTTCACGGAAAATCTCAAGCTGATTATATTTTCCTCACGAAAAAGTTTTCAGGATAGATTTCTTGAAAAAAAAAAAGAAAGTGAAAAAGGCATTATTTTTTCATATCTCGAGACAGCCTCATCTTATAGAAAAGACATAAAATGTATTTTTTAGGCAAAATTTATCGAACTTTTAGAGAAAATTGTCGAAATTTTTCTTGGATGTAATGGTAAGCGATAATTTCATTCATTACTCCTTAATTTTATGAAGAAACCTCATCTGAAATTATTTTTGTGCAGAAAATTCAATCAACAAGATTTGCGCAGTTGCTCCTATGACCAAAATGAATTCTTCGGATGGGTGCAATTCGAAGAGGACGCATTTTCGTATAAATGTTAATGGCAACTTTTTTCTTATTTTCATGAGTACTATCACCTTCTGAAGTTTTGTCGTACAATAAGGAAATACCCTATATGCAGGATGTTTTTGAATTGGTGACATTGCGAAAAATTTATAATCGAAAAAATACTGAACAATATCGCCTTAGTTACAATATGTCATAAAACCTCATTTCTCTATTTATTTTTCAATAAAAGCATCAAAATAACTTATGATTTGATAAAACTTGCATTTTTTTCGATACTTTTCAACATAAAAAAATTACATTTCTCAAAATTTTCATTCAAGCGAAAGCAAACAGATGCAGACTATGAAGAATCAAAGATTTCATAAAAACCGTCACCAAACATTATGATGACTCTGCTGCATGCTATGCCATCATCAACACACAGGAACATATGCTGCAGATGGCTGTCCCTTCGGAACAGCTTTCATCTTCCCTAACTCATATCTCTGCAACATACGGTTGCAAGATATTCTTTCGCAACAGACACATTTTTTCAACCACCGTCGGCCACCATTATTGCTTTTGGATTATCTGAACCCAATCCATCAGGAAACTTATTCAGAATCTTTCCGAAGGTATTATTGACAACATGCTGAAAGAATAAATCTCTCATTACCATAAGCCACGAAGAACCTAAGAATACCTTGTGGACGCAACGCAATATATTCTCTCACCAAACTAGCAGCATCCAGATCTCTTCCATCAATAATTGTCAATTTCCTACTTACATCATGCAATATCTCTGGGACGTTAATCACGATCATCGACCAACGATCTTCTAGATTAGGAGTTTCTCTAAAGATTTGTTTGAGCTGTTCTCGAGACAACAACAATAAGTTTTGAGAACGGTATCCTTCATCTTTTAAATAAGATCATTTCTCAGTCGGGTTCTGGCCGCCGAACATCCAAATTCCATCAAAACCAGAAATGAGAGCTCCCCGATTGATGAGCAAAAACCCCGAAAATTGCAAAAAATCCATTTTCAAAGCTCCATATCTCGAAAACTGTCCATTTTTGAGCTTTGTGGCTGAGGACTTTTCTGATCAGTTCATCAAGAACTACATCATATCAAAAATTCAGCCAAACTCACGGAAAGCCATTTCCCATACTAAACGTGCGTGGTCCTTTGATATTTCATGTTCGGAACAAAATTTGCTCACTGAAAATGACTTATGTTCTCTTCTCTATCTATGTTTATTACTCTGAGGTCAGCACATAGCTAGACAATAAATCAATTTTATTCATGACAAGACGTGAAAATCAAATCAGCCAACCATGATTTTTCCAAAAACGGCTTTTACTAACGTAGCTATAACCCAATGAATTCCACAGCAAATTATGGATTTGGCCTCAACCCATATTAATCTGAAAAGGTGCCATATTATGAATCCACGTTCCAAAATCAATCCTCTCCATACTCCAACCCCAAATACGTATTAATCCCCAAACCTAAGTCCCCTCTTCACCCCCCTCAACCCAGTAGAATCACGAATTTTCCATTCGTTACGCGGAGAGTTCTTGCAATAAAAACTACGCATGCAAAGGAAAAGAGCGATGAAAAAACAGTGAGCGAACTTTCTCTGGAAGGAACATCTGCCGTGCTCATTTATACTCGGCAACATTACCGAAATTGGTTTCTGGTAAAATATGACGGCTACAGAAGTATTAAATTATATTTATCTGGCGAACATCAATCTCATTACTTTCTTTATTTGATCTGGGGCGTCTATGGTTCTACCGTGAAAAATGCGATGATGGAACAATCGAACGATCCGGTGAGGGTTAATTTATTTGAGTGGATACCACATGTGGTATCGATAAAACTTCGATTTTGATACGTCCTTGTTCGACGCGACATTTTTCCAGTGTGTGGCAGTTGTTGTTTGTCTTGGAAGGTGTCGGGATTCGAAAACAGACACGTCTTATTTGGGTTTGGGTATACGATTCAGGTGGAAGAATTGGACATGAGATGGAGTCTTCTGTAAATAAGTTACCTCCAGACACGGTTCATGTACAGGATGGGTAAAATTCGTTGTCTACTTTGCTTCTTGTGGCTCGAAGTAACAAAAATGTTGTTTCTTCTTCGAAGGTCTTTAAAATGATGAGTATCCTACTTGGAGGCCCAAATAAATTGTGGATGAAGGAAAACACAAGAATGACTATAACTTGTTCAATTTGAGTTTGTTAAGTGAGAGAACATATACAATGAATGGATAATATTATTATGGGAGCACTCGATACAGGAGATAGCATGATAGGGGTAAGCTCAGAGCTGAACCTCTGAGAAATTCCTCTTTTTCCTGGACAAATAAGAGAGACCTATATGTCCAACAATGGACGCAAAGGGTTGTATGATGATGATGATGAATCCTGAGGTCAAAAAACCCCTGGTCCTTGAGTGGAGAAAACTGAGGTGGGCCACCTATTCAATAGATAACTGATTACTCCTTGTGCCACTTGTGTAGAAGCCCATACAGAACTGCTGAATATATTCTGTTCGTCTGTGTTAATCTCAAGAAGTCAAGGACAACAAACCTAGGAAACCCAACATCTACTGTAATGAATAAGACCCCTTTTTATAGGCTCAGGAAAATCAATAGGCCAGAGGAATCAGTACAAACAAGATTGGCACCATAAATGAATGACAATGCCAAATAAGCATCACTTGCATTTTTATCACAGAAGCAGCAAATATGCATATCCAACATTTTATATGGTTATGTCAGCCTACTAGTCTTCCAACATTGAAGTACAAAGCAGAAGAAAAGACATCAATACCTTCCGTACCTACTGTGGTTTCGTCTATATATTTAAACATTATTAAGGCAAGTTCATTTAATCGAATGAAGATGATTTCGTTGTTTGCGTGTAGAGAATACTAATAATATGGTTTGTTCTGTAAGCTACAGGGTATAAACATATAATCACAGAAGCGAGAGCCTTTACTTTTACTGGTTAGTAACAGTAAAATTTCATCAAATGAATAAAAAAAAGACAAAAAGGAAATACAGAAATTTAGACTACGTCATCCTGGCAATTTCAAAGTAGTAAAAAGTCTAATATGAAATTGCAATCAATGCCAGGATGACGTAGTCTGAATTGGTCGTTCTAACCAGTAATTTTAACTTCATCATGTTCACTCAAGGACCAAAGTACCGAATCTACTCCATAGCAATTTCAGCGAGCGTAGATTTAGCAAGCACCCAAATCTGATACTCTATTTCTGGAAAACTATGCTTTAACGTCCCTATGTCCTGATGAATCTTGAAAATACTGAAAATAATACCTCCAAAACCCCGTACTTACGTAGTTATCATAATATTAGAATACTAGCTACTTAAAATGAAACAAAAAGCATCATGTCAATCAAATTGAATTTGAAAGCTGCCACACATCACACACAGTGCTGGCTAGAACATATTTTGGAGTGTAATATCAATGAGTAAGAAGGAAGGTATAAAAAATGCCTAAAGCAGAGAGGAAAACAACGGTTTTGCCTCTTTCTCTCCACAAACAGTAAGAGTCTAATTAGAAAGAAGAGTTATCCATACCCCTACAATTCCTCGTCTCTATTGTCAGCATTATATACTTATATAGTTTTATTATTTTTTATCAAACTCAAATTAAATTTTGGGGTCACAGAAATTTAGGGCAATTTTTTTCGATATTCTTCTATTTTATGGTTCTGGTTATATCTTCATCTAGATCGTATATGCAAGCAAAATTTCGAATGATCCTATGTAGAGAACCCCTAGTCAGATTATGCCCATTAATGAACTCAATCGCTGCACTACACTGAATATTGTATCTAGCTTTTTCCCTCCAAACTTGATAGCTAGTTTGAGACCATTTTTACCCCAAAATTCGAAAAATTCAGGCATTGTGATGAATTGATGAAGCGTCAAAATAGGAGATTCCAGCTAGGCATAAAGCTGTCCACCGGTTGCAGGTCCTGTCTCCAGATAATTACCGCATCAGGGTACGCGCGAATGCAAAGAGCCTTCAGTAGAACTAATCAGCATAGGTTCGTTCCAATTTAATTGAAAACGTAATACCTACGTCATTTGGAATCGTAGTTGCAGACGCGGCCGGTCATAAAGCTATCTTGTTTCAGGGGCGTGGTCCAATTCCATGTAGGAAATTTCTAGTTGACAGTGCGGCTTTACTTAACTGCGTGGTTCTCCTGTTCTCTAATTATTAGGTGCTGTAGCGAAACCAACCTTTGTACAGTCGGTAACAGAACCGTAACGAGTCTGTCTTGCATCTTGGGCAGAATTGAAGAAGAGTAACTTAGCGTTTGTAACTGGTTCCACTTGAAGCCAGGGATACAGTTGTGTGTGTACACACCAAGCAGATCTTCTGCCACCCAACTAGTGTTCAGCGTCACACACAAACATATTCCAAACTCAGTTTTCTGATTCGTATATTTGAGTTTCAATAAAAACATTTGAGCATGCAGAAGTGAAAAATGAAAGATTTCAGTATTTCTTCGAATAAATTATGGATATGCAAGAATGGATGTAGCAGTAACAAGCCAAATAAGCAGATGAAATATTCCGCAGAGCCTAACAGCTCGATGAATGCTTTGGAAAACTGAATTATAATAAAAAATTTCATGTTTGAAGGATGTTTTAAAGAGAAACTTTGCTTTCGTCATTTTGCTGTAAAAGTAAGTGGTAGTCGAAATAAATAGATCGTAGATGTCATACAATAAGCTTGGTTATTTGTAAACATCACGCCATCGAAATATTAATCGATTTGTGTCTGCATCATAAAGTCATTCTCGTTTAAACATGTCAGCTTAGGAGCCAAATTCTCGTCATTTGCGAGTGATTTCGATTTTCTGCTTTAGTATAAAGAAATCTATGTTGAGGACGCTATTAATAGAAAGTGCCGAGAGTGGTTTCAACGCTTCAAGAACGGTGATCTTGACGTCGAAGACCAGCATGGGGGGGGAAGAGAAAAGGTTTTCGAAGATGCAGAATTGGAATCATTACTTGATGAAGACTCGTGTCAAACGCAACAGGAATTTGCAGGATCATTGGACGTGACGCAACAAGTCATTTCAAAACGCCTGAAAGTCATGGGAATGACACAGAAACAATAAGGAAGTTGAAGTCGAGAGATATTGAACGGCGTTAGTTTGCTTGTGAACAGCTGCTTGCAAGGTAAAGATGGAAGGGATATCTGCATCGCATTGTGAGTGGAGACAAAAAATGGGTTCAGTACGATAATTCCAAGCGCAGAAAATCATGGGAATATCCCGGCCGTGCTTCCACGTTGACGGCCAAACCGAACATTCACGGTTCCAAGGTCATGCCCAGTATTTGGTGGGACCAGCTCGGCGGAGTCTATTATGAATTGTTGAAACTGACTCAAACAATCACAGGCGATCGTTATCGAAAGAAATTAATGCGTTTGAGATAAGAATTGAAAGACAAACAGCCGCAATACAACGAGACACAAAAAAAGTGATTTTACAGCATGACAATGCTGACCTGCCGTATTTTCCAGACGTTGCTCCCCCGGATTATCACATGGTTCGATCAATGGCACACAGCCTGGACGACCAGCACCGGTCTTATGAATAATTAAAAATCGGATCGATCCGTGGATCGCTTCAAAAGATGACCAGTTTTTTCGACGCGGGATTCGTACGCTGCCTGAAAGATGGGATAAAGTAGTGGCTAACCATGGAAAATACTTTGAATCATAAATGTACAATCAATTTTTTCCACAGAAACCTCGAATTTCGGAAAAACGGTGAAAGCAAAGTTGTACGCCTATGTATTTAAAAAGAATAGATGCTTGTTTTTTCGGTAAGAGAAATACATTCCATTAACTATGGAGAACGATATCTACCTGTCTGTCATCGATTACTTCACGAATTCCATCTTTAAGCTTTCGAATAGATTGTGCCGTATTGACATATAACTCATCATCCACGAGGTCCCAAAGAAAGCAGTCTAAAGGTGTTAAATAATAAGATCTTGGTATCCAGTTGTGATCACCTCTTCTAGATATAGAATATAGGGTAGTTCACTCAGGTCAACAACAGCATTGCTCTTGTTCATAAGACCAATCTACCCCACGTTGAATAATCTCCAAAGAACAAAAAATCTTCTTCTTTATTCGCTTGTCTTTGTCAACATGTCTCACCACCATAGTAAAAGCAACTCACCCGAAACTAACAACTTCTCATATCCGAACCTAAAAATTACAAACACGTGTTTACAGAGGGCTCACATTAAATGTTTCAATTTGAATAAATTGGCCATGCAGACCATGGAAAAATATTCTTCCGATTTACATACCGTGAGCAACCTCAACTTTTGACGGCAGTTCCGCATTGGAAGATTAAACGAACTGTGAGATGATTGCAATATAAACGAAAGTTACTGCTACCTTTTCTTCATTCATTCATGAATATTAAATACAGAATTTTGAGATAGTTCAGAGGATAGCAGCGAAATGAACGATTTACATACTAACCGTTAGGGGTAATTCAATTGGCTGGGTCGAAGATTACCCACAGGAGTAATGAGTGAGGTAGGGATGAAAGAGAAGCATATAATTCCCTGAAATATTAACGCCGAATAAATAATGTCAGTTGGGCTTGTTTTCGATATTTGAAGCTTTGCTACGCTTGTTGAATTAGAGGCAAGTTTGGAAACTCATTGCTTGCGTAGGCAGGCTTATCAATATGGAATAGATGGTTTGATGTGGTAAACTTTTGTTTCAATGCTTTGTTCCAATTTACACTAGCGAGCCAAATAAAAGAGTCACAAGTTTTTACACTGTTTTTCCCACTAGACTCGCGTGTTCAAATGGATTCAATAATACCCTGATCTATCTTTCATTAGAGAATCAATTAAATATGCGCGAAATGTAGACATAATGAGCTGACAAAACTGGATAAAAGAAATAATCACGATAAATTTATCGTTTATCGGTTGCGTTCAACATTGACAATTGAATAGTTTGATTTCCACTCTCTGACAGAAACAATTTCATAAAATGAGTCTATCAATTGAAGATTGTGCGAGACTAGTGGCACTTATTGAAAATGGGCTGAGCCAGAGATCTGTTGTTAGAAGAATGAATGTTAACCTTTATATAGTGCAAAGAATTTTGACAAGGCATCCAGAGGCAGGCAGGCTTACCAGAAGATCTAGATCTGGAAGAAGACGGTGCAAATCGTTGAGGGATGACAGATTCATGGTTTCCACAGGTCTTCGAAATCGCCATCTTAATCCTGTTGTAGTTTGAAATCGATTGATGGATGTATCTCAGATAAACGTAAGTGCATGAACCTTGAGACGTCTATCAGAATCGAATTTAAGACTATACAGACCTAGGGCAGGTCCCGAACTTCTGAGATATCATCGAATTGTGCGTCTTCGATTTGCACGAAACTGGTTAAAAGCTCAGAGAGCCCAGGTACTTTTTCCTAATGAATTCAGATTCAGCGTTCGGGGAGCTGATGGTTGTACACGCTTTTATAGACGTTCAGGAGAAAGATATGCCGATGCCTGTATAACTCAGGGAGTTCCATTGGGTGGAGGTTCTGTTATGGTCGGGGGAGGTATGTATTGAGAGGACCACACAGAGTTGATTTTTAAAAATGGATCTCTAAGCTAAGGTACAAGGAGGAAATTCTTATGGACCATGATTTACCTAATATAGCATTTCTTGGATCAGGGAATTTTTATGCACGCCCACATACTGCTCGAATAGGTTCAGCGTACTTGTATGAGTTTGGAATTTCAAGGTTCAGCTGTCCAGCACGAAGTCCCGACTTAAATCCCATCGAACATCTATGAAACCAACTGGGAAGGCGAGTCAGTCCATGCCAATGATCCATAATCTAATCGAGACTTGAAAGATGGAACTCTTGAAGTTATCGAAGACATAAGGCCGGAAATGTGCGAAGTGGTCATAGAAAATTTCAAGAGAAGGATATGGTTCTGTGACCGTGGACGAGGCAACCATTCGGCTGATATCGCTGTCGATCTTTAAAGACTTTCCACAATGAACGGTTTGAATAGAAAAACTATACATAACGTTATTAACAACAGAATATGACGAAAATAAAATATAAAAGATCTGTTAGTGACAAATTCCCTGAAGTCACATTTATTAATGTATTACTATTCATGTTAACATTCCCTAAAGTGACAAATATTGCCAAAGTTGACTTAAGTGCGTATGTTGTGCAGTTACACACGATGTATCCTGATTTATTTAAGTTTCGATGTATATGATGTCCATTTGAGCCAGAGAATTTTTTTATTTTTGTTTCCATTTTGTAGTGGCTGTCTTTGAATAGTATTTCTGTTGTGAGACTAACAGGTGAGCTTCTTAGAAGTGAGCCTCTGTCTCTTTATTTAAGTTTATTTGTAAAATTTATTTGAAGTGTTCATTTTTTTTTTTGTTTTTAAAGTCAAATAAACTTTAAAGTCAAATGGAATGTCTCTTTAAATATACCAGTTTTTTAATATCAAAATGAATAATTTCATTGGAGAAACGTATATATGGGCTTCCGCTATTGGCACAGTATTTTAAGACAATAATATTGAATTCTTAGAGGTCAATCCTCCAGCATTTTATGAGTATATCGCAGGATGCAATTGGTGCAACCAAAAACTCCCGAGTATCGCCAAGAGATTTCCTCATTTTTTCCATTTGTATAATAATTTTCTGTTGGCGTCTCATTTCAGTAGTACATACATTTAAACACGATCAATATCAAATAGACAACTTTCACCCAAACTTCTTATTTGACCAAATTGGACGAGTCGAGAGACCGGAGCAGCGTTATTAAACTAATTGATTTTTAATAACTGATCTGTATTGGCG
Source organism: Harmonia axyridis (assembly GCF_914767665.1). NCBI lineage: Eukaryota > Metazoa > Arthropoda > Insecta > Coleoptera > Coccinellidae > Harmonia > Harmonia axyridis. The sequence continues at coordinate 12,198,116 of NC_059502.1, read as the reverse complement.
TGGGTGGCCGACACGACAGTGAAATTTAAATAATAGATTGCTTTCTAGCACGTGAAGTCCGTTTGATAGTTGGCGGAATCGAAACTTCGATGGAGTTTCGGTTTCCTAGACGTGGCGCTGCATGCGAAAACGGAACCCCGAGGATTGACCTCATGAATTTTAGATAAATTTGATATGTGAAAATTACATGGTTCTATTGAATTTAATGGGTCTGTCTCACGGTTCGAAAGTGTGACTCTAGAATTAGAATAGGGAGTAATGGTTGGAACTAGGGAATCCTATCCCGCAAATGCGGAATACCTCTGACTTTCTGCGGGATCAAAATTGCGGGGTTTTCCATGCGGGATCTGCGGGATTCGATATTGAAATTGCATGTAAGACAATAAAAGCGCAAACATCATTTCAAACGTCCCAGAAAGCAATAAACCTATCATAAGTTACGGATGAAGATGCAACACTAGTTACTGTTGAAACTAAAAAACGATTCATGATCAGCATTTTGAAAAGTTTTTATAACTCGACTCGAGTAAAGAAATGGTTAAAGCTTTATTTCCTAGGATAAAAGAGTGCCGTCCATTAAAGACAAGTATAGTACCGAAGTGAGAAAACCCACGCAAATATCTGGAATTTCTGGGAAACAGTCAATCTCTACAAATGGCCAAGAAGATACTTTTGTACTTCATAGCAAATCAACATTACGAAATGAAATTAAGAGTTGGACATACATACTGCAAAAAAAAAACGACTTCAGAAGACAAAACAGAATCCCAAACCGAAGACCATTTCACTTATGCTGATGAGAATAAGGTATTATTTCAGAAATTGTAGGTAAAAATCTGAAATGTTCGACTAAAAATGGATGAAATTCCCAAAGCTGCAACTTCTGGAAGTAAGCTACACTCTTGAAACCTCACTATATTTAAGATCAGAACCCGATGTTTTCAAAACATTTGTATTTGAGGGGTCTGTGACGAATAATTCAGGATATATAACGGTTTTTGGATGGAAATTCAATTTTTTCCCAAATTTCATGATCGAATTTCCTAAAAACTGTGGGGTCTATCGAAAATCGGTATGCGGTGCCAGAATTGATCCCTGATTAGCCGAATTTCGATCTCACCTGAAAAAATTCTTGTCGAAAAATTTTCGTGAAATTTTCCATTTCCCTTAGAAAATTGAAAAAAACCAAAGGTTCCTTCATGGGACTATTGTACCATTTTATTGATTGATTCGACTATATAGATTACGAAAATGCTTGCAGTTTCGCGATTAGTACATTATTTCGGAAAACTTTTTTATTTGAGGGGTCTGTGACGAAAAATTTAGGAGATATAACGAATTTTAGATGGGAATTCAATTTTTTCTCTTAGTTCGAGTTCAAATATCCTCAAAACCATGAGGCCTTTTTCGTAAAATTTTCCATCCTAACATTTAGAAAATTGACAAAAAATTAAAGTTCCTTCATGGGAACATTGGATTTTTTTATTGATTGATTCGACTGTGTAGATCACGAAAATGCTTGCAGTTGGGCGATCAGTACATCATTTCAGAAAATTATAGGTAAAAATCTGGAATTTTCGAAAAAAAAATTGATGATGTTCCCGAGACTGCAACTTCTCCTGGACGTAAGTTACGACCTTGAAACCTCAGTATGTTTAAGATCGGAACTTGAAGTTTGAAAAAAGTTTTTGAGGGGTCTGTAACGAATAATATAGGAGATATAACGATTTTTATATGGAAATTCAATTTTTTCCCAAATTTCGAGTTCGAATTTCCTCAAAACTGTGGGGTCTACGGAAAATCGGTGTCAGAATTATATTTCTAAATTTCCATAAAAATAAACAATAATAACCGTCATTTAAATTCAAGTTGGATAGATTTCCAACAACGTAGACCGAGAGGCAAACAAAAATATGAAACAGTTAAAAATTTTCAATTCTTCGATTTCCAAGGGCGCATGAATAAACTAGCGCTCAAAAGCTCTCGACGCGAATTCGGTACAACCCTCGATTTTTTCCATATCTGCGAGTCTGCAGACACAGTAGTGTCTATCGCAGCAAAACTGTCTAGAGGCGTCTTTCACGAACTTGAAACCCCCTTCGTGTGTATCCACCTCTTAACCGTCCGAATGACCACTTCAGGTTTCAGGGCAATAAAAATGTAAATTCAGTAATTGCGGTCCTTGGTAAACACTAGAACGCGAAGACCGAATAGGTTGGTTGGAAAAAAAAGGGAGGCCTTGTTGGCATTTTTAATTGCAGTACTAGTTCATATGCATGCATACGATGAATAGACCGCGAAGATTGCTGCAGACTATTGCCGTATTATGCCTTGGCCCTTCAATGAGCCGGGCAAATTTGCACGTAAATATGGCCCTATCTGCTGGATAAAAACGGAACCCATGCCGTTATGCAATTCCGAATATGCCATCGCTGAATTATTCATCTCGACGTCGAGAGATAGAGAGAGAGTATTACCCGGGTCATTGGTGTCTGCTTCTGCATAGCCGCAGACAGAAAACATGAATTTGCGATAAACAACTTCATACATTTTTTATGATACTTCGATGATGTGCACGAATAATAGGATTCCGTATCCGATACGAACTGAAAATTGAATAAGAAAGTTCGGGAGAAACAATAGCATTTCGAGTAGTTAGATTTTTCTTTATCTTAGATAAAAATAAAAGTTGGTGGCAAGATTAAAGAGGGAACACTACTACGTGACTGCTCTGTTCAAAACGAAAATCACTAGTTGACCTTCATAATATATCCTGAAATCCTTTGTTTAGGGATTCATCAAGCCAAGTAGCTTCACATTTTAACCAACTACTTGACTTGGAAATCAAGTTCGTGAAAAATTACATACTTGAGCTTGACTAGATATTAAATATTTATTGCTTGACTTGATATCAAGCTACTCGATATTACTTGAGCTTGATTTGCAAGCGTCGCACGTCATATATTTCTGCAATCTCGTGCGCGCTTAGACTAAATAAGGGGATTCCCCGAGCGCCGAGAGACTGAAGCATTCGCCAGTCTGACTTCCTTAGTAGTTTTCTCACATTTCTATGGAATCTATTGGTAGATTTTTGTAGTTTCAGAAATATCTTTCCAAATTTGGCCAAAATGGCCAAGGATTTTTTATCAGAGCCAGCATCTTCAGCTCCTGTTGAAAGACAATTTTCCAGAATTGCTTTTACATTTACAAAAACCTGCAATAGGTTAGGCGACAGATCTATAAGATGCCTCAAGTGTGTTAGATCCTGGCTGGAAAATTATGAAATCAACCAAAGCCTGGAGGTTCTCGCAATATTAAGAAACTTTATTATTTATTATTTTGTTATGATTTATATTGATTGAATTAAAGTTCTATTTCGAAAAGGTTGATATCTTGGGTTCTTCTGTACAATAAGTTTAATAAATTAATGTGTTTTTTGCAAGGTTCCTTCTCATTTCATCATTTTTTTATTGATGTGACACATCACAATAAAACTGCTTAAAATCAAGTAGCTTGATATAATTTAAGTACTTGATAAATGAATAATTGACTTGAGATTGAAAAACTACTCTTACTTGACTTGAGCTTTCAAAAGCAAAATGGTAAAAGTGTGAAGAAACGATTGAATAGGTTTTTCAAAAAAAAATAACAATAATAAATCAGATCGAGAATCAGATTCTTCGACAGCTCGCAGAAGTTTTGTTCTTCTTTCGAGTGAAATCTTAGCAAATTTCTAATGGATTTAAATCGGCAGTAAATAACTGGCTACTATCATAAAACTCGAGTTGGTACAACCCTTAATACTTATCTACATTTCTCCAACAAGCTTTATTGGTAGAAGTAGCGTGCAAATAGTAACAACATCACTTTTTTTTTATTATCCTCAATTGAAAATAAGCGAATATTTTCAATTGTTACTATTTGTCACGGGTATAGCTTTTATAACCTCGAAATGACTGTTCATGATTTCAGAGAGAAAGGGATTTCAACGAAAGCCATCACAATGGTAGAGTATTAGCCACGCGAGTTTTATTAGCAGAAAATTACCAGTCAACGCAAGAGAACAATAAGTGAGACATATTTCAAGGAGAGCCAAAGTTTTCAGTCCAAGAAATATTAGACATGTTTTGTGAAACCGATGAAAAAGTATTAGTTCTTTACTAGCACAACACAGAATGAATTTATCTATAACACACTATTGAAATTTTCAGACTATTTGATTGAAAGGAATTCTCCAGAATGATGAATTCCTGGAAAAAATGTAATATTTTACTTTACCATCTCAGAACGCTATCGTTACAGCGACTTTTTCATCGAATTTTTCATCGGAAATATCAAATGGATGAGGAAAATTCCACCCAACATTCGTACCTATTTGTCTTGGTGACCCTATTAATCTATTTAGTAGACTAACCTTCCGAAAACATTTTTAGTAGATTAAGAAAATGAAGAAATTTTTCCAGCCACTTAGTCGCAATCAAAAATGAATAATAAATTAGGCTTTCAATTCACTTTCAACCTTTACCTCACATCCGATCTATTGTTTCGATAATGAATGTTACATATTGGGTTATTCACTGAACCAATTTTTCGATTAATTTGTATTTTCATTATCGCCTTATGAACTGCTTATGTTCAGCCCTTTTCAATTCGATTTACTTATTGAATTCTAATGTTCATTTTTTGACTATTGGCTGTTAGGTCGTTAAGGATGACATTAATATCATTAATGATATTATCAATTACAAAATTTTTGACTCCTTACTTATAATTTTCAATCACTTTCCTATTTCAGAACTTTCATATGAAATATATGGCGGTAGTTATAAAATTGTTTTAAAATGTCCATAATTAACAATTGCTGGAATTATTAAGAAATATTCTTATAAAATTTATGAGAAAAATTTGAGGAAGACAACAGTATTTTTGAAATGTGCCAATTTTGGTTTAAATCTGCTGTAAAAATGAATTAAAAATACTTCGGTGATTTAGAATATTTCCTCAACTTAAATTGAAAACGTTTCCACAAATATTACCAAATCTAAAATCTAGTCTTCAATACAGGGTGGTTCAGATTTGAGTTGAGTTACTTTGGCGTCGGACAGAACAACTCTTTTCATGAAGAACTTTATGACCTATATACTCCTAACCTAACCTTCGTTTTCGAGATACAGGGTGTATAAGTTTGAAGAAAATCAGTATTTTACTTAAAACTCTAATATTATTACATTCATTATTTTGATTTTTAGATATTGAAGTCTAGATAATATAATGTTTTGTATTAGGTTTGTGTCTCCTGCCAAAATTATCCAGTGGCCTAGATAAAGGATGATCCTTTTACTATTGAAAATCTACACCACTGTCTTTTTTTCGAAAAAATGGTATCATTTCAGAAATCAAGCTTCATTGAAAAGAAAGGTCTTTTGAATTTTTCCATAAAATCATTTTTGAGATAATCGAGTACAAAGCAAATACTTCACAAAAATATAACAAAATTGATTTTTTGAATTGACGTAATATATTAGAACGCATTTAAGTGACATTCAACATCGATTAAACAAATTCAAAATAACTTTCTTTTCAATAAAGCTCTGTTGAGTTCGCGAATGAAACAATTCTCTCGAAAAAATTTCAATAGGAAAAGGATCATAACACCCCTATATCTACGCCACTGGATGATATTGGCAGGAGACATTTACCTTATTCGAAACATTACCTCATCTCGACTTCAATACTCAAAATTAAAACAATGAATGTAATAATACAACTAAATTCGAATAGGGATTCACGGCTTGACTTGATATTCAATTTACTTGACTTAGGCTTGAGTTGACATTGAGTTGATTTCAAGTCGAGCCCAGGTCAAGTAGCTTGAATACCAATTAAAGTAACTTGAATATCAATTAAAAATTCAAGTGAAGTAGTGGTTTTCCAATGTCAAATCGAGTACTTGATGAATAAAAACTCGACTCGACATTGAAAAACTTCAACTTGACTTGAACTTGAGTTGATTTCAAGTCAAGCCCAAGTCAAGTAGCTTGAAGATCAAGTCAAACCGTGAATCCCTAACTCCGAACAATACAAGAGAACATATACACACCTCAGCAAAAACACTGTATCCCCGTATAGGTGTAGTGATTGGTTTGTGTATTTTTTCACAGTATTAGCTCGCATATTTATATTAAAGGGCATCCAAACAAAAACTTTTCCATCATTTTTCTTCACCAACAGTAGACGACATAATATAACTGAATCTTGATTTAAAAAGAAGAACCAGAAAGGAGTAATAAATGTAATAGTTTCCATTATATTCATTCAAGTTAGCAACCTATTCTGCTGGTTATTATATGAATGAATGAGCCTTCAAAAGCTCTCTTCACTTTCTGCGAATTCAATTCCCAGTAAAAACCTAATACATCCCCCCCACCAAAATCCTGACGTGGTCATCCTGAATCAATAACCAAATTTTCCCTACCGAAAGAGCAGCCGTCCTCTTTTGTTTTCCCAAAACCAAACGCCGGCATATAACTCGATTCCACCTTCCGGCATGTGTTCCTTTCATCTGGGAAAACATCCAGATATGAACCCACACATTCCCGTTCATACCGACGCTTTTTCCGAGGACGGCGTACACTTAGTTCCATTTGCCGACGCCAAAGACGGCGTAACCGATACTCTGCGCCCGGGAGGCCAGAACGACGCTCCTGTTTACAAACAGGTTAGAACAGTTAAAGAGTCCTGGGAGCTACCCGGGACCATCTTACAGGTAGGGCGGGGAGTGTATCCGGAATAAATATCATATGAGTTCCCGCGAGGAATAAAATGTGGCCGGGGGTTTCTGGACTGTGCGAGGAATACGTAAAATAGATCGGAAGCATGCGGCAAAATGGAGGGCCGAAGAATACTTCACTGAAGGCGGGCTTTACTGTCGGTAGGAGAGGTAGGTTATCGACTTTCAAGCCCGGTCGAGCGTACTCGTTTTGGCGGACTCGGAATGAGTTGCGATTTGCGTATTTGGGTGGTATTCGAAATTATATTATGACTCACAAATGAAGTCAAATGCCTCAGAAAGAGAGTGAAGCTTGGCTTCATTAGATGATTTGAAGACACTAAGATATCGATAATTTCACAACAGTCACAACAAAAATAGGCGAAATATCTGGTTTATAAAAGCGAAGACCACCAAATCAACTTTTGAACAATAAAAACTAACTACGTAGATCAGAAGAAGCTATTGCAGTACAGTGAATTACCAGGATCAGATAAAATATTAGGTGGACATCTTTGCTTCCACCTTTTTGCAATAGTAGCTGAAGCGGTTATGAAAGGTAGTCGGAATAAAATAAATCGTAATGTCATACAATAAGCTTAGGTATTTGTAAAAATAACGCCATCGAAATATTAGGCGATTTGTGTTTGCATCATGAAGTTATTCTCGATTACACTTGGCAGCTTACGAGCCAAATTCTCGTCATTTGCAGAAAGTTTTAATTTTATGCTTCATTATGAAGAAATACTGAGCTGAGGGTCATCGAATGCTCTCAAATACCTATGGTGAGGCCGCTATTAATTGAAGAACGTGCCTAGAGTGGTTTTACTGCTTCAAGAAATGTGATTTTGACGTTGAAAATAAGCATGGCGGTGGAAGAGAGAAGGTTTTCGAAGATGCAGAATTGGAAGCATTACTTGATTAATACTCGTGTCAAACGCAACAAGAATTAGCCGGGAGTGACGCAACAAGCCATTTCAAAACGCCTGAAAGTCAAGGGAATGATCCAGAAACAAGATCATTGGGTGGCATACGAGTTGAAGCCGAGAGATGTTGAACGGTGTCAGTTTACTTGTGAACAGGTGCTTGCAAAGCAAATACGGAAGGGATTTCCGCATCGCAATGTGACTGTAGACAGAAAATTGGTTCAATACGATAATCCTAAGCGCAGAAAATCATGAGCCATGCTTCTACGTCGACGGCCAAACCGAATATTCACGGTTCCAAGGTCATGCTCAGTATTTAGTGATGCCAGCTCGGCGTAGTGTATTATAAGTATGTTAACACCAACTGAAACAATTACAAGCGATCATTGTCGAAGGCAATTAATGCATTTGAGCCGAGCATTGAAAGACAAACGACCGTAATACAACGACAGACATGATAAAGTGATTTTACAGCATGAGAATGCTCGACCCCATGTTGCGAAAGTGGTCAAGACATACTTGGAAACGTTGAAATGGAAAATCCTACCACATCAGTCGCAATCTCAGACGTCTCTTCCTCAGATTATCACTTGTTTCGATCAATGATACACGGAAGAAGTAAAAATTGGATCGATTCGTGGATCGCTCCAAAAGATGACCAGTTTTTTCAACGCGAGATTCATACGCTGCCTGAAAGATGGGAGAAAGTAGTGGCCAGCGATGGACAACACTTTGAATCATAAATGTATGACCAGTTTTTCACAATAAAGTTGTACGCATATGTAGAAACACATGGATTTTATCGAACCATTACGCATTCGCAATATAAAGGTTGTGGAAAACAGAGTTTTCAATAAGAGCTGGGCACTTTCTGAGCTCTTCAACGAAGTAAGAGAACCGGTGGTATTCTGTGAAGGCTTTGATACTGTCGCCTTCAGCATTTAAGGCACATCATTTGTAATTCTTTTCTCAACTAGAAGCCAAGCTTTTCAACGAAATAGGAGAATCGGAGGTATTCTGTGAAAGCTATGATACTGTGTCCTTCAGCATTTTAGGCACATCATTTGTAATTCTTCTCTCAACTAGAAGCCAAGCTCTTCAAAGAAATAGAAGAAGCAGTGGTATTCTATGAAGGCTTTGATACTGTGTAGTTTAGTATTTTAGGAACATTATTTGTAATTCTTTCCTCAACCAGAAGCTAGCTGAAAAAAAGGCAAGACCATCTGATTATCTGAAGTAAAGCAACCTTCACCACTAGTTATAAATTGTTTCAAATCTGAGTTGCCGACTTTTAGCCTGTAAACTTCTGATACTCTAGAACTATTGCGTTATACCAAACATTTTTCATGACAAACATCAAGGAAATGACTTCAGATCTTTCCAAAAGAAGCTCTAAACGACAAATGGCGAAATAGGTAAACTTTTCCTGTCCGGAGATCGTACAAAATTCTGAACTTAATATTTTACGAGGATGAGAGAAATGTTTTTCCAGAACGTTTATAAATGGCATATTCCAGTATTAGGATGGAAATTCAAAAATGAACTAAACTTGAAGTCCATGAAATATTTCAGTTCATTTTTCACATCACACATACACATTTTATTAATCACCTACAAACACTGAACTGGCTCTCCAGTTCGAAAACATAGAATTTCATTACATCATATAAAAGCTTCATTTCTCGGAAAATGAAAGCACGTATTTCACAAAATGAACAGATTCTGGATTATAATAACTTTGTTCGATGTAAAAGGCCGCAGAGTTCAAACTTTCACTTGAGTTGTTATCTTTGCAAACGAAGGTTCGTTTTTTTCCTATCATATTCCAGTCAAATTAGGTCGTATTCGATGGTTGGTTGGAATCTGCCCTGACGGGCTAACACAGAACATCCAGAACTCCAGGAAACTTCGTGAAAACAATTCGGGTAGCACTATGGGAGGGGGAAAAGGTGCGATAACCTGAACTGAAACGCGGTGAAAATTGCAGGGAAAAAAGCCCAACTTCGGCGGTAAGTGTTTTTCGCTATAAAGTCCCACGAGAAGATGAAGGTTAATGCCTGAGTGGGCATCTTTTCTTCCGATGTCTTGTTTCACTTTAATAATAAATAATATCTTGAGCGAGTTCCCTTTTACGGCTCCAGAAATACAATAAAAAAACAAAGGTGAACTCCAGGGAGAAAGACAGTGTGGGATCGGTCAGAAAACGAAGCTTTATAGCGCAATCAATAATAGCCAGAAGAGAGTGGCTGCTTATAAATTTTTTATTTCTGTGATCGTCGCTAACAAATAGTTTCAGTGTGAAATTTCAGCTCATTTGCCGTAAATTGAAAAAAAAATGAACAATTTAATAAGCTGATAGAAGTTATTATAAAACAATCAATAATTCCTTTAAGAATAAAGGAGATATTATTATTATTGGCAAACTTCACAGAACATAGATCAATCAACTCGTTGATTGTACTTTAAAATCTATGATGAATAAAAATTTACAGAAATTAATTCAATTATCAGATTCAAATTTTAGTGAAAAATGCTATTATTAATTTTTCATTTTCGTGTGCATTCCATAGATGCAATTTTCGATGTTATTCTGGTGTTATATCACTTATTCTCTCAATAACATTTAGTATGTACAATCCTAATTAGGCTGAAGTCTGCAACCAGTTTTTAATGATGAGAAATTGAAAAGGAGATTCCGATATTCCTATTTTATATGAGAATTCTTTCAAAGATTGCAGATGTTGAAAGAAGGAAACTTATTGAATTGTATTGATTTGTTCGAAAGTATTTGTTGTGAATCATTATTGAAATAGTTTCAAGATTCTTTCACATAATTTGCATACGTTGGACAGGGAATGTTCAGATGGGTGACATTGTTGAATTTAGGGTGTAATTTTGAAATAATCTCAATCTTGGATGTCCAAAAGAATTGTGCATAGGTATTTCAGTTTATCATTATCTGTGATCTTCCATCGAGAAAGTATTTCTAAAATTCAATGTTGTGAGCAGATTTACAGGTCAGAGTTATATGTTATGGCTTCAAGATATCTTTTTCATTGCAGCATTTACACCTAGTACATTTAGTAATTAATTATATAGCCATCGAAGTAGGTATTCCGATTTTGAATATCGATGAAGAACACAAAATGAGTAAATAAGTAAAACTAAATATTCTCGTGATAAAGAACATTTGATAAGGTGAACAGAGTCAGAAAGTTTGAAACTGGGTCTAAAATATATTAAAAAATTGTAAAAGTTATGAAATATCATTCACTTGGTAATAAACACTGGAATAACATGTCTTTTTCAATGTGAATGTGATTGGAAGAGAATAACAATACATTTATAAATGTTTCGAGCAAAATCACAGTGGGCCTATGAAATTTCTTTATGCATTAGTTTCAATAATTTAAGAGTCTTTGGCAGACGATAGTTATTATCAATAAATTGTACACATAGATAGTGACTATTTGCTCAGTCCCAAAAAAAAATACGAAAATATGAATTTTTGACATTTGAAGGTCCACAACCGAAATAATATATTTCTGATTAATATGGACTAGTACATTCAGTTGAAATAATTGGAAAACCTTCATTTCCAACACATTCTCCCGATAACCTCGATGCATAAAAGATTTTTTTCAACTCTCGTGACAGATCTACTCACCAGACTCTGTTGTTTTTATTCCAATAATCCTCTTTTCATACGAGCTCCGTTAAATCCTTCTGATAAACAATTCACACCGAAAACAATCACAACAGGCCAAACATCACATTTCATTCATACCACACACGAAAAAAAAATTGAACGAAAACATCACACCTGCTTTGACACAAGCTTCATAAAACTAACACGGAAATTTTAACCTCACTTTCGATCGAACTGAAACCGAAAAACAGTTCGAGTATTTCAATAATTTAAAACTCTATTCTATTATGGGACAATTATATGTGAATAGTTTACCGCCGAAATCAGATCCAATAAAGACAGATGGCGTACATATGATGAAAGTTGAGAATACTAGGAATTCCAATGACTCGAAACACGAGGAGTAAAGTCATCCCTAAAGAATTTGTCACATCTGAGTGTATAGTTAGCGCAGACCTTACTTGATCTTATAAGAACACTTGAGAAACATCCACAAGGGTTCATTCTTCGAGAAGGCAGGTAGATCAGGTAAAAAGCATTAGCACCATGAAATAAACGTCAGTTTTATTTCCTAAATATGTTTATCTTGTTTGATTTTAATTTGGTATTCCCGGCTATTACCATTTATAATAATTCAGGAGATATTGGAAGTGTGTTAAGGATATTTGACATAATTAAAAAAAAATCAACATGAGATTGTAACATCGCATAGCTTTATTGATTCAGCATTTGGGGATGAACAAATAATAATTATTATCATATGATAATATTCAAAAGCGACGAAAATTTCTGTATTATCATATACGATAATTTTTTCCCTTGTCGTACCCAAATTTTTCATTTTTGAAAATAAGAGTGATATAATTTGAGCGAAAAATATCGAAAAAGCTTATAAACAAAATTCCGGATGTAAATAAACTAATAAATCTTTTTCAGCATTGGAAAAACATAAACACCTTTTAATAGCTACTATTACATCATGGGTTATGTGGTGTTCAAAATTGAGTTCAGGTAGCCTATAAAAGTTCGTGTGGTTGATCTTTAACAAATTACCATGAAATAGGTAGTTCAATTGGAAATTTTTGTGAGCACTTTTATTTGAAATTTTTGATATTTGGAATGTTCGGATCCATAAATCTAATCGAAAACCATTAGAAACTATTTGCGTAGAATTTAATGAAAAATCGACTGCTCTAGATCAAAAATCAGTTTTAATAGCCTTGCTACGTTACAGTTTTGACAACTTGATTGAAATACTAACCTCCGGTTCCAGAAAGAATGATCCAATTTTTGTTCAACTTCACAACGATGTCAAATCCATTTGGTTTTCTGAAATGTTGTACAGTGTAAAACTAACTAATCTATGTTATCTGGAGCTTTCAACTTGGAAAGAAAAATTGAAATGACGTTTGACGTACAATTATTTGTTATATTTGACCAATGTGTTAACTGGCAGAATTTTCGAATACAAGGAGTTAACCTTACTTTCAGCAACCCAAATGACGCTTGACTATAGAATTGGCAGCTTTAAAGTTGAATTTTACGTTTATTGGCCTTTCAGAAATCGGCAGTAAGTCAACTAGGTATTTTGAAATGGCAAGAAAACAGATCGAGAAAATATAATAACATTTTTGCTCAGTTCGAGTCAACTCCGCGTGGTTTTTTTTTTCAGTGCAATATAGGAAGGAAAATGTCAATGATATTATACAAAACCATCAGATAAATGTAAGTCAAACATTTTGACGAAGACTTTTTATCATAGTCAGAATATTACTGATACTACTGTAAACATATAACAGAAATATGAATAAGATTGGTTTGAATACTACCTCGATATCCTGCTAGTTTACTCATTTTCAATGGTAGGAATGGCAAGATCTTATCTTTTGGCTCAGTTCAGCTCAAATATTACTGTCTTTCTTTAGTGAAGCACGCCAATGGGTTGGTTGGGATTACCATTAACAGTTGGTCCACTTCAATTGCAAAAGTTATTACTCAGTTA